>NC_056725.1:1471655559-1471665559 GCF_019279795.1 Protopterus annectens
ACATATAGCTTTTTAAACAGTAGTAAAGTTAGGAACATATATAAACAAAACTGCTACAGTACAAATGAGTGGATTATGTAAGACACATATCACATCAAATATTTACATAATTTATAAGAAAAGTATCAGTGTTATAGGCTGGACTAAAGCAGGTTACAGATCACACTAAATATTTACACTGTTTACAAAACACATTTCAATTACATAAGTCTCTGCTGTTACAAGCTGAAAAAATTATCCAGTGTGTCTAAAAAAGGAGCACTTAGAGAATTATTTTACAGTGTTTAAAATTAATTTATATTTTTGTGGCTGGAGGTAGGTGATTTGATATAGCTTGAACTACTCTGGAGAAGGCTTTTTCTTCTTTGAATCTAAGTCTGATCAAAGTCAAAGAGTATATCATCTTGGCTGTTCCTAAGGGGATAGCTTTGTTCTCTAAATAGGACTTATCACTTAAGAGATGGAAAGTATCCAATATTCGAGTTTTGTAAAGTAGAGAATCAAGGTGGGAAAGAGGCTGTGTTGGTAAAAGGCAGGCAATGGGCTTTTTATATAGGATGCAGTGGTGGCTATTGTGATCAGTAAGAAGAACACATTTAAGTGTTTTATTTTCTGTTAATTGAAGCTTTTAAGTGCTTTTTGCTGAGAGAAGGGAAATCATGGGAAGGGCATACCCTGTCTTGAGTACCAGGATGATTTCAGCTATGGCCACCCTTGCTAGTTGGGAGAGAAGGTGCGAGAGCCGATAAGTTGAGATAAAACCTTGGAGGTAACATGGATACTGATATTAAGTAAATGGTTTACTGCTATCGCTAAGATATTTTTGCTGTTTGACTTTGGTATAAGATTCCCTTTTAAGTCGGTCAGGTCTAAGGGGGGAAATGAATTTAACCTTTTAGAAGAAGCAAAAATGATGACATTAGTCTTGTGCTATTAATTTGAAATCTATTATTGTGAAATGTGTAGCAAAGGTTGGAGAACTGTGATTTTGTGGTTACTGTTCAGAGTAGTTGGTTTTGTGACATAAAAATATCATCTGCATACATAATTACCTTTTGTCTCGAAGGCCACTTGTCAGAAACAGGGAGACAGTAAAGGTCCTTGGACAGATCCTTGACATACTCTTGTATTTAAAGTTCCTTTTTTCTAACAGTACATTATGAGTAAACATTCAAAATGGCTGAAGTATAAATATTGTTTAAACCAGTTTATGATATTTTTGCCAAAGTTGAGATTTTGAAGTTTGGTGAGTAATAGGGTATGATTTACATTTTCAATGGTATGTCTCATATTCACAAAATCACCTGCTGTAATAAGACTGCCATTAATGTTGTTAGAAATACTACCTGTTGCCGATAGTAATGCTGTTTAGGTACTAAAGGAGTTTCTAAAGCCATGCTGTTGGTCACAAAACAGGTTGCAGCTGCTTATATGTTTAAAAAACTGTGCATAAATATAAATTTTATTAACGGAGCAGATGTTTGAAATTGGTCTATAATCCTTAAATTGTGAGAGGAGCTTGTACTTTAGGTAAATGAAGAAAGACTGAGTGTTAAATAAAGGTGGTACCATACCATCATTTAGTTAGGGATTAAAAATGAGTGTTGGTGGTTTTGCTATTTTCTCTGCTGTGAATTTAAGGAATTTGTAATGATGTTTGCAGAAATGTTCCCCTGCTGGGTTTAATGTAGCAAGTAAGGACTTAGTTTATTTTTGTTATATCTTATTTCTTCACATGGAAATAAACACTGCAGAGTAATTTAAGTCCTTTTTCTGCATCCTTCAATAAAATCAATGTATCTTTTAAAACAAATGGGCTGCATTATACCCTCTATCCCCCTCCATCCTTCATTGCCTTACTGTAAACTATACCTCAAGTATAGCAAGCCTATCTTACAATGTGTGAGTTCCTACCAGGCTTTACACGTAGTGAAATAAAGGCAACCTTTTTAATAGAAGACATAACGGCTTTGCTTGCAAAGGAAATATAGCTAAGTTCTTGACCTGCAGTGTTTTCCACCTCACTGAGACTACTGTGCCATAATATTCTGAAAAACAAGTAATTATCCTATTGGTTACTCTTTGTACCTCATTGCATCATGGGCTTACAAACTACACCTGGAGCATTTGTCCTTTGCAGTGGATATGTAGACTGCTAGAAGTTTAAGCACAAATAATCTGGAGACAATAACAAATTAGTCTCTTGCCTATTCCTGAACTTATCCAAGGCATTTGATACAATGTCTCATTCTTTGCTCATTTTTAAACTAACAGAACTTAATCTGTCCCCATCCACTATCTCTTGGTTCAGCAGCTACCTGTCCAATAGGCAACAATTTGTTAGATGGCTTTCTACACTGTCCCTTCCTCTGCCAGTCACCACAGTTGTGCCCCAAGGCTCCATTTTAGGACCTCTTCTATTCAACATTTTTACTAACAATCTTCATAAATTCTGCCCCAACTCAACTCTCATCCAATATGCAGATGATTCTACAGTCATCACCTCTTCTGATTATTTCTCAGACCTGCTTTCCAAAACTCAGCAAACTTTCACAAATATTGAGACCTGGCTATCAATAACCAGCTAATACTCAATGCTAAGAAAACTAAACTACTTCTATTTCTGCCTAAATCACACTCTCATAACACCTCAGCCTTCACTATCATCTCGTTAGACAACACCACCATCAATGTTGAATCCCATACCAAACTACTACAAAAGATATCTCACACCAGAGGCAAGACGGTTACTCTCTCTTGCTTATCTCCTACCTTGTCTTTTCTATGGCTCCCAAATCCTCACTAACCTACAGGCAACACTACTGAATAAGATGGAAAATACATATCACAAAATAGCTAGAGTTGCCACCAACACTCAACCTAAATCCCCTCACTGTTTGGCTTTGAAAACACTGACCTGGCTTGAGTTCCTGAATCAGCATCTTTTCTATCAACTTAATATTATCCAGTCCATTCTCTACAAACCCTCCTTCTGCCCTAACATTTCCAACATCTTAAATTACTACCTCCCAACCAGAAAACATAGAAGCACCAACAAAAACCTCCTTGATATCTATAAACCTAAAAAATCAATTGGTGAAACCCTCTACAACTGTATTCCGTCTATCCACTGAAATAAGCTACCTTTAACAATCAGATCTATTACACAGCGCCTCCCATTTAAAATCGCCCTAAAAGTCCACTTTACAAATACCTGGACTTGCTCCTGTACACAATCACCGTGAACTTAATCACCTGAATATCTTTGCATACATCCCCTTCTCAATGTGTAAGTAATTCTTGCTACAGAACTGTAACTCCTAATACCTTTTTCACTCAATTTTTCCACTACTCGTGTTTGCCTCCCTCCCTTCTTTTCCCGGGTTCAGGCACCTAGGCGGTGCGACAACCCACTGTGAGACAACTGGAGGTAGACAGATGGCAGTATGGAAGTTTAGCTGTAGTGACAAATGCCTACAGACAATTCCCTGTGAAAAGAAAAGAACCCCCTGCACCCTAACCACAGGTGTGAGACAAAAACCCCGTATGTGATCTACACACTACACCCCCTAGAAAACACCGTGTGCAACTAACACTGTAACATGTGCCTAGAATAGGATGCCAAGTGGGCATCAAAGTGGTACACTGAAACCTGTGTGCTGTGGGCAAAGCCTTTATTAATGCAAAATGTAAAGTAATGTGGGAAGTGCTTGGTGCATACTAAACCATGATATAATCATAACTTATAGAAATGTGTCACAGCACGGAGGAAATCCTGCGTCACTATAGTCACACTTATGTTGCAAGATGTGTTTTAGACAATGCTCCTTACAACAACTCAGGTACCAACTCCTTTTCCCAATGGTTCTTGGAATTTATAAATTCCAATGCCCTGGATCAACTAATCCATTGTCCCACCAGGGGCTCCAATATCCCAGACCTGGTCATTACCAACATGGGAGACAGATGCTCCACACCAGTGGTCACCCCCTTATTGGTCACGTCTGACTATAAGCAAATCATCCTTGACATCCACATTCAACAGGAGCAGAACTTAACAGATACCCGTCGAGAATCTCTGTTGCGGGGGATGCCTGTGACACCATGAAGGAAGGCAATTGTTGTAAGGGAGCGTCATCTAAAACACATCTTGCAACATAAGTGTGACTATAGTGACGTGCAGGATTTCCTCCGTGCTGTGGCACATTTCTATAAGTTATGATTATATCATGGTTTAGTATGCACCAAGCACTTCCCACATTACTTTACATTTTGCATTAATAAAGGCTTTGCCCACAGCACACAGGTTTCAGTGTACCACTTTGATGCCCACTTGGCATCCTATTCTAGGCACATGTTATAGTGTTAGTTGCACACGGTGTTTTCTAGGGGGTGTAGTGTGTAGATCACATACAGGGTTTTTGTCTCACACCTGTGGTTAGGGTGCAGGGGGTTCTTTTCGCAGGGAATTGTCTGCAGGCATTTGTCACTGCAGCTAAACTTCCATACTGCCATCTGTCCACATCCAGTTGTCTCACAGTGGGTTGTCGCACCGCCTAGGTGCCTGAACCCATATGAAAGACTTTAACATTTGGTTTTATTGCTTTTTTTGTAAATAACACCTTTAAACTCTCATGTTACGATTGGGAATCCAAGCGTTATAATGCATGTTTATATTACCTCATGTATACTGTGCTGTTTGTAATACTTTGTGGAGCTTTTCTCCCCAGTCTCTGCTGAAAATGGGTGCAAGCAAAGTCAGACATTCCCAGTCAACAAATGTCAAATAAATAAATGAATAAATTATGAGAGAAACATACAATAGCTCAAGTATCAGAATAGCCTTTTCTGCTTTGTTTCTGCCTCTAATACTGCATGGCCTCATAGCTGGGCACATGTCCAGTACCCAAGTCTGTGGAAATGTATTTTATTGCCACATTACAAGTTTAACAAACTAAGGCATGCCACATGTAATGCTCCCTTCATTGCAGTAGCCTCAGAATTGATTAGTTAAAGGAGATGTTGTTGGGCCTGCTTTAGGATTATGTTTGGGTAGGGGAATTTGCTTCCATGAAAAATTAGTTTTCAGTTTTTTTTTCAAATTTATGGGTTGATTCATTGTGTTCTACAATTTACAAATTGTCCAGGAATTTGTATGGTCTGAGCAGCATACTGAACAGTGCATATATTTTACTTTTTTAACAGCTATTTAATTTTTGTGCATTGTTCTTTTTTTTTTTTGTTGGGATATGCTTTTCTTTATCTTTCAGCCTGACATCCTATGAGTATCTTCTTCTCCACCTTGGTTCTGATACCAATATCCAAATTTGCTCTGAGTTATTGCACAATGCCACCTCCTATACTGAGCCAACAGATATAGCCAACAAATCACCAATAGAGCAGTCAAAAGAGGCAAAAATACTTGAACTACGTACTTCGAGCACGTACTTTATTCCAAAGTTGACTATTCAGCCCACAGTTCCAAAATACATGAACACAAGTAACTTTTCAGTCCACAAAATCACTGGAACATATTCAGTCTACAGTTCCAAAATGCACAAACACAAATAACTTTTTGGTCCACAAAAATCACTGGAACATTAACGCAATTCACTAATACAATGCGTTTTCATCATGGAAGACTTCCTCAGATGGAGATGCATACCCGAACACTACCCAACCTTTTATACTATTCAAATCAATTAACACATTCAATAAAACAATAAATTGACTCCATTTTTAAAATCATCCAAAGCATATACAATTATAAGAACATTCAACATATATATTTAAAAAATTAATGATATAAAATAATATCCTATAAAATACTAATATTACCTTAAAAAACTTTATAATATATTCCTTCAAAATACATTATTAAAATTGCTTTCATACCCTGATAGAATTCAGCAAATGAATAGCGCGATCTATTGTCAAGATTTAATTTCACAAAAAGACTATCAATACACTATTATGAAAAAAAACATTTGAACTAAACATTTCATATATACCATTCATTCATATATCAAAAATGAAATAAATACAAATAAAATAAGTAAAAAACATACATTTCATAACTTCATTATAATCTATAATGTGATATAACCAGCTAGACTTATAGTTTAGCTGATCTTAACTTCAAAACAGGAAGCAGGGAAATTGCATCATTCAAACCTGGAAACTTATTTGCTTCTAAAGAAAGCTACCATAACAATTCTTTGTACTCAATGGTGGTCTCCCATGGCCCACCCCTCACATCTTTATCCACTACTTCTAGTACAAAAAAACTAAATTTAGCTTCCTGACAGTTTAACATATGTCTATAGAAAGCATTACTAATGCATTTTGTCCTCATTTCATAATAATGCTCATAAATTCTATTTTTTAATTTTCTTTCTGATTTCCCTACATAAACAGATATAGCCACCATACTGGCTGACAGATTCAGTGCCAATTTTACCCCTCTCCCCTCCACAAGGGCCCTATCACAATACCAGAAGAAAGCCTGATACCCACCATTTCTGTGGCACAGGTAAAAGTTGCATTGTCCAAAGCCAAGAATACAGCATCCATGGGACCTGATAATATCCCAGGCTGTGTCCTACATGAGCTACAAAATGAACTGGCACCACATCTGTGTGCCCTGTTCAATCACAGCCTTTCCTCAGGCTATGTCCCTAATGAATAGCGCACTGCTACAGTCATCCTGCTCCATAAAGGGGGAGCAACTACAGACCCATGGAACTATTGGCCCATTAGCCTGACATGTCTGGTATGCAAAGCTATGGAGCACATCATCATGGACCTGCTTAACAAAGATAAGTCACCAATGATGTGGATGAGGGTAAGGCAGTGCATACAGCCTACCTCGACCTGGCCAAGGCCTTTGATACCATTCCCCACTCGGGTATCATTGATAAACTCACCAAACTAGGCATCAATCCTTACATCACTAGGTGGGCTACAAATTGGATCATAGGTAAGACCCACAGAGTGAAAGTTGCGGATTCCAGGTCAGATTGCCAACCAGTCATGAGTGGAGTCCCAAAGGGCTTGGTCCTGGGCCTTCTTCTGTTCGGCATCTACTTCTCAGAAGTCCAGGCCAACAACGAAGGACTTTGGCTGACCAAGTTCACTGATGACTGCAAGCTAGGAGTTATTATCAACTCCCCAAGTGATGCAAACATCCTACAAAAGGGCCTCTCTGAGACCAATGACTGTTGTCGGAACCATGGCCTGAAGCTTAATGCCAAAACATGCGTTATTATCCCCTTTGGAAAAAACTCAGTTCCCATAAATTACCACGTTGATGGGAGCCCACTGAACACTGAAGGGGCCATAAGAGATCTGGGCACCCAGGTTGACAGCCACCTCACCCTTGACCACCTCATTGCCACTGTGGTCAGAAAGTCCTTCTATGTGGCACATCTTATAATCAAAGGTTTCACATCCAGGAAGAAAAAGGTCGTCATCCCTCTCTACTCATCCCTCATTTGATCAGTCATCGAATATAACGCCCTGTTTGGCATGTACCTGACCAGACACATACAACAGCTGGAGAGGCCACAAAAGTACCTCATAAAAAATATCCTAGGCCTTAAACATATGTTCTACATGGACAGACTGAAGAAACTTCAGCTGTTCTCAGTCTCTTATCGTCTACTTAGAGGTGATCTCTGCTTGACTTACAAGGCCATGTCCGAGCTAGTCCTACTTGAAATGCTACACCTAATGAAATCCCAATCCCCCCGCACCACATGCTCCAGAGATCACAACCTCATTACCACAATTAACAGAACATGCTAGAGGGACAGGTTCATCTTCTAAAGACTGCCCATACTCTGGAATAAGCTTCTCATTCATGTCAAGCAGAGCACCTCACTGGCCCTCTTCAAGAGAAATCTTGACGAGTGGATGAGTAACAGAAAGTTTACTCCAAGGATCATTCCAGTTGCCCTACTGGATACGAGCAGTGGTAACTAACATCGGGTGGCATGGTGCCTGGGCAATTATTTGGGGTTAGGCTTGTAAAGGCTCCAGGGCCATTAGTCTAGTACACACCTATGAACCTTGTTATCTATGACTCACTATTTACTTCTTCATATTATATAGCTCTAATGTTTTGTTCTGCATTTAATAGACTTACACTGTTTACCATTTCATCAGTCTTAGGGTTCCCTTATTTGCCATCCTGACTATGACATAACTTTATACTGTATTTAGATCAGTCATTCAGATTGTATTACTACAGCAGTGCAACTAGGCACATTGCAAAACAATAGCAAGCAGCTGGCAGTGCTTACTCCTGAGTTGCAGTAGGGACACACTGGTAATAAGCTGAAGTAACAGGGTCAAAGCGTTGGTGCCCTGCCTTTATGCCCACATGCAAACAATCCCAAATGTTATACTTGCAATCCAGTAGGGGACATACATGTTGCTTATATTTGGCTATTGCTTTTCACTATTGTAATCCTCTGTGCCTTCGTGTAAATACTTAAAACAAAATAGTCCACTTCAATATCCATATGCTTCCTGTTAGTAAACATAAATAAAGGAACATTTTTTATAACAATGTTACAACATGCATGGAGAAATAAACTCTGAAAGCCCTGAATGACTCATCATGGAGTTGTATCCTTAAATTATAACAGATCTTATTAACTCTATTACAGAACATTTCATCCAACTTTATTTTGAAGGCTTTTATTGTATTTACTAATCTTACTGAACCTGGAAGATGATTCCATGTCTGAGCTTCCATTTGAGTTTAAAAAATATTTTCAGAGAACTATTGAAGGAATTCACTTGCATTATTAAGTTATTTTTTATTGTTCCAAACTTATGGCTTCTAAATATGACACCTATTATAGAGGGAGAACTTTCATCATAGAAACAGTTGTAAGTTAAACTTAAATCTCCTTTAATTAATCTACAACTGATAGAATATTGTTACAACTTAATCAATTGCCCTTTATAAATGAGATTTGGATCCTAAATGGACCATGTTTTCCTTGTATATGATTATTGTATTTTTCCTCTAGTTTTTAAGACAGTTCACACTGTAGACAGAAAAGGACCTGCAATATTCAATGTCTGGTCTAATATATCAATAAACCATGGCTGGGTGTTTATAATGCTGAATTTACCCATGGTGGGCATGCTTGGTCACAAGGGTGAAGCTCAAATGCTGACTGCAGAAAAACATCTGTGCCGGTGTACTGCAAGCAGTGCTAAACACAGCTCATTCCAAAATATTCCATTCAACAATAATTTTTTACTGCCGGTGCAACATTCCATACAGCTTCCACTGAGTGCCGTATTACTCCTTTAGCTAGGCACAAAAAAAAGAGAATAAAATGGGGGAGCAACTACATACTTGCTCCCTGGTTCCTCCTTTTGAACCTAGAGTATGTCAATAAACGGACTCATTACCCAGTAAACACACTATGTGAACATGTGATTTTTTTTTACCTAGGGAGGGATGGGAGGCATACTGACAGCTGCAATTGCAGGAAAGAGACCAGTGGCTTTGAAGTCTTCCCTGAAATACCACCCCAATAATTCCTCTCCTTATCTTCCTCATTTCCTACTCAGCCCTCCAGTTATCCTTATCTCACTACTCCCATCCCACTCATCACTCACCCTTGGATAAATACTACTCCCTTGACCAAACACAGGACAAGGGCATGGACAAAGAAAATCAGCAAGCAAACTACCTCTAAGTCCATATTCCTCCATTAATTGGAAATGTTGCCTTAAACACATTAAAAAATTGCCCTGATGAGGAACCTTGAACTTCTTGGTTGATTAATTTCTTAGACAAAAAACATATCATGTATCCAGACTCAGATCCAGTTATCAGTTCAACTGATAATGCAGAGTAGGAAGGGTTTGAACTCTGCATGGTGAGGTACTTCACTTAGTATAACACATCCCATGTAATGGCAGTCTGCTAATATATATGCTCTGCAAACTGAAACAGCAGCAGCACAGCAGTGTT
>NC_056725.1:1471670559-1471755559 GCF_019279795.1 Protopterus annectens
TCCCATCCATTGGTCAAGATTCCTCTTGAACAAGGCCAGCGAGGTGCTCTGCCTCACATGTACCGGGATTTTGTTCCACAGCATAGGGAGTCTCTGGGTGATGAATCTGTCCCTCCAGCACGTTCTATTTATGACCGTGTCAAGGTTTAAGTCTCCCGCCCTTGTGGTTCTGAGGGATCTAGATTTTTTGAGGTGAAACATATTCATCAAATCTGGGTTTGACATGGCCTTATATGTCAGGCACAGGTCACCTCTGAGCAAGCGGTATGAGACTGAATAGAGCTGGAGTTCTTTCAGTCGGGCAGCATAAGACATATTTTTGAGACCCTTTATCCTTTTGGTGAGGAACTTTTGGGGCCTTTCAAGCTGCAGCAGGTGTCTGGTCAGATACATCCCGAACGGGGCATTGTACTCAATCATAGGTCTAATGAGTGATGAGTACAGGGGGACGATGACCTCCCTTGATCTAGATGTGAATCCCTTCATGATCAGGTGGGCGATATAGAAGGTTTTCCTAACTACTTTAGCAACATGAGTGTCAAACGAAAGGCTACTATCAACTTGGGTCCCCAGATCCCTGATGACTTTTTCTGTGCTCAGTGGATTGCCACCTATATGGTAGCTAGGGGTAACCTTGTTTTTCCCGAAGGGTATGACTATGCATTTTTTGGCGTTTAACTTCAGGCCATGGCTCTGGCACCAGTTAGCCATTTCTGTGAGGCCCTTCTGGAGGATATCTGTGTCAGATGTGTTTTCGACTATGGCGCCCAGTTTGCAGTCATCTGCAAACTTTGTCAGCCATAACCCTCCTGTGTTTGCTTGTACTTCAGAAAAGTAGATGCCGAACAAGAGTGGACCCAGGACTGAGCCCTGTGGGACACCACGTGTGACAGGCTTTGAGTCTGACATGGCTCCAGCAACTCTGACCCTGTGGGTTCTGTCACTTAGCCAGTTTGCAACCCATCTTGTGATGTATGGGTTTACATTCAAGCTGATGAGTTTTTCGATGATACCTGAGTGGGGTATTGTGTCGAAGGCCTTTGCCAGGTCGAGGTAGGCTGTATGGACTGCCTTTCCCTCATCAATGGCCTTGGTGACTGTCTCGAAAAAGTCAACCAAGTTTAAGAGGCAGGATCTGCCTTTGACAAAGCCAAACTGGGTTGGATCCAAAGTCTGCAAGTTCCCTATGTCTTTATTTATGAGTTCCATTATGATCCTCTCCATGGCTTTGCAGATAAGGCTTGTCAAGCTAATGGGGTGGTAATTTCCAGGGTCTGTGGAGGCACCGCCCTTATGAAGTGGGACCACAGTGCCGTGCGCCACTCCTTGGGTGCGTATCCTGAGGTGAGGCTAAGATTAAACAGCTGTCCTAACTGTGGGTTTAATTCCTCGTTGAGTTCATGAAGCACACAGCCGGGGACACCATCCGGTCCCATGGATGCTGTGTTTTTTGCCTTAGTGAGGGCAGTTCTCACCTGGGCATTGGAGATGTTTGGGGGCTACAATCCTCTGGAATAGATATCTCTCCTTTTAGGGGGGGGAGAAGTTTGCACTGAACCTGTCAGCCAGTATGTTGGCAATGTGTGTAGGTTCAGTAATTTTCACATCATTTTGAACTAATTCTGAGCATATCTGGGAGTTTCCTCCTAGGTTTGTAACATAGCTAAAGAAGGCCTTATGATTGTCTTTAGAGTCCTTGGCGATTTTTCTCTTAAAATTTGCCTTGGATGATTTTATGAGAGCTCTTAGTTTTTTACTTATAATGATCAAAGGTGTCTTACCTTTCAAGGATTTTGCTCTATCTTGTAGTAGCTTCCTCCTTTTGTTGTAGAGCTTGTTTATGGCTGGGGTCCACCAGACTGGACGCTTGCCTTTGGTACAGAGAGTCTTAGTTTTGTTTGGGATTGCCTGATCCATGCAGTCCTGTAGGTGCTGGTAGAAGGCATTTGTAAGTGATTCAGCGGTTTGAGTAATGTTTACCACTGGCTCAGGGGCCTTAAAGGAGACCACACTAGTTTTAGAAGTGTGAAATCGGCTTTTGAGAAGTTTTTCACTGTGGTCTTTTTGTTTCAGGTGGGGGCAGGATGAGGACCTCCAGCGAGATTAGTTTATGATCTGATCTCACCAGTGAGGGGTATACTTCCGGTGTTGAACATTTTGATCCCATGTTCGTGATGATGAGATCAAGTATGTTTTCTCCTCTTGTGGGGATGGTGACTAGTTGTTCCATGGCATTTGAGTTTATGAACTCCAGGAATCTTTGGGTTAGAGTGTTCAGGCTTGAGTAGTGTTCCCAGTCTATATTAGGGTAGTTGAAGTCACCTAGTATGATGGTGTTTGGAGATACATTTATCCCTCCAATGTTTTCAGGAAGGCCATGTGAGGTTCCTGAGTTTGAGAGGGTGGCCTGTAACATGCTACAAATTGCAGAGCAGTCTTGCCTATGGTTAATTGCACCTGGATGGTCTCCGATGCATCGTGCATTGCCACCAACCTTGAGGTGTGGGTGTCCTTTATGAATATGGACACCCCCCCTCCTTTCTTGGTGTTGTCCGGATTTTGGGGCCGGAACGCATGATATGAGGTGAAACCTGTTAGTGCTGGGGTGCTCTCAGGAGCCTTGAACCAGGTTTCTGTCACAGCACAGACATCAATGTTCTCCATATTGAGAAGGGCCTCGAGTGCGTGCATCTTGAGATTGAGACTTCTGGCATTGAGCAGCATTACCCTTAGTTTTTTCCTTTTGGTGTTCTAGGGTGGTAGGTTTAGAATTTGAGCCTTGCCTAAAAAGGCACTATGGGGTGGCAAGAGCCTTTGCCAATATCCGGAAGCCCAGGGTGACAGGTGCAAGCCGTCCCTTGAAGCAGCGTGGCTTGTCCAGCATGTCATCCCAGGCAGACAGACATTGGATCCCCTTTGAATGACACCAGAATTTAAGCCAATTATTAAAGCTGATCATCTTATCACTGTATTGTGGCATCATTCTAGGTGAAGGTAGGATACTGCTCAAGGTCAGGGTCATACCTGCCTGGGCTACATAATCAGAGAGCTCCTCGATGTCCCTTTTCATGGAGTCCAAGGAGGTGCGTCTCAGGTCGTTGACACCAGCGTGGACAATGACTGAGTCGTACTTGTACCTGCTGTTGAGAGACCTGAGTGCTTGCGTTATGTGGCGGATTCTAGCGCCCGACAGGCAGCTTACTGTGACCTTCTCCTTACTCAGTCTGGTGAGCGGGACGTCAGTGTGTCTGACTATGGAATCACCAATGACAAGTGTGTCTGGCATTTTGTTTGGCCTTAAGGGCTGTGACTGTTTGACACTCTGACTGTGTGGTCTATGTGTTGCATGTGTTGGGTCGTGAGGTGGTAGTTGTTTGGGTGTCTGCTTTGGTGGCCTCTACTGTTTTGGTAAATTTTTGATCAGAACCTCCGAGTATGTCTTTGTGTGAGTATGTGTATGATTTGAAGTTGTGATGGTACCATGTGTGACTGGGTATGTATTGTGTGTGGTTACCTTCTCCTCCTGTCTGGTCTTGCCAGTCCTATGTTGAGAGAGCTCAGCCTCCAGTTTGGCCGTATAGTTGCATCTCGCATGTATTTGTGTTTTGTGGGAGAAGGAGAGGATTGTCTGTGTACATGAGGCAATTGTAACATTGCCTCAATATTCCCAGGTTCACCAGTTGAGCTGGAGAGGACACTAGCAACTGATCCCTCGACATACTAGAAGTAGTAGATAAAGAGACTTTCAAAGGACTCCGGGAAGTGGGTTTTAGGCTGGTGGGGTACTATCTATAATAAGAGTGCTTTATCAAGGTGCAAGTACTGTAGGAGTAAGTGCTAGGCTTTACAGATAGAGAATAGTCTACTTGGGAATCAAGTAGAGATGAACTTTTCAGTTATAGGATATGCTGGTTAGATCAGCAGTACAGCTCGAGGAAGGTAGTTCTAAGGGAAAATTTGAAGAGTGGAATTTAGATGGCCCGAATAGTTTAACCTTGTTTAGCCGCTGCTCTTGTGTGCAACAGTGGCAACTCCGCGCTAAATCGTGCTAACGCGCGTTTAGTGTGTTTTATAGCAGGGGGCTGAAGGGAGCTAGGAATTGGCCCAAAACGACCAATGGACTACTAGTTTCTGGCTGAAACTTCACCAAATCGGACAAAAAGGCCGCTCAGTGCTTCCCACTCCCACTGGTAAGCAAAGAAATATCCCTCCTTCCTAATAAGGCAATGGATCAGTAACAGGAACTAAAAACAAAGCCCATGGATCAGCAACTCTGAAACTGGACTACTCTAGTTCAGTAAGGCGGGAAAACAAGAGATTTTTTTGTTTTATTACAGAGATAAGGAAAAAAACAGACAGTAAATGCTATAAATGCTGTAAATCAGCTAGCGCACTTTAGTGTGTAGCCTACAGAAACAATTTGCAACAATTAGTAACTTAAAGTGCAATAAACAGTGTAAAATGCAGAAATCACTTAAAGTAGCAGTAAAACAGGCGAAATGCAGTCGCTAGCTTAATAACAGTGGGAAAGCCACAAAAATACTTATATCTGGTAGAAAGTCACTCTTTTAGCTCTCTGCTGCTTGGATCACTCTGCAGGCCACCACGAGGATCTGTGCTGAGTTGGTACAAGCTGGAAAACGTGTTTAGCGTGTTTTATAGCAAAGGCTGAAAGGAGCTAGGAATTGGCCCAAAACGACCAATGGACTACTAGTTTCTGGCTGAAACTTCACCAATTCGGACAAAAAGGCTGCTCAGTGCTTCCCACTCCCAGTGGTAAGCAAAGAAACTTCCCTCCTTCCTAATAAGGCAATGGATCAGTAACAGGAACTAAAAACAAAGCCCAGGGATCAGCAACTCTGAAACTGGACTACTCTAGTTCAGTAAGGTGGGAAAGAGATTTTTTTTTTTTTTTTTTTACAGAGACAAGGAAAAAAACAGACAGTAATTGCTATAAATGCTTTTAAGCGGCTAGCACACTTGAGTGTGTTAGCCTACAGGTAAAATTAAGCAACAAATAACTTTTTAAGAGTGCAAAACAGTTAATCAACACAAAAACAGTTTAAATAGAATGCAGAGCTGTATAAACAGGCTAAGATGCAGTCGCTAAGCAGTAAATATTCAAAAAGCCAGAAAAAATACTTAAATCAGTTATAGCAAATACAGTTATAACAAATGCTCTGAAATATACTGTATATTTCCAATATGTTTGAGAAGGACAGTCAGAACACAAGAAGGTTCAGGCGAAAAAGAAAAAAAAGTTTTGTTTTACTTTTGAAAAGGGAAAAAGGAGGAACAGAAGGCCTTATCAAATGTTCTCTCTGTATTAAGAAGAATGAGCTAATGACACTAGACTGGGAGGTGTGTCACAGTAGGGGCGGGCAACTGCAAAGCCACCAAGTATAAGAGCAAGACACCAACAGGGAGGGAGGGTGGGACAAAACAGCCTAAGAAAGCACTACAGAGTCAAATGAAAGTTTTTAAACAGATAAGGATTTGTGAAGATTCTGAATAGACAAACTGCTTTATATATATTAAATTATAAAAACAGTAATCTGTAAAAATAATCAAAATATACTTATATTTTGTAGCTCAGTTGCGGTCAAGCAACTTCTCCAGCCTGCACTGTGTGCAAAGACAGAGACCCTACCAAAGTTAGGGCAAGACCAGAACAACAACTTTTTTACAAGAACACAAAAGAACCAGCCCCCACTAGCCAAGAGATAATTACACAGAGTAAATGTTTCAGTTTATACAATAGCCTAAGACAGCAAAGCACTACAGAGTCAAATGAAAGTTTTTAAACAGATAAGGATTTGTGAAGATTCTGAATAGACAAAGTGCTTTATATATATTAAATTATAAAAACAGTAATCTGTAAAAATAATCAAAAGATACTTATATTTTGTAGCTCAGTTGCGGTCAAACAACTTCTCCAGCCTGCACTGTGTGCAAAGACATTGCTTTAAGAAGTGCGCGCTTTTTATTTTAATTAGTAAGGAGCTGTATGTTAATTGATCGACTGAGCTATATAATGATGTAAGTTTAGCTCAGTAATTGTCTGATGAAGCAGAGGTGATCTCTGCGAAAGCGCTCACATTTTATGTTTTATTTTGCAATAAATTTGTTTATTTTATTTATCGTTTTTCAAGAGTCTTTATCTGTGGATATTACAACAACATAGACGTATTTGCTTTACTGAAGTGCCTTGTTCCTTGGGTTTATGTGTTTTTATACATCTTTGGGACATCGTTGGAACCTGTTGTTTGTATATATATATATATATATATATATATATATATATATATATGTGTGTGTGTGTGTGTGTGTGTGTGTGTGTGTGTGTGTGTATGTATGGTTGATATGTGATTTATAGGTTCATAGGTGTGTACTAGGCTAATGGCCCAGAAGCCTTTACAAGCCTACCCCATAGGATTACCCTGGCATCGTGCCACCTGACCTTAGTTCCCAGTGCCTCTGTCGAGAAGAGCCACTGGAGTGATCCCTGGGGTGAATTCTCTATTTCCCATCCACTCATCAAGATTTCTCTTGAAGAGGGCCAGTAAGGTGCTCTGTTTGACATGTATGGGAAGTCTATTCCATAGCATGGGCAGTCTCTGGGTTATGAACCTGCCCCTTCAGCTTGTTCTGTTGATTGTGGTAATGAGGCTGAGGTCTCTGGAGCATGTGGTGCAGAGGGATTGGGATTTCTTTATATGTAGCATTTCTAACAGAGCTGGGTCAGACATAGCTTTGTAAGTCAAGCAGAGATCGCCTCTAAGTAGGCGATATGAGACAGAAAATAGTTGGAATTTTTTGAGTCTGTCCATATAGGACAAGTGTTTAAGGCCTAGGATCCTCTTTGTGAGGTACTTTTGCTGCCTCTCCAGTTGTTGCAGGTGTCTACTGAGGTACATGCCAAATGGGGCATTGTACTCAATGATTGGCTTAATGAGGGAAGAATAGAGGGAGACAATAACCTTGTTCTTCCTGGATGCAAAACCCTTAGTAATGAGATGTGCCACATAGAAGGACTTTCTGACCAAAGTGTCAATGTGGTGGTCAAAAGTGAGATTGCTGTCAACCTGTGTTCCAGATCTCTTATAACACCTTCTGTGTTCAGTGGACTACCATCTATGTAGTAATGTATGGGAACCGGGTTTTTCCCAAAGGGGATGACGACACATTTTTTGGCATTGAGTTAATGCCATGCTTCTGACACCAGTCGTTGGTCTCAGTGAGGCCTTTCTGTAGGATGTCAACATCACTTGGGGAGTTAATAACAGCTCCCAACTTGCAATCGTCTGTGAACTTTGTCAGCCAGAGTCCCTTTGTGTTAGCCTGGAATTCAGAGAAGTAGATACCAAACAGGAGAGGACCCAGGACTAAACCCTGCAGGACTCCACTCGTGACTGGTGGGCAGTCTGACTTGGAGTCAGCTGCTTTCACACTGTGGGTTCTATCTGTGAGCCAGTTTGCAACCCACCTAGTGATATAGGGGTTGATGCCTAGCTTAGTGAGTTTTTCTATGATTTCCTGAGTGAAGAATGGTATCAAAGGCCTTGGCCAGATCAAGGTAGGCTGTATAAACCTCCTTGCCATCATCCACAGCTCTAGTGACTGACACAAAGAAGTCAACCAGGTTGTGCAGGCATGATCTACCCTTCACAAAACCAAACTGTGTTGGATCCAGAGTTTGGAGATTCCCCTATATCCTTGTTTATTAGGCCCATGATAATGCATTCCATAGCTTTATCAGACTTGTTAGGCTAATGGGGTGATAGTCCCCAGGGTCTGTAGTCGCTCCTCCTTTGTGGAGAGGGATGATTGTAACAGTGCTCCAATCAGTAGTGACAAAACCTGAGGTGAGGCTGTGATTGAACAGGGCACATAGGTGAGGTGCCAATTTCCTCTTGTTCATGTAGAACACAGCCAGGGATATTGTCAGGTCCCATAGAAGCTGTATTCTTGACCCTGGACAGTGCTGTTTTAACCTGTGCAGCAGTAATACTGGGTGCCTGGCAATCTACTGGTATTGTGGCTGGTCCTTTGGTGGGGGGGGGAGAGTGGTGTAATGTTGGCACTGAATCTGTCGGTCAGTATATTGGCAATATATGTTGGCTCAGTATAGGAGGTACCATTGTGCAGTAGCTCAGAGCAAATCTGGGTATTGCCGTGGAGATTCTTTACATAAGTATAGAAGGCCTTGTGGTTGTCTTTACTATCTGCTGCAATTCTGTTTTCATAGCTAGCTTTAGAGGATTTGATGAGGGATCTCATCTTTTTGTTGAGACTGATAAGGGATTTTTTCCAGTCTTGGGACTTCATCTTATTCCGCATCTGTTTCCTCCTTCTGTTGTAGAGTTTGTTTATGGCAGGGGACCACCAGATTGGCTTCCTTTTTTTTTGGAGAAGAGTGTATGGTAAAATCCATGCATTAACAAAAAAAACACTGAATAAAAAACACAGAAAAAGCACCAGGAGGAGATAGAAAAATAGTTTTTAGCACAGTTGAAGTTTTTTTTTTTCTCAAATTTTTTTTTTTTTCAATTAAAATAACATTTACATAATATTTTTAAATATAATTTTAAACAACTATGTACAATATTTACAATAGCCTGACTTTCAATTATATACACTGTATGTTATGCACAGTTGAAGTTTAATATTAACTATTCTCCTATCACACAATAACACTTATTTAAATAAGTTCAATTTTAAAACAAACCAACCATCACTTAAAATCAATAAATCAATTAAACAACTTATTAAACAGATTAGGTTTCTTAAAGAATTTGTAACATCTACAGAATACAAAGTAAAATAAATATAAAAAAGTTAAGAATTACCAATGGTAATTTTCCTGTTTTTTAAAAAACACTTTATGTTCACCATGTTGTTCAAACCAGGAGAAAAATACGAGTCAAGTTTAAATTGCTATTCAGCTTCTCTCTGTTCTACGAAATTTCTATAATCCCCCACCTCTTAAATCCTGTTTAACCACGTCCACTATGGAAAAAGTGAATTTTTCCAATTGGCACAGCCTAAAGAGCATTATTAAGATTTTTTGTTTTTATTGCATACTGGTGCTCCTAAATTATCTTCCTCAAACTTCTAGTAGACATTCCAACATAAAAAGCTGGACAGATGGAACACATAGCAATGTAAACTATGCCATTATTGCCACAATTTAGCCTACTAGAGACTGGAATAGTGCAATCCATGTGCTCCAGGGAAACAAAAGGGCCCTCATGGATAAATCTACATGCTCTACACCCCAAACATTTCACCAAACCCCCATTCCCACTAGCAGAGGAGGTAAACGCACATTTCTTGTTCTGTAACATTTGTTTAATGCTGTAGTTTTTCTTATACACAAACAAGGGACTGTTTCCCAAAACTTTTACAAGATCACCATTTTCTGAAATGACCCTCCAGTTTTCAGTATTGATGGTATGAATATTATTATTATTGATACTCATATCTAAAGAAAAAATAGCTCCATCCAAATTAGTTTGTTTTATGTCCCTAGCCCCACCCTCACAAGCCAGTTCTTTCTTGAAAAATACTTTTTTTTAAATGGGGGGAAAATCAACTTCTCTCCTAGAAATGATCTCTTGAACTGTGTTGTCTAAAAAATCAATATTCCCTTTCTAAAAATAACTTCTTGGTGAATACAACTTCATCAAGAAAAACTTGATCATATACCATCATTCATGATGCTCTGATGAACTGACCCCAGGGAATATTCCTCTTCATAAATTTAGGATGACTACTCTTAAAATGAATATAACTGTTAAAAAAAGTAGTTTTGGGATGGATGCTACTCAAAAAAGTTTAAATGTGTGAGTCCCATCGAACTTCCACATCTAAAAGCAGTACTTTAAGACCACACTCACCCACCACAAACTTTAAAAATGTAGTACTCTGGCTTAATGAATCTACAAATTCCAAAATATCAAAATTGTCTTCCTTTGCTATAAAAAACAAATCATTAGTGAACCTTTTATAAAAAAACAATGTTCTCAAAAAAACATGTCTGAGGCAAGATTTCCACATCCCACCACCCAAAACCAGATTGACATATGTGGGACCAACTGTGGCCCCCATTTCCACTCCTTGTAACTGTTTATAAAAATGATCATTGAACATAAAATGGCTGTTATATAACAATAAAATTAATAAAGACAAGTAGGTGATAATTTTGTTGTTGTCCATACTTGCATATTTACCCAAAATCCACCTAATGTAATCAACCCCTATATCCTGTGGGATATAGGTAAAGAGTGAAATAATGTCAACTGTAAACATGATAAACTTGTCATCACCATTTACTGAAGTGGAGAAAAACAACCTCAACTTGTCCAAAAAAAACCCCAAGAATCCATAATATAAGATGGCAATTGCTTGACAAAAGGTTTTAAAATAAAATCCAAGTACATAGAAATACAATCAGTACAGCTACCCGAAGCTGATATCATGGGTCTAAAAGGGGGTTTGGTGGTACTCTTATGAAGTTTGGGTATACCAAACATCACGCCCATCCTGGGGTTTTCAACATGCAAAAAGTCAAAAACTTATTTAGAAATTTCAGTGTTCATGAGTAGATCATACAAAATGTTGTAAATATACACATAACTTTTTGTAATCTCAAACTTCATAACTCTTCTGTATTCTAGTGGGTTTGCTAATAAAGTTTCCATAGCTTCATTGTAATCAGCGATGTTCATTATAACAATCCCACCCCACCCCTTATCAGCTTTCATAAATCATAGGTCATTTCCTTCAACAAGTTCTTGTAAAGCTTTGCTCTCTTTGGAATTTAAATTGTAAAAAGCCTTCCAGTTTTTACCAGACAAGTAGTTCCTATTGTCTTTTTTGCAGAGGCTTTCAAAAACCTTAAGAGTGTGCACCAAACGAGGATTAAAAGTGGAGGACTTAGAATGTATTTCAAATTCAATTTGCGAGAATATAACTTCAATTCAATTAAAGATCTGGTGATGTTAGCTTTTCTACTGTGTTGAAAATTCATGCCCAACTACAAATCTCGCACATGTTCATCAGTTATATCAAAATTAGAAAAGTTGTACACTGAGATACTAGAATTTGTAGGGTAAATGGAGTTACCTGCTAACAATGCCTGCTCTGGCCACCTTCTGGAAAAGTTATGAAAGTTTTGTACTGAAATGTCAAAACTTATAGGGTAACAAGCATTCAGTACTTGCAAGTCCTGCTCCGTTCCTTGCTCCGCGTCTGGTACCCATTGCTCCTGCTGCAGTTATGGTTTTCTCTTGGATTCAATCCTCCCTGTAAAAAGTGTTGTTCATGCTGTAGTTAAAATTAACAGCATTACCAAGTGACTTTCCAATAGAAGAACTCGTTGACAGCTGCTGAATCTCTCCTTTGAAAATGGAATCCACTCCTTAACTGAGAGTCTTAGGTCTTACTGACTGTTGAGTGACGTCACTTCCTACTGCTGTCATCGAAGGTGGCTTGACATCTCCAATATCTTCAGTAATATGCATCATATTAGGCTGAACATTAGAAATGACCCTAAAATCCTTTTGGAAATCTCTACCAGGTTTAGGGACATGAGAAACAAAATCAATATAAGCGTTACCAGTCTCATATACTGCTAAGTCCCTGGCAATTTTCTTAGTTTTACGCTGTATAACAGTTTTTTCATATTTGTCAACATTGTCAACAACCTGATAATATTCATTATTCAAATCAGGACAGTTATTCAAGAGTTGGTTGATGGTGTTGTCTGTCTCAACTAAACTGCCTCTTAATTCACCAAGAATGCTCATATTGTTCTTGATTAGTAACTTAAGGTACTCCTTACCAGCATTAACAGAAAAACTGGTGAGTTCCTTAAAGAACAGACTGCCTGTAGAGATACTGTTAGGCATTTTATAAAAGAATAAACCTTTTGGAACCACACCAGGCTAAATGCAACATTCAATAATACTTGTTCTCAATATGAAGCACCCAATAGTGCTTCAGACCTCTTTCCAGTTTCTCCAACAAGTTGGAAATGTCATTCCTGGCAGCAATGTTGTTAACTTGGAGTGGCTCACCAACAAATAGGTCAAAACTTACATTCGAAAGTTTATTCATGTTCTTATTTGTTACAGCCACATTGTTGTAATCCCCTCTTGAATGGGGAATAACAGTGTTATTACCAGAAGAGTGAGATATTTCACCACTCAATACCTTGCCACTAGAATTAGCACTTCTACAGCTGTCCTTAATTCTAGCAGACAAACTCGCCAGAGATTTCTGCATGTCCCCAAAAGCCAAAGCAAGTTCCTCCAACATTTTAAGCACAAGCCATGTAGCAACTGGAAAAGCCACAAACCAAAAAACAAACAGCAACTAACAGGCAACGGTGTAGTACAAACTAAATAACAAAAAAACACTAAAAAAGCACCAGGAGAAGACAGAAAAATAGCTTATAGCGCAGTTGAAGTTTACTATTCGCTATTCATCCAACAGACTTCCTCAGAAACTGACTCCTATCACACAATAACATTTATTTAAATAAGTTCAATTTTAAAACAAACCAATCATTACTTAAAATCTTATTAAACAGATTAGGTTTCTTAAAAAACTTGTAACATCTACAGACTTCACCTTATTCCACATCAGTTTCTTCCTTCTGTTGTAGAGCTTGTTTATGGTAGGGGACCACCAGATTGGCTTCCTTTTTTTGGAGGAGTGCGTCTTGGTTCCATTGGGTATGGTGAGATCCATGCATTTGTGCATTTGTTCGTACAGTGCATTGGTGTATGACTCAGCGGTCATGCAACTATTCTCCATTTGCATAGGTGCCGTGAAGTTAGCCACATCTGTTTTTAGGAGCCCACAGTTAGCTTTGGAGAAGTTTTTCATGGTGGTTACCTTTGAGATGCAGGTGGGAGGGATGTGAATTTCCAAGGTGATTAGTTTGTGGTTCGATCTAACCAGGGAGGAGTTGACTAATGATGTAGAGCAACAGTCACCCATGTTAGTGATGACCAGGTCAAGGATGTTGCTACATTTAGTGGGAGTAAGAACAAGCTGGTCCAGGGCATTGGAATTAATGAATTCCAGGAAATGTTGGGCAAGTGTATTGGTACATGAGTAGTTTTCCCAGTTATTGGAGGGGTAGTTAAAGTTGCCCAATATGAGAGTGTTAGGCTGGACCCTAATATTCTCCAGGGTGCTTAGGAACATGGAGTGTGAGTCCTGGGACATGGTTGGAGACCTAAAGCAGGCTGTGACCTGAATCACTGTCTTACCCAATGTTAGCTGCACCTGAAGTATCTCTGGTGCATTATATTGGGCTATCTGTCTGGAGGTGTGTGCATCCTTTATGAATATGGAAACAACACTGCCTTTGGACCTTTGGTGCAAGTTCTGGGGCTGAAAGGTGTGGAATGAGTTATAGCCTGGTAGTGCAGGGGTGCTTTCTGCTGCCTTAAATCAGGTCTCTGTTACAGCACAAATGTCGATGTTCTCCATTTTAAGGAGTGCTTCAAGTGAGTGCATTTTGATATTTAGACTTCTAGCATTGAGCAACATGACCCTCAGATTGCATTTCTTTGTAGCTGTTATGATGGTAATTTGGTCTTTGGAACACCACCTAAAAAAGGCACTATAGTGGTGGCAAGAGCCTTGACCAGTATCTGGAAGCCCAGGGATAACAGATGCAGGCCATCTTTGGCAAAGGATAGAGGTCTGTCAATCATGTCATCCCAGGCAGACAGATACTGGATCCCCTTAGAATGACACCAGAAACTTAGCCAATTTTTGAAATCAATCATTTTCTGCTTGTACTGTAGTATCATTCTGGGTGATGGTAGGAGGCTGCTCAGGGCTAGGGCCTTACCCACCTGGGCTACATAATCCGAGGACTCCTCCATATCTCTTTTCATGTAGTCCAGGGAGGTAATCTCAGGTCATTCACACCCACATGTACAATGATAGAGTCATATTTGTACCTGTTGTTGAGGGACCTGAGTGGGTGCCTTATGTGGTGGATCCTGGCACCTGACAGGCAGCTGACTGCTACTTTCTCCTTACTCAACCTAGTGAGTGGAACATCAGTGTGCATCAGTATAGAGTTATCTTTGACTAGTGTGTTTGGCCTGTTGTTTTGCCTTAGGGGCTTTGGTTGAGTAGCACACTGTTTAGGAGAGTTATGCATCTCGTAATTAGTGTTGTGTTGTGGTGGTTGAGTGTGTTTCTGCCTTGGAGGTCTCTGCTGTTTGGGTAGATTTTTATTCAAAGCCTCCATGAAGGTGGGTGTGTGTTTGTGTTTTTATGTGAAGGCAGTGATGGTGTGTATTCTGGAGGGCTGTGTGTTCCATGTGGTGTGGTGCAAGTGTTGACCTTCTCCTCTTGATCAGCTATCTCAGTCTTGGCTGGAGAGTGCGTGGCTTCCAATTTGGATATAAAAGTACATCTCTCGCAAGTCTGAGTGTTGCGAGGTAAGAGGAGAGGCTTGTCAGTGTACATGAGGCTGTTGCTACATTGTCTCAGGATGCCCAGGTTCATTCTTAATAGGAGAAAGCACAGGAAACTGTCATTTATTTTTTTTCAAATATTTTTTTTTATTTTTCAAATAATATAATGTTTAACAATACAATCATCAATAAACAAGTATTATACACCTTTATATACACTATGTACAATTGACCTGAACAAATGAGGGAAAAAATTAATAAAATATATGAAATTAGTAACAAACATTTATAATATTCAATTAATAAAGTATAAAGTTACACATTAACTATTTAGGGTTCATTTTTAATGCCTCAATAAGAGTTACATTTTTTCCCCCAAGGACCGTTTCTCCATGTTTTAGGTGAAATTCTCGATTCCTTCACCATGATTTCTAATGTTGCTGTTTCTTCCGTCAATCTCAAGAATTCTTCCAGAGTAGGTTCTTGTGAAGACTTCCACTTTCTAGTTATACATTTCCTTGCCACAGCTAGTATGGACCAAAGTAGGTATAGATCTTTTTTATTCATTCCAATAGTATCATTAACATTTAAGAGGACTAAAGATTTGCTTAAAATAAAGGTATCTGTGAATATAGCTTGGAGAAAATAGTAATTTCTTCTCAGAATTTTTTTATATTAATACAATCAAAAAATATATGAGACCAATCAGCTTTACATTTTAAACATCCCCAACAAATGCATTTATCAAATGAATTGAATTTGGCTAGTTTATCAGTGTTAATAAATGCCCTGTGAATATATTTCCATGTAAATATTTTCCATACTTGTAAATTACATGTTAAGTCAACAGAACATAAAATATTTGTTTTACTCTTAGTTGATAGATTAGTGTGGCATCATTTTGCTATGAAATCCCAATATCTTGCATTAGGGTTAGTTTTATATGTTATCAATATTTTGTATAATTTTGAAATTAGATTTGTCCAATTATAATTGTCATAAATAACTTCGGATATTAGACTTATCAAATTTGGACTAGTTTTATAAGGAGAAATAATAATTTTATTATTAAGATCCTTAACATATGATAATATGCTTTGTAGTATCAACCAATCTACTGATGGAATGTCATTTATTCTGAATTTGTTGAATGTCTAGAACTACTTGATGTTAAAATAAAATGTAAAAAGTCCTGGACACCACATAGGTTTAAAAATACTTTATAGTTTTCACGAAACACAGAGGATGAGCGCTTTCGTCTAATGACTAGACTTCATCAGATAAAAGCACTGGTACAAGTTACAACTTTTATACACAAATTCTAATTGTTAATTACACTCAATCAATATTTAAAGGAACATATTTAAAAACCTACTATTACCCTGTATGGGTGAAAGTTATATTACTAAGAAAGACTTAACCATGTTTTTCTTATGTACATTTCTACACAGTAAAGTATCTTATAAAATGACAAAAAAAGTATTTAATATTATAATCAATTAATCAATTTTATATATAAAAATATATGAATATATAAATATATAAAAATGTTATGTGCAAATATATATATATTTATTTTGTTTAAACATTTTCAGCTTTTTTGTACAGTACAGGTTTGATGCTAATATAATCATTTAAGCCAGGTGGGGTGTTTGATTTACACCTGAGCTGCCACAACAATTCCTTGTGTAGCAAAACATTTTTGATTTAAGGTCAAGCAGTCAGGATAGCCAGGATGACTTCTGACTTTTGTGATTTTGTGATTTAGAATGGGAAATGAGTTTCCTAGGTAAATGTTTCATTGAAAGAGAATATCCTTCAGAAATGGTCACTGAGATTCTAAAAGAAGTTATAAAAAAATGGGGTACTAAATATAAAGCTTTATTAGGCCAACCACTTCAGATCTCTCAAGTAGTTAAATTGGAAAGGAACAAATACAATGCAGCATGTATAATTCAATACAACACGTTTTCAGAGTCATTTTTAGACATTATCAAAAGTAATTGGAACTTAATGAAAATTGATAAGGAGATACACAAGTTAGTGGGTGAGCGACCTATTTTCACATACAAGGTGGGAATCAATTTTAAGAGGACTTTTGAAAAAGGAAACAAGGAATTTATTCAGTATAAGGCTACTAATCCTTGTGGAGCATGTAGTGTTTGTGCATACATATTCAGTGAGGCAAGTGTTACACTAAATAATAGTTTGAAAAGTTTGGTGAGATTTATCAAAGGTAATTGTAAGTCTAAAATGTTGGTCTACATGGCTTTATGCACTCCCTGTAGTGCATACTACATAGGTAAAACTGAGAGGGCATTCAAGGACCGTATTTATGAACATCTATATGACATCAGGACCCATAAAGAAACTAGTGCTTTGTACAAACACAGTGTAACCTGCCCTTCTACATTTATAAGATTCAAATTTGGTATTATTGATTTAGTTCAAAGGGATTTTCCTAAGGGAGGGGGTGATGTAAAAAATGTTTTGCTACACAAGGAATTGTTATGGCAGCTCAGGTGTAAATTAAACCTGGCTTAAATGATTATATTAGCATCAAACCTGTACTGTACAAAAAAGCTGAAAATGTTTAAACAAAATAAATATATATATATTTGCACATAAAATTTTTATATATTTATATATTCATATATTTTTATACATACAATTGATTAATTGATTATAATATTAAATACTTTTTTGTCATTTTATAAGATACTTTACTGTGTAGAAATGTACATAAGAAAAACATGACTAAGTCTTTCTTAGTAATATAAGTTTCACCCATACAGGGTAATAGTAGGTTTTTAAATATGTTCCTTTAAATATTGATTGAGTGTAATTAACTTAATTAGAATTTGTATATAAAAGTTGTAACTTGTACCAGCGCTTTTATCTGATGAAGTCTAGTCATTAGACGAAAGCGCTCATCCTCTGTGTTTCGTGAAAACTATAAAGTATTTTTAAACCTACATGGTGTCCAGGACTTTTTACATTTTATTTTATCAGTTGGTTTGGTTTTCTTTACTACAGTATTTGGTTGGTGAGTCCAGGATTCCACTTTGTTACAACTTATTCAACGAGAGGTATATTTTGGCACTGGTACTATGAATATTTCCTCTGGTGATTCCACTTTGTTGGTCGATGATCGTTTACCCAGTCCTGTGTTACCTTCGTCTGCTTCAGACAAAATTGTTAGAATGCGAGAGGACATTGCTTCCCTAAAAGGGGATTTAACTCTGCTTATAGATCTTATTAATCAGAAAAACCAAAAAACACCAGCAGATGGAGTTATAACCTCAAAGAAAGCTGTCCCACAATGGGAAACTGAAGTCGCAACGTTTAATTCGTCATCTCCACGCTCGAGGATTGCGAGTGATTGTGGAAGATTTCAGAAGCAAGCAGCTGGTGTTGGCCATGCTATCGACCCTGCAGGGCTAAACAAAAATGGGGTTTTTTTTCGCTTGAAACTCGACAACGAACCAACACAGAAAGAACAGCCACCGCTGGATGTACTCAAATTAGAGGTACTGAATTTGAACTTAGACAGCAGGATGGCTGTCTAGGAGCACACAATTGTGATAGTGACAGACAGTACTTGTATAAAAACTCAGGGTTTGACCATGGGACTTGTTTTAAGGACATTTTAGAAAAAACTTATCAGTTTAATTTAGATACGGAAGTGTTTACTAAATGTGATGAATTTAATGGTAATGAACATGCAAATACACTTACGCTTAAAGAAATGATTTTTTTCTTTGAAAAAAAGCTGTTTAAACTGAAACGTATGCAAATTGATAACAGCTATTTGAAAAGTTGTTTAGTGCATAAAATTGTACCACAGGGACTGAGGTTGTTTAAATATCCTTTTGGTATTAATTATACAGAAGCAAATACTAAAATGTTTCAAAGTTTTTTTGATACTTGTGGTTTGGGTCTTATTGAATGTATGATCAAATGTAATGAAGCACTTCTACAGACTCTGACTGCAGAAATAAGCAAACTAAATGCTGATATAGTAAACGATTTATTATTTTCTGAATATCAGAAGTTTTATGAAAATATTTTGATAAAAATTGAGAAAAAAATACAAGATATATATCTCACAAAACAAAAGAAATTTTATAGAGATAAAAAACAGTATGAAATGGGAAAAGTTTATGTAGGTCCTTTTAAAAGAGGTAATAGAATACAAGGCTATGTGCAAAAAGGTTATGATAAAGGTGGATACCGGGAAACTAATTTGGTCTCTGATAAGCCCGCAGACAATGATTATCATGAAGGTGAAGACAATATTAGACATAGACCATTGGATGAACTAGACTCTTTTGGAGGGGAAGAGGGTATTTTTTTTCTTCCCAGGAGGTCAGAAAGGATTGCGAGCAGGAGTGCCTTTCCACCGGACCCAGGACATCCAGGACACGTAGACACAAATTATGGATGGAAAAAAGTGGGGAAGAAGGTGAGATAGTTCAAACAGATGATCAGTATGGTATACTTTATGAACATAAAGGGTTTAACATTTTTAACTATACTAGCCACCATCTGACTAAACTACATTTCAATTTATTTTCTAAGGGATTCAAATTTGTAAAAATGCAGTATGGTGACATTGCTAATATGTTAGTGGATTTGAAATTATATTTAAGAAAACTAAATTTGAATATCACATTCAATTTGGGCAAAGATACCACTAACAACTACAAGGGGGAAGATATGTTGGTGAGACATAGTACATTCAACCCCCCACTACATCCCACCTTGTTGTTGTTTGAAAAAGTTGTCACTGAGGAAATATATGCAAATTATGTTAAAAATGGATGGCAGAGAGTAAATTCTAATCTTACTAAGGAAGAAAACAGTTTGTTATACCAACTGCAGACACAATCCACTCTGTGAATTATGAAACCAGACAAGGGGGGGGGGTTATTATTTATAACGTAGAGGATTACAACAACGTTATTACTAATATTTTATTAGACAGTGTTACATATACCCCTGTCTCCATTAATCAGATACATATAACTTATACCAGAATAGATTAATTACTTGAAGAATATCTATTAGAAAATAGAATAGATTTTAAGACATTTAATTTCTTAAAACAACTGCATCCAAATATTCCTAACATTTTTGGAGTACCTAAGGTGCACAAATCACTACAAGCATCCCCTTTTAGACCAATAGTATCTGCAAGGAATTCTAAAACACTGGCTGTATCTGTACATAAACATACTAAGGAGATTATCAATCAAACTCCCCATTTAATCAAGGATTCATGGGAATTTTTGAGTAAAATGACCCAAGATCTGCGGAGTATGGATTGTATCTTTCTTACTATCGACGTGAAGGACCTATTCACTTGTATTCCTAGAAAAGAAGGATTTGAATATTTTAGTGATTGTATTTTTAAACATTCCACTTTATCTAGGGACAGTATTGTTTTGGTGTTAGAACTTGTTGAGATAATATTGGATTCAAACTACATTCATTTTCAAGGTGAGTTTTATCAACAGATTAGTGGTATTGCTATGGGAGCCGCTTGTGCTCCCACATACGCTAATATTGTATTATTAGAATGGGAAAACAAATACATCTTTTCCTCTGTTTTTTATAGCCATATTAAACTGTATTTGAGATTTCTGGATGACATTTTTGTGTTATGGGGTGGATCTAAGCAAGAACTTAATCTTTTTATGGAATATATAAATTCATGTACACATTTTTCTCTTTCACACACTCATACCATGAATATGGCATCAACTATTTAGATGTTACTATTTCTAAGACCTCTACAGGTTTCAAATCAAACATTTACAGGAAGCCTAATTGGTGCAATAGTTTTTTGCACTATAGTAGTCATCACCCATTAGCACAAAAGAAAAGCTTGATTTAAGGTCAAGCAGTCAGGATAGCCAGGATGACTTCTGACTTTTGTGATTTAGAACGGGAAATGAGTTTCCTAGGTAAATGTTTCATTGAAAGAGAATATCCTTCAGAAATGGTCACTGAGATTCTAAAAGAAGTTATAAAAAATGGGGTACTAAATATAAAGCTTTATTAGGCCAACCGCTTCAGATCTCTCAAGCAGTTAAATTGGAAAGGAACAAATACAATGCAGCATGTATAATTCAATACAACACATTTTCAGAGTCATTTTAAGACATTACCAAAAGTAATTGGAACTTAATGAAAATTGATAAGGAGATACACAAGTTAGTGGGTGAGCAACCTATTTTCACATGCAAGGTGGGAATCAATTTTAAGAGGACTTTTGAAAAAGGAAACAAGGAATTTATTCAGTATAAGGCTACTAATCCTTGTGGAGCATGTAGTGTTTGTGCATACATATTCAGTGAGGCAAGTGTTACACTAAACAATAGTTTGAAAAGTGTGGTGAGATTTATCAAAGGTAATTGTAAGTCTAAAATGTTGGTCTACATGGCTTTATGCACTTCCTGTAGTGCATACTACATAGGTAAAACTGAGAGGGCATTCAAGGACCGTATTTATGAACATCTATATGACATCAGGACCCATAAAGAAACTAGTGCTTTGTACAAACACAGTGTAACCTGCCCTTCTACATTTATAAGATTCAAATTTGGTATTATTGATTTAGTTCAAAGGGATTTTCCTAAGGGAGGGGGTGATGTAAAAAATGTTTTGCTACACAAGGAATTGTTATGGCAGCTCAGGTGTAAATCAAACACCCCACCTGGCTTAAATGATTATATTAGCATCAAACCTGTACTGTACAAAAAAGCTGAAAATGTTTAAACAAAATATATATATATATATATATATATATATATATATATATATATATATATATATATTTGCACATAAAATTTTTATATATTTATATATTCATATATTTTTATATATAAAATTGATTAATTGATTATAATATTAAATACTTTTTTTGTCATTTTATAAGATACTTTACTGTGTAGAAATGTACATAAGAAAAACATGACTAAGTCTTTCTTAGTAATATAAGTTTCACCCATACAGGGTAATAGTAGGTTTTTAAATATGTTCCTTTAAATATTGATTGAGTGTAATTAACTTAATTAGAATTTGTGTATAAAAGTTGTAACTTGTACCAGTGCTTTTATCTGATGAAGTCTAGTTATTAGACGAAAGCGCTCATCCTCTGTGTTTCATGAAAACTATAAAGTATTTTTAAACCTAAGTGGTGTCCAGGACTTTTTACATTTTATTTTATCAGTTGTTTTGGTTCTCTATACAATGTTGCCAAGTGAAGTTTTTCCCCTCCCATCTAGTTAAAATAACATTATGAATTTTATTGAAGAAATTTTTTGTAGAGCTAAAGGGTATTATCAAGTCTAGCCAAATCTTAATATCCATGTTAGTATATATAAATCTTCTGAATAAATTGTAAATATTATTTATATAATTTAAGTTTGTTGGTTTTGTTATATTATATTGAATATTAACAGCCAATATGTGCCACATCCTATTATTTTGTTCACTTAATATACAATTTTTAATTATTTTATTTTCATTTAGAAAAATAATAGTGTGCAATGTTTTCCATGTTGAAGAACAATTAGGATCAATCCAATTAATGACAGTTCTTAATATGGAAGCTTTTATGCATGATTCTAGATCTGGAAGATTAAATCCACCCATTTCCCAAGATCTAATATGATGTATATAGGCTATTCTATTTCTTGAGAAAGTTTAATAGAAGTGTATTTATTTCTTTCAAGATTTTCTTGTTAGGTACTATAGGAATAGCTTGTGCAATGTAATTAATTTTTGGAAGCATTGTCATTTTTATTATTTGTAATCTGCCTTCAAATCTCAATAACATTTTATTCCAGCTTACTATTAACATTTTTATTTTATTAATTATGTTGCTATAATTTATGGCTAACGTGGATTCCAAATTATCACATAGTGTTATTCCTAAATATTTTATTATGGGAACTTGTTTTCCTATCACACAATTTGTAGTTAAAGTAAATTCTCTCTTTTTATTCAAATTTATATAATTAGAGTTTCCCTTGTTAAATCTAAGGCCTGAAATATGATAAAACCTTTCCACTATTTCATCTAGTTTTTGTACTGATTTCTCTGAGACAGATAACGTGAGTAAAACATCATCAGCAAATAACATAATTTTTGAATTGAGTTGACCATATACACCTATGCCTAGTATATTAGAGTTGTGGTGTACTAATGAGGCAAATAATTCAATTCCTAAGGCAAACAGGATGGGAGACACTGGACATCCCTGCTTTGTACCTTTGGTTATTTCAATAGCCTTCAAGTTTTACATAAGCCAAGTTGTTTTTATAAATATTCTTTATTAGTGTAATAAAATTAGTAGGAAATTCAAACAATTCTATAGCCTTAAAAAGAAAATCCCAGCTCAACAAATTAAAGGCTTTTTCTATATCCAAAGCTACTATTAGAGCTTCTTGGTTGTTTCTGTTTAGAAAATCTATGAGTGTTAGAATTCTTTGTATATTGTCATGTGTGTGTCTTTTATAAATTAATCCTGTTTGATCCTCATTTATTATGTGTGTCAATGATTTTTTAATTCTACTAACTAATATTGACACAAAGATTTTATAATCATTGTTAAGTAAAGATACTGGCCTATAAAATTTACACTGTAAAGGGTATTTATTTTCTTTTATAATGGGTATAATTAAGGAGTACCTCCATGAAATTGGAGTTGTATTTTGTGCTAGAATTTCGTTCAAAGTTTTGTGAAACAACGATATTACTAAAGATGGAAATATCTTATACAAGTCATTAATTATTCCATCAATTCCTGGTGTTTTATTACTTTTACTTTCCTTGATTTTTTGAGAAATTTCTTTTAGAATGTTAGAATATTTGTTTTTGAATGTCTAACTTTAACTTTTCTGGTATCACCTTCACCTTTACTAATTTCAGGTCTAAGTATGATGCATTAGTTATATGTGAAGTATCATTATAATGGTCAGAGAAATAATGTTTAAATGCATCTAGTATATCATCTATATCCGAAACCTTTTTGTTTTTTTTCCTTCCTTCATGTATAATACTTGTAATATTATTTTCAATCAAATGTTTTTTAAATCATATTGCTAAATTATGCATATGTTTGGGTGATACTGCATAGAAACTAAGTTTTAACCTTTCTACAGCTATATTAGTTTTGTGAGTTAGGATCTCATTATATCTTTTGTTTAAGTCTTCCAATGCTTTTTTATGATTATTTTGTGTTTAAGTAGATGAATTAATAGTGTGATCTGTAATTTGTTTTTGGATGTTACATAATTCTGATTCCCACTCTTTTAGCTTGTTTTTATACCATGAAATAATTGTTCCACCTTTTCTCTTATCTTAGAGATTTAACAATATTAGTTATTAAGTTCCCTATATAACTATTAATAATGAATTAACATAATGTATGGAAATGAGTATTGATTTGGTAATACAATTTAATTTTAGATTAGATTAGACTTCTTTTTCAGAATATAATCATCCTATCATGTACTACTTAAACATTCATAAAGTAAAATCTCATTTATAACACAGTAAATGTTGCTTAACATTAGTTCTCTTTAGCCTGAGAGTAGTATATATACATATTAATAGTCTCTGATATTCTGATATGACCAATATACTAATGATTATGTCAGATAAACACCCTCCTACATACTAAAATATATTATAACTGAGTGAAGTAGATTTAGAAATGTATCAATAAGTGAAGATAAATACGGACAAGTCTATTCAGAACACTTGAATCATACTAGAAAAACTATGTAGTCCATAGAATGAACCCTTAGAGTTGTGTTCACAAGAGATGATAATGTAAATATGTTTGAGTGAACAATACATGTCATAAGTCTTTACGTATCACTCACATGCTTTCAATTAGAGACAAATGAAAGCATAACCAGATTCAGTTTATTTTATGTCCACCCATGAAGGTAGTTGTGACATATTAAAAGAAAAAATGAAGAAAGACAACATTAGACCATAGTGATCACTCACTGATGATGAAGCAATTTGCCATGATAAGTGGCCATGTGGGTGAACAATTTATAAACTTCTTAATACTAATGCATAGTTATAATATCAATTCATATTATGAGAATATCATCACAAAATATTGAACAAAATGCTAATCAAGACAGAACATTACTGAAGCTGTTCTGCATGCCACAGTTCCTTGGAACCTTTATAATAGAGTGTTTATTAAAGAATGTGTCATGCAGCAAGATACAAGAGTGGGCAGACTCCCTTCTTTGTTATTAAATTGTTAAAACTAATGACACTCTAAAAAATACAAAACCAATTAAGCTGAACAGTGCCTTAAGAAATCTCTCTATCTCATACCTATTTAATTAATGTTCTACTTGAATTTCTCATCAAGAATTACAATTTACAAATCTGTCTTATTTTACTACTTGAAGTAGTAGCAAAAGCAGACCATGAAGAGATTTTCTCATGGGCCCTTTACTTTAAAGAAATAAAGATGAAATTCCAAGGTGAACTCATTTTACCAACCATCTCACTAAGAACCTGATAACCTTATTATTTAAACAGTTGTCAATATTCAGTAAAAATATCAGCTGCATAATAGTCAGCTATACAACTAATGTCTGAAGGATTAAAGGTAGTTTATGTTATAAATTACTGCCTTAATCAGATGTGTAGCATACAGAATATCATTTAGGATTTATGTTTCTTAGGAACCTATGTCTGTAAATGTGTAATTCAAACAATTCTTGGTAAAATGAATGACATCTAAACTTCTTTTTTATGCTAATTTATGTGCAATTTTACTATAGGTTTCCCAGTACTTCTCCGTCATCAAGGCAACTCCCACAATACATCAACAGGCACTCGCAAGACTGTCTGAGATGACAATTTTATGAGTTATAGAACCATGGCTTAAAGTTTTGCTGGGAATAAATCAACTGTTCATCATAGAAAATAAGTACACATGCACACACAATTTAGTAGTGCGGTTAAACAACTACTTGCATGTTTGTATAAGAATTTTGGCTAATTACCAGCATCTTTGCCACTTTACTGAAAGTTGAACCCCACTTAAGATTAGAAAGCACTAAAGGGTGAGGAGAGTAATCAGTAATTTACTATCTACTGTATTCACTATTTATTTGGTTACTACTTAATCAATTCAATTGAACATGTCTAGGCATTGTGAGCAGAGGAAAATAACAACACTGCACAGTACAGGGTTTACTATGTTATCTAATAAAGCAATGTGCACATTAAATTCAAATAAGCAGGATTTATAAGTAGAAAGTAATAAGTCCCTTTGTGGCTTCTGAAATTAGATGATTTCTGTTACCAGGTTAATGAAGTATTCAGTATAATATGTCTAAAATATGTCTTAATTTTACTTATTATGTGCACAGAAGTATGTCACAACTGCAGCTGATGTGTGCATCTCACACACATATTTTCTTATTTACACTTGCAACGCTGTAACAGATGCTTACAAAACTATCAGACATGTCATTTTACTGGATCACCATAGCATAGTGTATCTTATAGCCTAGGTAGGAATAATTCAGAAGTAAGAAAGGACTGTGTTTACTTCAAGTGTAACAATGTAGTCTGCAATGCTTCTATTACTTTTTCAACTGGATGTTATTCAATGTTACTGTAAATTCTTCTTTTTTGTGTTACCTACATGAAAAACAGCTACTCTGTCACTGATTTCACACCTATTCTTTTTATTTATTGAAAAGATGTCAGGGTTTGTAGATTTTAATAATCCAAAGACCATGTTAAATGAGCTTAAAATATACTGCTTGTGCAACTGATATCACACTACAAGCGCTACCTTAACAACAGACAAGCAGGGGATTCCTTAACCGACTATTTCCACCTTAAATCTTTCATAGCAGACAAGGGAAGCTCTAACTAATGCACAAGAATGTTTCAAATAACAACATTGTCAGAACCCTGTAACGGAACTCTGTTTGTAGTGACTCTATTTTTTCCACATTTAAAAATATGGATATCTATGTTACTTTTAAAATGGCAATTTGAAGTGTAGTGAAGTCAGTAAGCCACAGAAACTATGATTAAAAATTTTCAGTTCCTATTATGTAACAATGAGATGAACTAAATATACTATTAATAAAAAGGGAGATGAAAAAAACATTTGTGTACATGTTGTCTCTGTTCTTCCTTCACATATAACTAATTATACTAAAGTGAAAGATAACATTTAAATCTGGTTTTCCTCACTGCCTATGAATGAGATGTAACTATATTTTTAGAAGTCACTCTAAGTTATAAAACCATTTGACATTATTAGACATAACCACTAGACTTGTGATGAGTATGTTGCATAAAGTATAAGTTTAAGAAAAAGTATAAATGTCTCAGAGTATAATAGGCAATATAATAGATAAAATACATACATTTTGAGGTTAAAGTCCAGAAATCTGTATCTTTGTTGATTCTTTGAGAGATTTGGAAAACTATGTAGTTTTAGAATCAGTTCTTTGTTTCTTTTTCCTTACATCAGACCGGTTTCTGGAGATATTTTCAAGTTGGAAACAGTCCAGTCCATTTCTTCAGGAATTGTGATGATATTATTATTATTGATGAAGTAGAAGCTTCTTCAATGTTGTTAAAGGTTCTCAAGTCATTTGAATAGAAAATTCTGATTCTAGCAGGATATACCATCTGTGCTTTTATTTTATTTTGTTTGAGAAGTTTCACTAATGGCCACTTTTTCCCTTGTTTCTAACACTTTTGGAGAACAATCACTGTCAAATCTGATCTGATTTATATGTTATGTTACTTTTTCTCCAGGCTGTTTTTAAAATGAGCTCTTTATCCAAGAAGGACAGGAACTTTATCGCAATTGATCTTGGTGGTGCATTAGGTGAAGAGGTATAGATTTTTCTATGGTTCTGTGAGCTGTTTCTATTCCATTTGATAATCCCTGTTTTAAATCAAGTACTTCAAGAAGCCAGGAATTCAAAAAGGTGATGGTGTCTCCTCCCTTAGTTTTTCCTGGACGGCCAAATATTCTTATATTAGTACTCCTCTTCCTATTTTCTAAATCATCCACTTTAATAAGTAGCCAGTTATTTTGGTGAAGTAAGAATTCTGTCTGATTTTCCTCTTCTTTGAGTCTTCCATCTATGTCATTTAGTGATGTCTCCATATCAAGTAATTTACTTTGTTGTTGCTGCAGTATTTCTTTTAGTACATCTCTTTGCTTTTGGCAGTATTCCTTGAGACTTTTCAAATTATCAGTGAATCTATCCATTTTCAGCGACAGTTCATGTAATGTGGAAGACATCAGTTGTATCTCCTTCTTTAGTGTTTTCTGAGTGAGAATTCTTTAAAATGGCCATTACCAAACAGCTGTGTTGTTCTCCAGAATATTTTGACAGGAAAAACTCAATAATATTTCTTGACATTTGGTAGAGTTGTAGTTCTTACGTTCCTTAATATTTTTTTCTATTTCTGGTTAATGAAAATAATTTTTTCCCTGTTTTCTAGTACTGTTTTGTGGAGTTCTAAAAAATGCTGCTTATCTGTTTGCCATCTAGGCTCCGCCCCCAGGAAATGGTCCTTTAGACATGCCTGGAGGGGTGGCCATTAATAATAAGTACTGGAGCTATTTCCTTGTAGAACATTTAGTGCTGGTAGCACTTTTGTGTGATACAATAACTGCTGCAAAAAGTCTGGTAAAGTGTTAGACTAATACGCTAGTAAACATACAGGAGAAGAGAGAACTAGCAGATCTAAGGGAAAAATTGTAAAGCAGACTTTTTGGCACCACTCAGAAGCTTACAAACAGTCCTGGATACAGCAAATCTGTATCTGAACTACACTAGTTTCAGGAAAGTCAGGAAACAAGCACAAATGCGGGCTTTTAAACCAGAAAGTTGAAAGAGATGGAAAAACTATCCAAACAGCCAATAAACTACAATTTCTGGGCCAGAAACCACTCCTCTTGTGGTAGATAGGCTACCTAGTACTTACCACTCCCACTGATAAGCTAGAAGGCTTCCTTCAAACACAGAAAGGCTTTGGGGGACTCAGAAGCTTACAAACTGTCCTGGATATGGTAAATCTGTATCTAGACTAGACTAGTTATAGGAAAGGTGGGAAACAAGCACAAACACATACTTTTAAACCAGAAAGTTGAAAGAGATGGAAAAACCCAAACAGCCAATACTACAATTTCTGGGCCAGAAACCACTCCTCTTGTGGTAGGTAGACAACCTAGTGCTTACCACTCCCAATGATAAGCTGGAAGGCTTTCCTCCAGCAGAGAAAGGCTTGGGGCTCAGAAGCTTGCAAACAGTCCTAGATACAGCAATCTGTATCTGGAATAGACTAGTTACAGGAAAGGTGGGAAACTAGTGCACATATGGGCTTTTAAACCAGAAAGTTGAAAGAGATGGAAAGAAAACTGCCCAAACGGCCAAGAAACTACAATTTTTGGGCCAGAAACAACTCCTCCAGTGATATATAAGCTAATTCATGCTTACCACTCCCACTGATAAGCTGGAAGGCTTCCCTCCAACACAGAAAGGCTTGCTCTGGCTCAGAAGCTTACAAACAGTTCGGGATACAGCAAGTATGTTTCTGGACTAGCCTAGTTACAGGAAAGGCAGGAAACAAGTGCAAATGTGGGCTTTTACACTAGAAGGTTGAACGAGATGGAAAAACTGCTCAAACTGCCAAGAAACTACAATTTTTGGGCTGGAAGCCACTCATCTTGTGGTAGATTGGCTACCTAGTACTTACCCCTCCCACTGATAAGCTAGAAGGCTTCCCTCCAACACAAAAAGGCTTGGGGGGCTCAGAAGCTTACAAACAGTCCTGGATACACCAAATCTGCATCTGGACTAGACTAGTTACAGGAAAGGCAGGAAACAAGCTTAGCATTTTTTTAGTAAAGTGGAAAGGGAGAAAGGAGGAAAAGAAGATAATTCAAGGTTAAGAACCTAAGTGGGTTGGCCTTCTCATATGTTCTTTCTGTATTAGGTAGAATGAGCTAATGACACTAGACTGGGTGGAGTGCCCCAGATCAAATTTACAGTAAGGGCAGGCAACTGCAAAGCCACCAAGTATAAGAAGAAAGACACCAATAGGGAGGGTGGGGGATAAACAAAATCAGACACCAAGAAAAGCAATATCTAGCAAATTAATAAATGGATATATTAACTAAAACAAAATCTGACACCAGGAAAAGCAATCTCTAGCAAATTAATAAATGCAGACGTTTTGTTAACTAGAACAATATCAGACACCAAAAAAGCAATCTCTAACAAATTAATAAATGCAGCAGTTTTGTTAACTAGAACAAAATCAGACACCAAGAAAAGCAATCTCTAGCAAATTAATAAATGCAGCAGTTTTGTTAACTAAAACAAAATCAGACACCAAGAAAAGCAATCTCTAGCAAATTAATAAATGCCACAGTTTTGTTAACTAAAACAAAATCAGACACCAAGAAAAGCAATCTCTAGCAAATTAATAAATGCAGCAGTTTTGTTAACTAAAAACAAAATCAGACACCAAGAAAAGCAATCTCTAGCAAATTAATAAATCCAGCAGTTTTGTTAACTAAAACAAAATCAGACTCCAAGAAAAGCAATCTCTAGCAAATTAATAAATCCAGCAGTTTTGTTAACTAAAACAAAATCAGACACCAAGAAAAGCAATCTCTAACAAATTAATAAATCCAGCAGTTTTATTAACTAAAAGAAAATCAGACACCAAGAAAAACAATCTCTAACAAATTAACAAATGCAGCAGTTTTAACTAAAAGAAAATCAGACACCAAGAAAAGCAATCGCTAGCAAATTAATAACTGCAGCAGTTTTAACTAAAACAAAATCAGACACGAAGAAAAGTAATCTCTAACAAATTAATAAATGCACCAGTTTTGTTAACTAAAACAAAATCAGACACCAAGAAAAGCAATCTCTAGCAAATTAATAAATGCAGCAGTTTTGTTAACTAGAACAAAATCAGACATCAAGAAAAGCAATCTCTAGCAAATTAATAAATGCAGCAGTTCTGTTAACTAAAACTAAATCAGACACCAAGAAAAGCAATCTCTAGCAAATTAATAAATGCAGCAGTTTTGTTAACTAAAAAAAAAACAGACACCAAAAAAACAATATCTAGCAAATTAACAAATGCAGCAGTTTTCTTAACTAAAAGAAAATCAGACACCAAGAAAAGCAATCTCTAGCAAACTAATAAATGCAGCAGTTCTGTTGACTATCACTGATAGCAGATTAAGTGCCAAAAATATACTTATAGGCTTTCTGTATCCAGATGTCTATTGAATAAGTAACAGCTTGGCCACCAAGCGCAGTTAACATACTGATATCTCTGCATGCATTTCATTGCATGCTCAAATGCTAGTGTTTTTCATCGGTGATACAATTGGACTAATTATGTAACAGTCAAACTTCATTAGATTGATTATTACATAATTCAAGGGCTTTTCTCTTTTCCCCAAGGTTATGCTATCCCTGGAGCAAATATAGTTAATTTCTGTGTGTGTGTGGAGGGTGGAGTCCTCATGTCAGAGGGGTGTGGAGGATGAGGACCTCCATGTAAAAGTTACTTTTGCTTTTCTTTTGGCAATATCAAATGTAACCTTTTGGTTTTCATTTGAGATTACTTTTTTGTAATAATTTTGTGGAGATTAATGATAACTGTCAATGAGTTTGTGTGAAGTTTTGTGTTTCAAACTTATCATTGGCTTAATATCAAAGCTTTGGCCGACTAACATCTAACTGAAATCAGCTGGACGTATAAGTGAATTTAAGTACGCTTTTATCTGCTCTTTTACATATAGTACTGTATTTAATTCATTTATTTGTTTTTTTCACTGAATATTAACTCAATTGAAGTTGTGGCTGTCTCTCTACAGAGTACATTTTAGAATTTCTGTGTAGCCATTGATAGCAGTGGGGGGTAGTTTCACCTCATCACTGACATTTTGTCTTGCTTATATAAGTGGTACATTTTGAGTTATCTCTGCTTAATATCAGAGCTTTGGCCAGCTAACATCTACCTGAAATCAGCTGGATGAATAAGTGAATTTAAGTACACTTTTATCCACTCTTTTGCATATAGTACTGTATTTAATTTATTTATTTGTGTTTTTCACTGAATATTAAGTCAACTGAAGTTGTGGCTGTCTCTCTACAGAGTACTTTTAGAATATCTGTGTAGCCATTGATAGCAGTGGGAGGTAGTTTCACCTCATGACTGACATTCTGTCTTGCCTTATATAAGTGGTACATTTTGAGTTATCTCTGCTTAATGTCAGAGCTTTAGCCAGCTAACATCTACCTGAAATCAGCTGGATGTATGAGTGAATTTAAGTACACTTTTATCTGCTCTTTTGCATATAGTACTGTATTTAATTTATTTATTTGTGTTTTTCACTGAATATTAACTCAGCTGAAGTTGTGGCTGTCTCTCTACAGTTAGTTCCCCACCCACCCTCCTTGTTCTTGTTTTGGTGTTAATGTTGGTGGCTTTGAAGTTGCCTGCCCCTCTTGTAGGTTTGTATTTGGATACTCCTTCTGGGCCCATCTCATTTGTTCACTCAACTGAGTGCAGTGAGATCATATTCTGATTTCAGGCACTCCTACTGTGTACAAAAAGAGCATTTGGGAAGGACAACCCCTGTAGCTTCTTAATCCTGCTCTGTTCCCTCCCTCAAAAAAAATAAATAAATAATTTATATATATATATATATATATATATATATATATATATATATATATATATATACACACACACATATATATTTCATTCAGCTGCTCTTACTGTAACTGTCTTAGTTGTTCTTCTGCGTGCTGTTATCTGTTTACTCTGCACTTATTACTGCTTGTTAGTAGCCTTCTAATTTACTGCCTTCTGCACTTGTTTTTTAGTCATTTGTTAATTTAATTGCATTTATTTGAACTGTATTTGCCGTAGTGTTGCTACACACTTGGGTGTGCTGGCCTGCACAAAAATTTGAATTGTATTTACTGCTGTGTTAGCTGCTTTTCTGTAACAAAAAAAAATTATAAGCTTGTTTCCTGCCTTTCCTGTAACTAGTCAAGTCCAGATACAGACTTGCTGTATCCAGGACTATTGGTAAGCTTCTGAGTCCTTCAAGCCTTTCTGTGTTGGAGGGAAGCCTTCTAGCTTATCAATGGAAGTGGTAAGCACTAGGTAGCCTATCTACCATGGGAATAGTGAGTTTTGACCCTGAAAATGTAGTTCATTGGCAGTTTGGGCAGTTTTTCCATCTCTTTCTACTTTCTGGTTAAAAGCCCGTTTTGCGTTTGGTCCCTGCCGTTCCTATAACTAGTGTAGTCCAGGTACAGATTTGCTGTATCCAGGACTGTTGGTAAGCTTCTGAGCCCCCCCCAAGCCCTTCTGTGTTGGAGAGAAGCCTTCTAGCTTATCAGTGGGAGTGGTAAGCACTATGTAACCTATCTACCACAGGAGGAGTGGTTTCTGGCCCAGAAATTATAGTTTATTGGCTGTTTGGGAAGCTTTTCCATCTCTTTCAACCTTCTGATTTAAAAGTCTGTATTTGTGCTTGTTTTCTGCCTTTCCTCTTACTAGTCTAGTCCAGGTACAGATTTGCTGTATCCAGGACTCTTTGTAAGCTTCTGAGTCCCCCAAGCCTTTCTGTGTTGGAAGGAAGCCTTCTAGCTTATCAGTGGGAGTGGTAAGCATCAGGTAGCCTATCTACCACAAGAGGAGTGGTCCCTGGCCCAGAAATTGTAGCTATTGGCTGTTTGAGCAGTTTTTTTCCATCTCTTTCGACTTTCTGGTTTGAAAGCCGCACTTGTGCCTGTTTCCCACGTTTCCTATGACTAGCCTAGTCCGGTTACATAGTTGCTGTATCCAGGATTGTTAGTAAGCTTCTGAGCCTTCCAAACCTTTCTGTGTTGAATGGAAGCCTTCTAGTTTATCAGTGGGAGTGGTAAGCACTAGGTAGCCTATCCCCCATGTGAAGAGTGAGTTTTGGCCCAGAAATTGTAGTTTATTTGGCCGTTTGGGCAGTTTTCCATCTCTTTCAACTTGCTGGCTTAAAAGCCTATGTTTGTACTTGTTCCCCACCTTTCCTGTAACTAGTCTAGTCCAGGTACAGATTTGCTGTATCCAGGACTGTTGGTAAGCTTCTGAGCCCCTCAAGCCTTTCTGTGTTGGAGGGAAGCCTTCTAGCTTATCACTGGGAGTGGTAAGCATTAGGTAGCCTATCTACCACAAGAGGAGTGGTTCCTGGCCCAGAAATTGTAGCCATTGACCGTTTGGGCAGTTATTTTTTCCATCTCTTTCAATGTTCTGGTTTAAAAGTCACACTTGTGCTTGTTTCCCACCTTTCCTGTAATTATCCTAGTCCAGATACAGAGTACCTTAGAAGAGAGACTTTGGAGTGATTAAGTATCAGTTTTCTGAACTTTCTTGCTGTACTTAACTGTTTTCTACCTAAACGCAGATTTTCCAGCATTTATTGTGATTTAAAAGCTTGTTTTTTCACATATTGTACTTATTCAACTGCCTGCACTTTTAAAAAGTTGTTTTTTGTTTTAATAATTTGTTTAACTGTTGTAGGCTACACACTAAAGTGCGATAGCTTTTTCTGATCGTTTGTAGTCGTTTAAAGCTGTTTTAAGTGTATTTTTTACTGTTTTTGCCTTATCTTTTCAAAACAAAACAAAAAAAAAAAACAAATACATTCCTTGTTTCCCACCTTTCTAAGCTAGTATAGTCCAGTTTTCAGGCTAGTGCTGAATTCAGGGCTGTGATACTAGTTTCTGAGTTGCCCATACCTTACTTGGATAGAAGGAAGTTTCTCTGTTCACCTGTGAGAGAGGGGAGCTTTGAGTAACCTATCTGTCCCTGGAAGAGTGGTTCCAGCCCAGAAGTTAGTAGTTTATTGGCCATTTTGGGATAATTTCTATCTCTTTCATTTCCCTACTATAGAAACCATGTTTGCACGGTTTTGCACACTGGGGCAGTGCCTGTTAGCTACGGTTAAACTCTCAACCTCAGCACTCAAAAAGCATCTTGCAGCCCAGCACTTGATCAGACCTAATAGCAAGCACTAATATACCCTGACACTGATTGCCCGGCAGGGCAAGGCTCTTTATTCACCCCTCACCAACCAAGCAACTAATCAGCTCACCCTACTATTCAGGCACGACCAAAGGGCAACTTCAGGTGCACTCTCCAGTCCAGCTGGTGAATCTGGGTATCCTGAGGCAATGTCACAACTGCCTCATGTACACAGACAACCCTCTCCTGCTACCACAAAACACTAACATACACGAGAGATGCAATTATACAGCCAAACTGGAAACTAAGCTGTCTCCACCCAAGACTGGAAGAGACAGTCAAGAGGAGAAGGTTAACACTTGCACCACACCTCCAGCTGCACACAGACCTACTAAAACTGCACTGGCAAAAAATACACATAAATACACAAAATCATAAATGGAGGCTCTAAATAAAAACCTGCAAAAGCATCAGAGACCTCTAAAGCAGACACCCAAACAACCTGCACTTCCCGTCACAAACCAGACAACACATAAAACACAAAATCAGTGTGCTACACAATCACAGCCCTTAAGATGAAATAACATACCTAACACACTAGTAATAGGTGACTCTATAGTCAGGCACACTGACGTCCCACTCACTAGGCTGGACAAGCAGAAGGTTACTGTTAGCTGCCTGTCGGGAGCCAGAATCTGCCACATAACACAAGCACTCAGGTCACTCCAAAACAAGTACAAATATGATTCTGTCATTGTTCATGTTGGTGTGAATGACCTGAGATGTACCTCCCTGGACTACATGAAAAGAGACATGGAAGAGCTCTCTGATCATGCAGCCCAGGCTGGTATGACCCTGACCCTGAGTAGCATCCTGCCCTCACCAAGAATGATACCTCAGTATAAAGAAAAAATGTTCAATTTCAACAACTGGCTAAGCTTCTGGTGTTATTCAAAGGGGATCCAGTGTCTGTCAGCCTGGGATGACATGCTCGACAAGCAGCATTGCTTCACAAGAGATGGCTTACACCTGTCACCCCTAGGCTTTTGAATACTGTCCAAGGCTCTTGCTGCCCCCATAGTGCCTTTTTTAGGCAAGGCTCAAAAGTCAAACCCACCACCGTAAACAGCACAATTAACAAAAAACTGAGGGTTATGCTGCTCAACGCCAGGAGTTTAAATCTCAAAATGCATGCGCTCGAAGCACTCCTCAGTATGGGGAATGTCGACATCTGTACAGTAACTGAAACCTGACTCAAGGCTCCAGAGAGCACCCCAGCACTACCGGGCTACAACTCATACCACACGTTTCGGCCACAGAACATGGACCAAAACACAAAAGGAGGGGGTGTATCCATATTCATCAAGGATACCTACACCTCCAGGTTAGTGACGCAGTATGATACCTCTGAGATCACTCATGTGCAACTAACATCGGGCAAATCTGCAATGCAAATTGTGGCCTGCTACAGATCACCCTCCATGATCCAGGACCACTACTCCACCTTTCTGGAGACACTGGAAAACATGAAGGTCCTACCAAACACCCTGATATTGTGCGATTTCAATTGCCCTACCATTCATTGAGAAAACTACTCGAGTACATATTCCCAGGCCCAGCATTTCCTGGAATTCATCAACTCAAATGCCCTGGATCAGCTGGTAAACTCCCCTACCAGAGGTGAAAACATATTGGACCTGGTCATCACCAACATGGGCGACAGGTGTTCCACACAGGAGGTCAACCCGTCACTGGTTAGATCAGACCATAAACTAGTCAATCTAGATGTCCACACCCCACCACCACCCCCAACTAAGGAAACCACAGTAAAAACCTTTCTAAAGCAAACTTCACCTTACTTAATGAAAAACAAAACAATGTTCTGTGCCTCACCAAAGTCCAGTCAAATAAACCATAGTAAATATCCAAAAACCAATAAGACTGGACACTGCTCAGATCTGATGAAGGGCAAAGGCCTGAAAGCGCTCATCACTTGTATGTCTATTTTTAATAAACAGAAGGAGTTGGTATTCGAGCAGTGTCCAGTCTTATTGGTTTTTGGATCACCTTACTTAAGACAGAGGTGGTAAGTTTCACAGCCCCCACGCTAAAGGATAATGCTGCCCAAGATGCAGAAACCTTTACAAATGCACTCTATGAGCACCTACAAGGATGCATGGATCGTGCCATCCCTAGCAAAACTAAGACTCACTCCTCTAAGAGAAGGAAACCAGTTTGGTGGACCCCTGCAATAAACAGACTATACAATAGAAAGAGGAAACTAGTTCAGAAAAAAGCAAATCTCAAGAAGGAAAGACATGCCTGATCAGTATCAGTAAAAAACTAAGGTCCCTCATGAAATCATCCAAGGCTAACTTCGAAAGAAAAATAGCCAAGGATTCAAAAAATAACCACAAAACCTTCTTTAGCTATGTTAGGAATCTAAGTGGCAACTCACATTTATGCACTGAACTAGTGCAAAATAGCACAACATATACTGAACCTACTGATATTGCCAACATCCTGGCAGATAGATTCAGTGCAAACTTCACCCCCCTCTCACCTCCAAAAGGACCCACAACAATACAGGAAAAGTGTAGTGTCCCAAAAATCACAGACGCACAGGTGAAAACAGCCCTTTCAAAAGCCAAAAATACAGCATCAATGGGACCAGATGGTGTCCCAGGCTGTGTCTTGCACGAACTACAGAACGAACTAACCCCCCACCTAAACACGCTGTTCAACCTCAGCCTTTCCACAGCTATGTGCCCATAGAATGGCACACAGTAACGGTTATTCCTCTCCACAAAGGAGGGGCCACAACTGACCCTGGTAACTATCACCCCATAAGCCTGACTAGCCTGGTCTGCAAGGCTATGGAGTGCATCATCACGGAACTCATTAACAAAGACATTGGGAACCTCCAAACACTTGACCCGACCCAGTTCGGCTTTGTTAAGGGAAGATCATGGCTACTAAACCTGGCTGACTTCTTCGAGACAGTCACCAAGGCCATAGATGAGGGGAAAGGTGGTTCACACAGCCTACCTTGACCTTGCCAAGGCTTTTGACACCATTCCCCACTCAGGTATTACAGAAAAACTCACCAGCCTGAACATAAACCCCTACATCATGAGATGGGCTGCCAACTGGCTTACAGACAGAACTCACACGGTAAGAATAGCGGGCTCCAGGTTTGACTCTAAACCAGGCACAAGTGGTGTCTGGCTAAGCTCGGTCCTGGGACCCTTACTGTTTGGCATATACTTTTCAGACGTATAGGCAAACATAGGAGGACTATGGCTAACCAAGTTCACCGATGACTGCAAACTGGGAGCCATAATTGACTCTCTGGCTGACACGGACATCCTCCAAAAGGGCCTTACTGAGACGGACACCTGCTGTCAAAGTCATGGCCTCAAGCTAAATGCTAAAAAATGCATAGTCATCCCATTTGGGAAAAACAAAACACCCACGACTTACCACATAGGTGGCAGCTCCCTTAATACAGAAGAGGTAATAAGAGATCTGGGTACCCAGGTAGATAGTAATCTCTCATTTGACAATCATATTGCCAAAGTAGTTAAGAAATCTATGTGGCCCATCTAATTACTAAAGGGTTTGCATCTAGAAATAAAGAGGTTATAGTGCCCCTCTACTCGTCACTCATTAGACCCATCATAGAGTACAATGCCCCATTTGGGATGTACCTCACAAAACACTTCCAACAGCTGGAAAGACCACAAAAGTACCTCACCAAGAGTGTTACTGGCCTCAGACATATGTCCTATGCAGCCCAACTGAAAAAACTCCGGCTGTACTCAGTGGCATATCGCTTACTCACAGGTGATCTCTGCCTGACTTACAAAGCCATGTCCAACTCAGAATTGATGGACATGCTTCACCTAAAGAAATCCAAGTCACTGCGAGCCACACGCTCTAGTGAGATAAACCTCGCCACAACAATAAATAGAACATGCTGGAGGGATAGATTCCTGACAGAGACTCCCCATGCTTTGGAACAAAATTCCAAATTACATCAGCCAGAGCCCCTCACTAACACTCTTCAAGAGAAACCTTGATGAGTGGATGGGTAATAGAAAATACACACCTGGGATCACTTCATTGACTCTGCTTGACAGAGAATCAGTTAATTAATCAATGGGGTGGTGAAAGCGGACACACTCTGGCTAGGCTTGTAAATGCCCTTGGGCAGATAGCCTAGTACCTACCTATGAACCTATAATAAGCTCATATATGTATGTTTCCCTCCCTGCTGTATAAGAAATAAGAAGTCTGATCTTCTTCCTGGACCTCTGACACCCACCTGGTTAGCTGGACCCTCATTTACCTTTGAAGGCTGTTGTACCTATGCCTGCATCTATCCCTGTACTACAACACAGGTTGGCACTCACCTATCTCCTATTAAAATGTCAATTTTTCTACTTGGAGCCCATTGTTGCCTGCACCATTTTCTGCAGATATAGCTCCAGCAGCAGGTAGAAGGGGATTTTGGTCTCCTTGTCTGACCCCCATGTGTCTCGACCCTCTGCTGCAACAGATGCTATCCTTGCAAAGTGCCAGTATAGAATGAAATGCATAAGTCTAATGCAGGGGATACTAGGGTTTGAACCACATGATCGAAGGTTTGAAATCACTCTGATTAGCCCATACACCTATACAGGGCTACAACCTATTTAAGTGAAAACAGCATTAAATTTATATGTGTTAACAGGTTAGAAGCGCTCATATGCAGTTCCACTTTTTTTTGTTGTTCCATTCTTTTATCGGGAAAATAAATGACAACCATCTTGCACTGTAATAGCAGGACAATGAATTGTATCTTCATGTAATATGCATATTTTTAATGTTGTATCAGAGTTTGGGTTAGCATATAGTCAAGATTGTTAATACATAATGATTTTTTACTCCTGCACTACTTTTTAGAAGGGAGGTCACAAAACCATTTCAGTAGAAACACATCATTACAGTGTCTCATTAGTATTTTTTTCCCTTAAAGTAGAGTATGGTTATGTTTAACTCCTTCTGGTAGAGATAGTAAAATTAGGGTAGAGTAGAAACAGTGAGATGAATTTGTCATTGCTAATCCTAGACATGCATACATACCATGTAAAGGGTATAGCATGCTGGAATGTGACTGAGGAGTGCTTGCTGATTATGTGTGTTCATGAGCTCATTGTTTATCAGCACAGCTCTCCCATGGCAGGATACATTTATGCCTATAAAAGCACATACACATGTGCACAGCAGTGTGATTCATAGAGTACAGCATGACTGAGTGTCATTTACATAAGAACTTTGAAAATAAGCTCCACCTTATGCTGTTTGGCTTCAGTCTGCCATTTTACACTGTGTCAGCCTGCACTCTTCTCAAGCACATATGGACCAACCTAATTTCCTAACAAAACAGATACGCAGAAATTACTTGGAAAAGGCAGCATTCAGTGTAATTCATTCAGATATGCAGAATATTATTATTATTATATTTACTGGTAAGATCTGAAAGTTATTATTATGTTCATAGTGCATTAATGCCATTATTAGGAATGTATGAGGTACCCTTTTTCAGTGCTGTGTCAGTGGGGTTACTGGTGATGATTACCACTATCAATGATAAAGGATATGTTAATGGCAAATGGCAGGTGGTTTGAAATAGTTAATTACTTACACTATCCTACTCTATACTACACTCTCACAGCCAACATACACATCCATTTGCATCATTATTGCAACAGAGGAAAGCACAACACAGGCAGAATGGATCAGAATGTTGGAAAACAACTAGTCAGAATTACTGGTATAAGGTGCATTTATAACACAGTTTGTGTCTGGTTCTATAACACAATGCCGGTCATAGTCAACATGTACTACAGATATTCTGCAAGGATGGTTGTTGCCACTCTGTCATTTTTGTCACACAATGATTGCAAGGTACAATATGATGCAACAGCAGAAACCACGACACCTGAGAAACAATGTCTGTCCTGAGGAGAATCACATTCTGTAGTAAATGATTCTTTAGAAATGGGAGACTCAAAGAGGCAAAGAGAGCTAAGACATGGAATCAAGTAGTGACTGACATTAATGCTATGGAGGTGGGGGACCATACCCTAACTCTTTGGCCTAAAAGAGCCAATTGTATGGTGGACATGCAGGAGCAAAGCTGGGCAGAATGCAAGTACATGTAGCAGCACTGAAGGTGGTCCTTCCATACTGTAACCTTTCACACCAGATGAGTAGCACCTTCTGTCAATAAGGAGCAATGAAGTGGATGGGATGGGGATGCTACTGGCATCGTTAGAGGTGATATTGACACCAGCACCTTAACAACCCTGGAACAACCACAGTCAGGCACTATGGAAGGCTAGTCAGTTAGTGTAACTGACTTTATTTTTATAATGCTAAAATGCATTTGCCATAACGAATGTGGACATATCACACTTACATGTGTCTTCATCAGGTGTGCCATCAATATCATAGGCAGTAGAAAATCTACCGGCAGTACATGGTAAGTTTAATCTTCCTATAGACAGAAAGAAATACTTAACCTGACAAAGGTCATCTTAACCAAATGAAGGCATATCTCTTCACAAGGTCATGACCAAAGCTAAACCCATCCAGTACCTTAGAAGAACAGGCTAAGACTGACAGCAGGACAAAATTGCAAAGTGTACTGGCAGAGTCACCTATGCCATAGCAGGTGGATAAGTACTTAGGCAGTGAGAAAAAGTTACGCACTCAACGTAGATCATCATCTGTCATCAGACAGAAAGGATCATCATCTGTCATCAGATGGAAGGCACACATTGTATTGTCTCAGTCTTGAGGTGACACTGAGAAATGGATGAACTGGACCACATGTGTTGATGAAATGCTGAAGTAGCCTGTGAGATAGACAAAATGTCCCCAGTTTGTCTCTAGAAGTTTCCTGCAAAATGTCTAGTGAGGGCTATATCAACCCTGGCATCCATAAATATAGGAAGGCCACATACGCCCCCCAGTCTCTATCTTTGTAACATACCAACTCCCAAGAGCCCATACCATATCCCTGTCCACTTTAAATCTATGCAAAATGTTTTGATCAGCAAAGTTCAGATGTGCCAGCTTTTCCTTGTGTCTTTTCCTTATTGTGAGGCCAATGCCTTTTGTTTTGGCAAAACAGACATCAGTACCTCACAGTAAGAAGCCACTAAGCTGTCTGAAAACCCAAACATCTTTGCATGTTGCAAAGCAGATATATAAGATATGACAGCATTTTTATGTCCTTAATGTGCATGGTGCAGAAGAACATCAAAAAAGACTGTGAATTGCACAAAGGAATGAACGTCTACTATGTTACATAATGCAGGTGCAAATTTTGCATATTTAGATGTCATTAACTTTTCATTTGCATATGAGTTTCTCAGACTGCTTCAAAGTGGTGAGCAGAAGAGCAGCTTGTGTCTCGGAATCACAACTTATCTGTGCCTAAGTGCAGCCACTGCAACTTCCTGCTATGCCTTAACGTAATGACTATAAATACCAGACATAATTTTCAGCATCTGCAAGGGTAAGCTGTCTCTTCTTTTATGTCATTATTTCTAGTGTGCCTTTGTCATAAACTTGTCAAAATTATGGAAAATGTCTTAAGAATAGCATCTGCTTACAACTACTTCTTTTATTAACAATTTTTAAATGTGGCATTTGCCAAATATTTAGGTATTAATGGTCTGTTAATATGAAGGTTCCTCATCTGTAAATGTATACAGCTATTAATTTTATTGTAAATGCTGTACAAAGGTTTCAGTTTTTTTGTATTGGAAAGCATCTTAAAATGTTAAACTTTACTATTTACAGAGAGAATTGTTATCTCAGATTTTTTTTCATTTTATTTATTCATCCTTTGTTGATCAGGTTAGTCCCACCAGGCTAGTAGTCTGTTTTCAGGAGAGATCCAAGATGTTATTTATACTAGTACGGGAAATATGGGATCTTCTACATCCACTTGAGCTACCAACAACTCAGGCAGATACGGCCTTGGTTTAATGTCTCAACCGAGAGACAGCACACCCAGGAGTGCAGCATCCTCCCTTATTCTTCACTGTAGTGTCAGCAATCCATCTACTTGTTGTGGGAAATGAACATACAGCCTTCTGCACCAAAACAGAGTGTGCTGCCTGTTTTCAATAAAAAGAATATTGACAAAAAATATAAAGCTGTACAAGACAGCAGTCTATGAAGTGGTGGACTTATGAAACATTAAAAGTGACAAATCTTGCTGAGTTTTACATTAACAAAGAAATTATGGTGACAGACTGACTTCCTGAAACTAATCCAGCAGAGCTCATATTGCAAGACGGCCACATTATATAGAAATAATTTAACAACCAACTCTTTATTTGCCAGCACCATGTGAAGTGTGATACTAACAATAGAAGTATAAAAAAGTAAAACGCAGAATGACATGTGGACTTCAGAGGAACAAACTGGCAGAGTGCAGAATGTAATACATATAAGCAGAAAAACTTGAAAACGAAGCAGGGCAGCAGTAGCTTATCAGTCAAGATGGCAGTTTTATTGCTCAGCATTAGCAGTCACTAATTGTAACCTTTCAGTGATGCAGACAAATAAACCTGTGCTGTTAATTGTGCAGCTGAATGGCTCCAAAGATTGTATATGCATACACGCGCTCATGCCCACACACACACACACACACACACACACACACACACACACACACACACACACACACACACACACACACACACATACATGCTGGTGAGTGAGGAAGTTGTGTGCATTGCAGATGAGTAGCCATTTTAAGAAGTTGCACTGCTTATGGTTGATGCATATGGCTTCCCTTTATCTGTGTGAAGGCTTGATGCACTGTATTAAAATCAGTAGCTCCTATGAATGTAACCTGGATACTCTAACATCTGTTTTGTATGCAGTAATAGCTATGTGACAGCATTCCATGTTCTAGAGATTAAGGGCCTGCAAAGTTGTGGATACATTGCAAGTGAACAGTGGTATTTCATCAGTCCAACCTGTCACCACATCAGAATCATTGTGGCTAAATGAATACTAGATAAAGTACATTTGTGAGTGCGAAAACCCCCTGGATCCTCTGCTGCATGAAGCTGTCCCCCGTCACACCATATAGCAAGGTTGCACACCCTCAGCGTGTAAGAAAATACATTCTTCATCTTAAAGTTGGGTGATCTCAGTGTTTATCTGTTTAATACTAGTAACAGAAACAGTGTCACATTATTCACATTCAGTGATATGGTGATTGACTAATGTCCTGTCAATGAACTGCAAGTTTCCCAAAAATTCCTACTCTAGTCCCATTTGATTATTGGGATCATCCAGATGAAGAAATATGGAGAACAATGTATACATTTTTTCAAGAGGTATGGTTCACTTGCGATGCCCTTTTGGTACCATTTCTGCTTGGCCCTTGTTGCTGATGGCATGCATTATTCTAGACATCACAATATTCTAATCTCCTTCAAGCTAGTATGAGCTAGTAAATAACTTTATGTCATTATATTCCAAAACTTGGGGAAAATAGAAGTTATATTTGGTATTTCTACATTTTATGGTAAAATGCATAGTGTCACTTGATGATTTTGCATACATGTTCTGTAATTTATTAATCTAATATGTGAAATACATGCCATGGTTTGCCATGGCACCTTTCAAATGCTGTGTAGCTAAAGAGAAAGCTATTGCTTAATTGTTGAAAACTGGTTATAATTGCAGACATAGTACACTATTAAACACTTTTTTAATGTTTCTTCTGAACATAATGCTTGCACATCTGCCATATTTATACCTTCATTTCATGAAAGCAATATTGTAGAATGCAGGTAAGAGGAAATGTAAGTTGTAGCATACCTTTATAAAGCGCATTGTTAAGCAAGCAAATCCATCCATCCATCCATCAACCCCTTTTTCACAATTTTGCTCATGGGATCAGGGTGAACATGTCAACAATGACCATCATCTACAGCCAATGTTCACACTGCTAGGAGTCTAGACCTGGGAAGTTGTTCTTCCTTACAACACTCATGCATGCACACTCACAGTTATGGCCAATTTAGGGGCCCAATCCATCTACTGTGTGTCTTTGGAATCTAGGAAGAAAATAGAACATGAGGAAAAATCCACACAAACACAAGGAGGACATGCAGACTCCATAAAGAAGGCAATCCAGCTGTGAATCAAACCAAAGAACCTCTTGCTGTGATGTGACAATGCTATCCACTTTGCCACTGAAAATATGACAGTAATAAAGCCTGCTAGGGAGGGCATTATTATAATGAAATAAAGAAACACACAGGGGTGCTGTAAGGCCAGACATCACAGGCAGATGATATCCCCACCTTCGGAAGGTATGATCTGAATGTAATAATGCCTGATAGAGTGGCATTACAGGGAACAATGGACTGCCCATGGGTGTTTTATAACCCTGTGCTGAGGTCCATTATTTCTTTATACTGCCCATTCTGGAGGGCATTACCACACATTATCACAGGGTGGCTGCTGTGCTTTTTTTCTTTTATTGTTTTTCATGTACTGTGGTAGATATTTTGTTGTCTCTCTACTGAAATGCTAGCACCCAAAATGCAGAGTGACAACATTTATAAACTAATGCAAAATGCAGGAGAAGAGCAAAAATCCAACATCTCTCTTCCCTTTAAACTTCTTTTTTGAAGGGGCTTGCCTGCACCCCACACCTCACCCTAAACTTAAATATATTAACTCTAAGACTGCTATACTTCAGAGTAAATGAATATTCTGAGAAATGGCCATCTCAGACTTCATATATTTAAAACTATTTTTCAGTCATTCAATCTCAGCATTATGGACTTTATAAAGTAAGTACTGAAATTTCAAACAGTTAACTATTTTTTTCTCATGTTTATACAAGTTTATTGTTGTCTGTGAAAAAAGTATTGCATCTTGGTTGTTCTTCAGTTTAGATATTTTGTCTTTGTTATATAGTTTGAGATTTTTCTTAGCTTTACAAATATTTTAATTGTATCTATGATTTGTGCATGTATCTATCTGCCTGTCTATCCAGCTATGATTATATTCTGATTATTTAACATGCTAAATAGCCAACATACAAATGATCAACCATAACCCTGCTCCCTTTAGTAATGTGCTATAATACTACCCCTGCCTCTAAATCTAATTATGCACCTTACCTTGGAAAAACCCTTTTCATAACATTAGCACAGCATAAGACAACTCAGACACACATGCAAACACATACATACACACACACACAAATTTCCCTAAATGCATCCCTTTACTTAACCCTAACTTTAACCCTAACCCATAAACAGTTGCACATAAACTAAATATTTTCCTTTACCTACCTCTTACCCTAACCTTAATTTGCATACAGTCATTTTATATATATATATATATATATATATATATATATATATATATATATATGTATATATACATGGAAAGAGAAAATAAAGCTGTTATGTTATCCTAACCCCAATGTGGAAACTAACACATGCATTAAATCTTTCCCTTTATACATCCCTTCCTCTAGCCATAAAACCTACACACAGACTCACACATAAACCAAACTTTGTTGCCTTCACTAACCCCTTCACTATTCCTAACCACCCCCCACACACAACCCCACCTCAAATGCAACCACCACTTACTTTTGTTGATAAATGAAGGATTCAACCATACCAGCATGTGATATATCTGCCAGTCATCCAAATTGGTAGGCACTGCACTTTCTCGACAAAAGCAACATTCAACAAAATGCACTTCATATCTATATATATATATATATATATATATATATATATATATATATATATATATATATATTTATAAATGGGTCCACTTCAAAATACTGACTTTCAAAATCCCTAAACTCAAAATACTGAGACCAAAATCTCTAAAGCTCAAAATACTGAAAACTCAAATTACTGAAACTCAAAATATTGGAAAGAAAACACAGTACAGCAACACAACTATATTGCAGCAGAACTACATACAGAAACATATTATTTGACTGCAGGTATAGGCAGGGGGGGCAAGCCACCATGCAACCTTCTTGTGGGGGTCAAGCCCCCCACACCCCCTGCTACTTAAATATATCAATTCTGAGATTGCATTTCACTACACTAAAGTGCAATCTCAGAGTTGATATATTTAAATAGCGGGGGTGTGGGGGCACAGCACCCCACAGGGGGTGCAGGGGTGCTTGTCCCCCTGCTTATACTTGGAGAAGAGTAATATTGTTTGTGTTTTATTTGTTTCAGTATATACTTGTGCTGGAATATAATAAGTGTTGATATCCTGCTTGTTTTCAGTATTTTGAGTTTTGGTATTTTGCCTTTTCAGTATTTTGAGCTTTAGAGATTTTGGTCTCAGCATTTTGAGTTCAGGGATTTAGAATGTCAGGATTTTGAAGTGGATCCATATATATATATATATATATATATATATATATATATATATAAAATATAAAATCTCTGTCTTTATATATTTATATATATGTGTATATATATATATATGCATCTATATATATATATATATATATATATATATATATATATATATATATATATATATATATATACACCCACACAAACACACACACACACACACACACACACACACACACACACACACACACACACACACACACATATACCACAGTTGGCTTATGATCACATCCATCCTTGTTATGCTTTAGCATGAGTCCAGAAGGGAAGCAAGTCTAACAGACATCCCTTTGGTCATCAAACATTGGTGGTTGAGCAGCATTAGATCATCAATTAAATGTCATGGTGAGTTTCACAGCAATGTGTTGTATTATACAGAGAAGCTGCAACACGAAGCAGTGCTGAAAACAAATTGGATAAAGTCACTGTCTATTTTCTGATAAATTTTGGCTCCCAAGTGACCATCATCTGCATCCAAGGCCTACTTTATTATGCTTATATGAGGGCAACTAAAGTATGTAAAGACTAGTAAAATAAATAAATTGAAAACTGTATCACAAGTAATGATAAGAGAGACACTGATGATCTTATATTACAAATATACTTATATGGCAACAATGACTTTTGGTGTCATAATAAGTTGCAGACAAGAGATAAAGAATTGATTAAAAGCAAGAAAGATTTAAGTGTTACTAAATTAAAAGTTCAAATGGGGAAACCATTTTCCTCAATTTGTTTAAAGCTCTAATGAAGTATCAATCAATATGGGACCATAATGTTGAAATGGCTCCTGGAAGTATAAAAGTACAGTCATTTGGCAATATACCTTGAAAAGGTTGGATTACAGTCATATTCTATGACTCCAAAAGATTTATATAGACTCATAAAAAGATCTGGATTATAGCTATATTGAATCAAATAAACTGCATTTAGAATCTTGGAAGTAAGAGACAGAGAAGATACCAGCATTTAAAAATGTATGGCTAGGCACCTGATGGTGGGAACATTGGCTCTAGATGATTGCCTCTGTTGATCTGACACCCCAACCTCATAATAAAAAGGGGGCTATGCATAGGTGGATGGATATGGTGAAGTAAAGGCAGACTAAGATGAAAGTTCCTTTACCTCTTTTTATTTAAGAATACAAAAAAATGATTGCCAAATGAAAATGCCGAATCTCTCCAAAACCTGTAACTAATATAGAAATAAATAAGCAAATTAAAATGTTAAAAGAAAAACACCTTAGCCACATGGTTGATATTTTCTCTGAAGCAGTTCAGTTATTTAAGAAGTGTTTAGAAGTATACAAATGGCTAATATTATCTCCATGTCTTGCAAATATATAGTCCCCCAATGTTAACTTACGATTAGGAGTCAACATGATGTTCATCTTATTAACCAAGATTATTGATTCATAATTTCATATCTAAGTACTAGATTAGCTGACTTTGTGGGCCGTTTTTAAGCCTAGCTAATTTCCCTCAAAGATGAGAATCAAACCCCGTACCTTGTGTCTGTGAAGTTGTTCACTAAAGATTATATTTTTAGTAAGTCATATTCAACAGATTAAATAATATTGTTTTCTTTGAGAGATGAATACCATATAGAATTTATTTTTGGAAGACTGACATACGATGATATAAAAAGAATATTACTAATTTACAGATTATGTTAATTCTATTATATTAAGCTAATAAAAATAATTTAGTTTACATATTGAAAAGATTCTTGATTTCATAAGTTGACTGTGTAAAGCTTTGAAGATATTTAATTTTCAAAATAAGTATCTAAGTATAATAAAATGTTCTTACCACAATTATTTCTTCTGTATAAGTATATAGTGATGTCTTCTAATCGATAACAATAAGAAATCAAGACTGCTGATATTAGAGGGACATCACCATTCATATGCTGAGCACTGCACAATATTGGCTAGAGTGGTGACCATTTGCAGAAGGAAATGTCATATGAAAAGTGCCTTGATAAACTGACATTTAGCCACATAGTAGATGTATGTATCAGGTGATTTCAGCATTCCCTGTCACTGCAGTACGCAGATAATATATTTCAAAACTCAAGTCAGAATGTAAGCACAGAGACTCTTGTGGTATGCTTAAAACAATATACTGGATTTTTTAATAGAGATTGTGCTAAGCAATGACTCAGGACCTCCTGTTTCTCCCTCCACTCCCATGCTGCTGATTAAGATGATAACAGCATTAAAAATCACGCAGGTTTCACAAAGATAATGAATGAGCTGTTGTAATTTGTCCCACATATTACTTTGTGAAGGTCTGCTTACTCTATACACAGAAACATGCACAGGACAGTAAATTTACATTAGATATAAAACCTTCATTAACATATATTGCCATGTGAATCCATATGCATGCATTGCATTCATTCACTAGAAATTAGACAGACAGTTCAGTATCATTGGCACAATGCAACTAATACATACTTTTCTGTTTCCTGTAGCTAAGACTATCTGCATCATAATGGCAGTTTCAAAAGATTTTTGTTTCAATGTATAAAGCCTAACTTTAGATACTGCTATGTCAGAGACTGGGAATGATATCTTCATACCCAGTATGAACTCTTTGACTCTTTCCTGGGTATATTCTTTAAAAGGGTGTCACCTTTGAACCATGATATTTTCAGTTTTGTAATTTGTCATTCTGTACAGTCATCTTTATGCAACCCGAGATACCTCTGTCACATGTGGTTCTACGGAGCCAATAAAATGCATATATATTTGCAAAGCTGATTGTAGAAAATCAACACTTCCTCAGTATACAGGAAATTCATAAAAAGAACATATAATACAATAATTACCCCCCATGAAAATCTGGTACAAATTTAAAATAAGTTATTTTTATCTGGTCAAACACTATAAATACTAAGGCAAAGGCTTATACAGTAGCAGGACCTAACAAGAGGGAATTTCAAATGCAGAAACCATTGTCATCTCAACATATGGGATAATATGTGTCCTAGAATGTTCTTACATGGAAAGAGCATTGGGTTAATGAAAAATGTTATCTGAGAAGGGGTACACTATAGGAACTGGGATGCCTTCAGTAATTACCCAATAATGACAAAGACGAAATGAGGCTTTGCAAATTATTTTGGGAGCCATTTTAAATCTAATGTAAAAGTAAATGTTTTAATAAATAATGATAATCAGCAATATGCATTTGTTAAACAAGAAAAAGTGCATAAATGGAGTAAATATTCTAAAGATCTATGCAACAAATGAGACAAACAAACAAAGCAAAGTGCTACTACCACTGTTGCTATTGATATTAGAATTTATCAATGGCTAATGATGAGAAGAGAGGAAATACATTCAAAGTATCATGGATCGATAATGGTTTCAGCTGAGGTACCCGAAACTAAAGCATGAAGCAATTAGAGATACAGGGAAATTATATGGAAATGAGAAACTAACTAACTAACAAACTAACTAACCAACTAACTAACTAACTAACTAACTAACTAACTAACTAACTAACTAACTGAATAAAGAAATAAATGATACTTCATTTCCAACTATAGACCCACAAAAATTTCTGAGAATCTCAAACTCAAGAAAGGATTCTCAGATTTTTCTAGTGGTATTTCTAGCATATTTTAGATAATTTAAGGAACATATTCATAGAACTTTTGAAACTGGCAGGCATCCCAAAATATTATATAGCAAACCAGATGTTTAGAAATTCCCTACAGATATGATGTCTGAACTATTCAGATTCCCAGACTGGGAAATTTTACTGTGTGTTTCATGTAGACGACAGTGCCAATGGCAGTAAGCGACAGTTTTGTTTTATCTAGATTACTGACAGGAAATCAGTCAGCATAGAAAAACAGTTTTATAAATCTAGAGACAGTATTGTTAACCAGTGTTAAAACAAACATCTTACTTCTGTTTTAAATAAAAGTTTTCTAGAAAAGTAGCTTCACCATTATTAAATTATTCCTTCATGTTCCTCTGATTCCTTTTTCTCTTATTTAAGAAGATGCCAAAGATGAAGTATTTGTGATAGAACAGCATGATGCTTATAGTGACCGTTATACATCTGAGGACAGAGGTACTTCACTGGACTTTGGGTTGCCCTAATACAGTGCTTACAAAAACTATGTTTATTTTGAGAGACTATCGGGGGCCAAAGGGTCTGGAAGGTGGGATTGGATTAGTATATCTCTTCTTTTCAATAAGGGTATGACAAAAGACTAAATACATAATTTAAAAAATGTAAAGATAGATGCCTTTCTCCACAAGACTCATATGAAGCATAAATTAATACATCACACACACACACACACACACACACACACACACACACACACACACACACACACACACACACACACACACACACACACACACACACACGCATGCACGCACACACACACACACACACACACACACACACACACACACACACACACACACACACACATATAAAACCTGTATAACAAAGTATACTCTTGACTTTATTAATGAGTGCAAAGGGTTTCAAGTTTGATAGCACCTGTAAATCCTACCATTTTATCGAATTTATCAGTAAAGAGGCAAATTATTTTATCTGTGTTATGCAGTCAGTATCTAGAATTTAATGTTAACTTTAATGTTGCCTGTTTCTTATGTTATAGGGAATTTTTCAAAATCTTAATAAATATCTTTATGGGAACTACTGAATTTCCTAGTATCTTGGGCAGGAAGTTTAACATTTCCACATTATAGTTCATTGTAGTTCCACGATTCATAGTTTTCGTAACTTATTTAAAAGGTTGCCTAAGACTCTGCATTTGGGGCAGATAATTTTTATAGATTATTAATGCATTCACATTTATTTTAAGTGAAATTAATGACTGACTGTTTCCGAGTAACATTGTAAGCTTATTTCACATTAAAGACTTTTCTTAGTACAGAATGTGGTTCTCATATGTTACATTTACTCTGTAAACCAAATTGTAATTCTTAGCATTGCAGCAAGATATGTTTTTTTTATAACAGAATTAATTACAAATAAGGATTATGATATGCTATGCCCTTTATCCAAAACAAAACTTTCCACTATTAATATACACAGACTGTAACCCATATATTCTTTTAATCATAAATATAATCTATATAATATTAATAGGTATTGTGTAAAAAGAGCAAAAAAAAATATTAAAGAATAACATTTTCATAAAGTATGCTGCATTATAATTTAAACATCTTATCACTATATGCCATATATCTTTGTACACATTAACAACATCGTTGTCTTCATCTTTCACCATTATAATGAATATGCTTGGAAATATGTATGTATTATTTATCTTGAGCTTAGTTTTATTACACTAGTCGTGTTTATTATGTAATGAAAAGTATAATGTGTTTCCATGTTTACCTATTACATATTCCAGTTTAGTCAGCTGTGTAGTTAGTAATCCATGACTAAAAGGTAAGCCAAATAGAAGACAAAGATATATTTAAGAAATATTGAACAAGAATAGTCTTTGGTAACATACCAGAATAATGTTTGACCAACCACAGCTTAACACCTTTGCACTACCTCTTACCAGTTTATAGATGGACATTATTTTATCTAGGTTTTATATAGAAAAAGTGAGTGCTATTACGAAAAATACAAAAAAGGGCATCCTCATGTGAACAGACACTTATAACCAGATAAATTGTCATTATGATGTAGTCCCGAAAAATGGAATCAGTCCCAGTAGGTTGCAATTTGAAGGAAAAACTTTAATAAAATAAAAATAAAAAATATAAGTCAAGCACCTTTGTCTTGCTAAACGCAAGACTTCATCAAAACATTAAAGTACTATTATCAAAAAATACATTGACATGTGAATATGCTCACACTTACATTAGAAATATTAAGATAGATGTCAGTAGAAGATAAAAAAATAAGTTGAGATGATGTCAAATATAAAGTCAAAATTGTATTCAATTTGTTCTAAGATGTTCATTATGGAGCAAAGTTAGGTTAACTGATCTTAAAATTGCTACCATGAGGACAAGAGCTCTAATAATTTCACAAGTACCATTTTTGAAGACATTGTAAAACTAGTCTGTCAGTAATTACTACCCAGTTTAAGAATAGGAGTAACATTTACTACGGGTTATTATAATTATAAAAAGCATTCTTGATAGTTGCATAAAAAATCTACTTGAATGACTGAAGTATCTAAATCCAATGATATATGCATTCGATCAGTGGTGCAGAATATCTGCCCCTTGGCGCAACACCATCCAGCCCCCGGTGAGTAACCAAAATTTAAAAAAAAAGTGAAAAAATGCTATGCCCTACTGCAGTCATGCAAACTTTGCAGCACATGCTTACTTACCTAATTAGCTGCAGTTGCACACACCTCTAATTTTAGCAGTGGAAGTAACTATTCTTTGTTGTTCATAACTTGTATTCTGTAAATAGTAGTAACTTTCTGCAAGAGTTTGTAATAAGTTATGGCTGCAAGCCCGAATAAAGTTAAACACAACGTTGATGTAGAAAACAGACAATTTCATGACTGCTGTCTTAAGTAAAAATGCCAGTCACCTGTACCTATTGTTAACTGGTAACACTTACTATGTTTTGAGGTGGCCCGCAGATGCATTAGGAATTTGTGTAGTGGCCCTCCCCATAAAAAAAATGTGCATTAGGAATTTGTGTAGTGGCCCTCCCCATAAAAATGTTGTGCACCACTGCACTAGATACAACTTTTATCAATGCTTCTTCCAATATTTGAGGCTAAACATTTATTTAAAAAGCGGGTTCAAGTCTCTTATAGGAATCAACCCCCCTACTAAAAAAAAAAAATCCAAGAACAGTATAAATTAAAATTGTTATACCAGTGCATCTGGTAACACTTACTATGTTTTGAGGTGGCCCACAGATGCATTAGGAATTTGTGTAGTGGCCCTCCCCATAAAAATGTTGTGCACCACTGCACTAGATACAACTTTTATCGATGCTTCTTCCAATATTTGAGGCTAAACATTTATTTAAAAAGTGGGTTCAAGTCTCTTATAGGAATCAACCCCCCTACCAAAAAAAAAAAATCCAAGAACAGTATAAATTAAAATTGTTATACCAGTGCATCTGTCTGTTTAACTGAGGGAGCAATAACTCACATTAGAGAAACAGATTCCTTACTTTTCTTATAGTTTGTAATATAATTGAAAATGTGTTTTTGTCATCCTTACAGTTTGACTTTTTTTTCTTACACTAAGTTTTTCACCAGTTTTGTTTATAGTTATTGTAACTTTGATGGATATTTTATAGGAGTCCTACAAACCTCTTTGTACAATGTTGTTTTATAAGTTTCCTTGACGGCCATGGCAATATTCTTTTTTTCAGCATCATAGTTTTCCTTAGTGATCTATGTTGCATTTAAGAACTTTACTGAACCTGTAGGTCTAAGTTATTAGAGGCATTTCTAATGACTAGACATGATAAATTATACTAAATGTAAGCAAAAGTCCACAACAGAAGTTAGAAATAAACAAACAAAAACATTTATACTAAAAATTACAATTAATTGAAGTGAAAACACACATTACAAATCTCTGCATGCTGATTACAGACACCATGGGTTATTATTCTTGAAAATAACAGTCGTGAACTAGAAGCAGAGCTAAGTCATTCAAAAATGAAATATATTTGTTAATTAATTTGGAAAATGCATAACCTTCATTATCAAACAAAGTGAGCAGTTTATTGGATGAAGTTCTAAAATAAAAAGTGAGTTGTTTGTTGAATGAAGCAAGAGATGGACATTGCTGTCACTGAGTATGAGTAGAAATAAATTTCAGGGTTACATTATTTTACTACCAAATTTATATGGAGCATGTGGAGCCCTCGGCTGTTCAGTGCTTACATTTGCTAATGATATTCTTAATAAGAGGCTATATATTCCAAAATTCACTAACAAAGAAAACACTTAGCTCTAGGCTTTTACACTGATTATTGATAACTATAAAGTAGCTCAGTTTCTTAACAATTAAAGCAGATTCTGTTCACTATAATGAACATTTCTGAAAATATACTATGGATTTTCAATCTGTAAAAAGCAAATAGAATTATGGCAAAAAGATGAAGCAAAAGTTACTTGGGTAACTGGTAATACTAAACGCAGTCAGGCATGATTTTATTGACAGGATCCTAAACCCAGTGGAGACAAATTTCCATCTACCACCAGTAATGTCCTAATAAGCAATTTTGAACAGTTATTTGCCTCTAGAATTGTATTTCTTATTTCATGGTGGCAGATCTCATAACATGATCTGTTTGATTTTTGTTGAACTAAAAATATATTGTGTAGTGGAAATACTGTTTATTTTGCTTAAGGATTTAGCAACTACATAAAAACTTAGGGGTAATCAAAAGAAAATGGAATTTCTTGACATTAAATGAATGTGTTTAAAAAAGTGAAAACAATTGTTATCTTATCAGTTAAATATAGTACATAGAAGATGAGGAGAACAGACACAGGATCACCATGCTTTCCACAGTAAAGTAGACATATAGGAACATAGACTAGACAGCATTCAATGTGCTGTACTGCAAATACTGAAAATGAAAATGCTTTGGCTTTTTTTTCAGAAGAGCTAAGTTAGATATTTATGCTACCCATTTCTATCAAATAGAAATGGGGAAAATAGAACAAACACTATTTATTATCTAGAACTGGGTTAAAGTCTGAAAGCTACTGTATAGCACAAGGATCATACTGTGTATTGTTAGGAAGCTTCCTCCCAATATTCTAAGTTACAGTAAATCTATTAAACATATTCAGTCTGCCTAAACATTTATTTGTAGTGGGAGAGATTTATTCAGTGTTATTCTGTTTCTAAACTGCACACCCTTGTCACATGTTTAAAGTTCTTGCTCTTAGACAAGCCTATAATAATAAGGGACATTGGAGATATAATTTTATTTTGATTACTTACCACAGACCAAATACTTCAGATGTAATTCTTGTTTTGATTTATACAATTGCTCGATTTCCTCATGCAGTCCAGGAAAACTCATGTCAGGCTGCGCACTACAATTGCAGAGAGAGACAAAGAGAGGGGCACAGTACTGAGGAGTCACCCAGTGGTGTTGGTAGCTGCTCTTCTGCAGCAGTAGATGCCAGACAAGAGCTTTCTTTTTATAGAGCGCAGGAGAGGAGACACTCACCACTGGGGCCACACTGTCTGGCTATCTGTGTGATATGGTATGCTGCTTGCACAAGTCCAATGTGGCTCTCACTTTAAGAATCAGGCAGGAATACCACAGCAAAATGCTCATTTGGAGTCTTCTGTGCTCTATCTTACTGCAATGAACAAACCAATGTAAATTCTTCATACCAGATTAGTGTATGCAGAACTGTTCACATAGTGGCATTCATGAGCAGCACTACTACTTTTCCAACAGCACTGATTATTAAGGCTCAATACTAAAAAAGGAAGACGTGTAATTCAACTTGGACGGCACATGTCTCTGTTGTGTCTATATAATATTCAGAGGTTTTCCTGCTTAAGTTTCATCAGTAATGTAAAATGTACGAAATTACTCCACATGGAATAAACTGTGCCGAAAACCACTGAGATAAAGCAAAATTAAAAGGAAAATGTTACGACTACAGAAACACAGCAGACTCTTGTATTTATTAAAGCTTTTTGAGTTTTACACATCTTGTTGTGTCATTTGTATTGTCTGCTACTTTTGCAAGAGACTGCTGTGTTTCTTTTGTCGTAACATTTTTCTTTTCATCAGTAAATTAGACTGTGTGCTAGCCTTGTGTGCTACTGTTCACAGCTCTGTGCATATATGGGTAACTGCTTTTTCTATTAAACACCCCTTTGCTTGAGTGTATGTGTGTGTGTGTGTGTGTGTGTGTGTGTGTGTGTGTGTGTGTGTGTGTGTGTGTGTGTGTGTGTGTGTGTGTGTGTGTGTGTGTGTGTGTGTGTGTGTGTGTGTGCTTGTGCACTGCACGTGTGTGCGTGTGTGCATGTGTGTGTGTGTGTGTGTGTGTGTGTGTGTGTGTGTGTGTGTGTGTGTGTGTGTGTGTGTGTGTGTGTGTGTGTGTGTGTGTGTGTGTGTGTATACATGTGTGTAAGAGAGGGAAAGGGACATAATAGTTAAGATCTCCTCACAGATACAAGATCCAGGGTTTGACCCTGATCTCTGGGCACTGTCTGTATGGAGTTTACTTGTTCTCGCCATGTCTATGTGTGGTGCTTTCCCCCTCCCAGAAGCATGCTGGCTGTTTCAGCCTTAATAATTTAAGGTACTGGGATCAATCCCTGGCTTCCTAATTGTAGTTACGAGGCCTGCCACCAGAGTACACCCATAAATGTAGAGTCATAGATAGCAACTCAGACTCCAGGTATCACCTATCAGGGGACGAGTTATGTGGAACAACCACTTTAGGCATCAACATTGGGGCATAGTATTCTCTAGATAGGAGAATATGGACAACACACTGTGTGCCATGTTAGGGCTAGCTACTCAGTGATGTAAAAAATTTGTTGGAGGCAATATAGCTATGCCAACTAATCTGCCAGGAAGGGATATAGGAATTTGCCAGTTCTAAGTGGGTTGAGGACCTGGCTTGCGCAAATGTCTCATGTTAACTGTGGGAGGGGTCTACATGGCCCTATTGGCCTGTGTATAATTATCATATAGGCCAGTATCCCCAGATCAGTAAGCAACTGCGTGGCTGGTATCCAGTTGCCCAGACTGTCAGAGAGCTTTATTGAATGAAAGTAGCGAAAAACGAACAAGGGATTGCTACACTGACTCATTGACTGGCTACAGTTTGGAAAATAATTATTTAATGATAAGGTGGAAACTGGATATTATATGTATCTGGGGGACAAGGTGAAGGAGCAGTTCAGTGCAGTGATATCTCCTGGCCTGGGAACCAGAGTCTACTCTACAGGGATAGGACAGACTAGAAATGGTGTGGAAATTGTCATGAGACAGAGAGAGACTGAGGGAGGGAGTTTTCTGAAGACAGTCAGGGTTATTATCAGAATCAGTGATAGACTCATGGCAATCACAACCCAGAGTAAAGCTAGAATAGTCCTTGTGATCTTAATCTAAGCTCCCCAACAGGGCTGCAATGGTGAGGATAAGAGGGCATTCAAGCAGCACTTGCAGGAATTCATTGATAAAGTGTGACAAAATGAATTAGTCTTATTAATAAGGGACCTGAATGCTCGTACGGGGACAGAAAGAACAGGACATTACAAACTGCATTTTTGTGAATTTGTGCAGTGCTAATATAGCAGAGAGCTAAATTCTCCTGACTGTGAGCAGAGTTGGAATCTTTTCCCATCTGATATTCCAAACTGATAAGTACACTTTTTGCAACTTAGTTTGCACTGTGCTGTATTTATATATTTGGTTAATTATTTATATATTTTCTGCATTGTTTCTGTCCTTTGTTGTAGTCTGCACTGTTTTTTCCCGCTCTCCAGACCAAGTGTTGTTGTAGTCTTAAACTTGGTGGCTTTTGATTTGCCCTCCCCTGCTGTAAATCTCATCTTTGTCACTACTTCCAGTCCAATCTCATTTGATCACCCAACATAGAGCAGTGAGATTATTTGGGCAGGACTACCCCCTTGCTTCTTTGACTTTGAATGCTTCTGTTTTCTCCCTCTCCACTTTAAAACAAAATAAATAAATAAATAAATTGTATACTTTATTCATCTGCTTTTACTGTAATTGTGTTCTTCAAACTTTATTACCTTATTTTTGCTGTGTGCTCTTAAGTGTTCAAGTGCTTTTATTCTGCTGCATTTAATACTGCTTATTAGTAGCCTAATTAAATTTATTTGTTATTCTAAGCATTTTAAGCTTTGGTCTTAGCACTTGTGCTTCAAGTAAGTCACTTTATATTTAAAAAGGCTCTTGTGTCTACACTCTTTGGACAAACCCTTAACAAAACCTTCTCTCCATAAAGTCCTGCATACCATTGCTAGAATCTCCTTGTGTTCTGACTGCGTGTGCTTCTCAAACAATCTGGAAACATAGAGCTGATAAGTATATGTTTGGCACTTTTTAACTGTTCAGAGTTCTGCACTGTCTTAATTTTTGCTTGACTGAATTATTTATATATTTGCTGGCATTGTTTTCTGATACTCTAAGTGCCTCCATTTTGATTGTTTCCTAATTTACTGCTTTCTGCACTAGTTTTAGTCATTTTTAATTTAATTGCATTTATTTAAACTGTATTTGCTTTAATATTGCTACACACTGAAGTCTGCTAGCTTGCACTGAATTTGAATTGTTTTTACTGTTGTTTTAGCTGCTTTTCTGTAAAAAACAAACAAAAAAAGTTCTAAGTTTGTTTCCCACCTTTCCTATAACTAATCTAGTCCAGATATAGATTTGCTGTATCCAGGACTGTTTGTAAGCTTCTGAGCCCCCCCCCCCAGCCTTTCTATGTTGGAGGGAAACCTTCTAGCTTATCAGTGCAAGTGGCAAGCGCTAGGTAGCCTATCTACTACAACAGGTGTGGTTTCTGGAGGAGACACTCACCACGGGGCCACACTGTCTGGCTATCTGTGTGATATGGTATGCTGCTTGCACAAGTCCAATGTGGCTCTCACTTTAAGAATCAGGCAGGAATACCACAGCAAAATGCTCATTTGGAGTCTTCTGTGCTCTACCTTACTGCAATGAACAAACCAATGTAAATTCTTCATACCAGATTAGTGTATGCAGAACTGTTCACATAGTGGCATTCATGAGCAGCACTACTACTTTTCCAACAGCACTGATTATTAAGGCTCAATACTAAAAAAGGAAGACGTGTAATTCAACTTGGACGGCACATGTCTCTGTTGTGTCTATATAATATTCAGAGGTTTTCCTGCTTAAGTTTCATCAGTAATGTAAAATGTACGAAATTACTCCACATGGAATAAACTGTGCCGAAAACCACTGAGATAAAGCAAAATTAAAAGGAAAATGTTACGACTACAGAAACACAGCAGACTCTTGTATTTATTAAAGCTTTTTGAGTTTTACACATCTTGTTGTGTCATTTGTATTGTCTGCTACTTTTGCAAGAGACTGCTGTGTTTCTTTTGTCGTAACATTTTTCTTTTCATCAGTAAATTAGACTGTGTGCTAGCCTTGTGTGCTACTGTCCACAGCTCTGTGCATATATGATAGCTGCTTTTCTATTAAACAATCCTTCTTGTGTGTGTGTGTGTGTGTGTGTGTGTGTGTGTGTGTGTGTGTGTGTGTGTGTGTGTGTGCGTGTGTGTGTGTGTGTGTGTGTGTGTGTGTGTGTGTGTGTGTGTGTGTGTGTGTGTGTGTGTGTGTGTGTGTGTGTGTGTGTGTGTGTGTGTGTGTGTGTGTGTGTGTGTGTGTGTGTGTGTGTGTGTGTGTGTGTGTGTGTGTGTGCGTGCGTGTGTGTGTATACATGTGTGTAAGAGAGGAAAGGGACATAATAGTTAAGATCTCCTCACAGATACAAGATCCAGGGTTTGACCCTGATCTCTGGGCACTGTCTGTATGGAGTTTACTTGTTCTCGCCATGTCTATGTGTGGTGCTTTCCCCCTCCCAGAAGCATGCTGGCTGTTTCAGCCTTAATAATTTAAGGTACTGGGATCAATCCCTGGCTTCCTAATTGTAGTTACGAGGCCTGCCACCAGAGTACACCCATAAATGTAGAGTCATAGATAGCAACTCAGACTCCAGGTATCACCTATCAGGGGACGAGTTATGTGGAACAACCACTTTAGGCATCAACATTGGGGCATAGTATTCTCTAGATAGGAGAATATGGACAACACACTGTGTGCCATGTTAGGGCTAGCTACTCAGTGATGTAAAAAATTTGTTGGAGGCAATATAGCTATGCCAACTAATCTGCCAGGAAGGGATATAGGAATTTGCCAGTTCTAAGTGGGTTGAGGACCTGGCTTGCGCAAATGTCTCATGTTAACTGTGGGAGGGGTCTACATGGCCCTATTGGCCTGTGTATAATTATCATATAGGCCAGTATCCCCAGATCAGTAAGCAACTGCGTGGCTGGTATCCAGTTGCCCAGACTGTCAGAGAGCTTTATTGAATGAAAGTAGCGAAAAACGAACAAGGGATTGCTACACTGACTCATTGACTGGCTACAGTTTGGAAAATAATTATTTAATGATAAGGTGGAAACTGGATATTATATGTATCTGGGGGACAAGGTGAAGGAGCAGTTCAGTGCAGTGATATCTCCTGGCCTGGGAACCAGAGTCTACTCTACAGGGATAGGACAGACTAGAAATGGTGTGGAAATTGTCATGAGACAGAGAGAGACTGAGGGAGGGAGTTTTCTGAAGACAGTCAGGGTTATTATCAGAATCAGTGATAGACTCATAGCAATCACAACCCAGAGTAAAGCTAGAATAGTCCTTGTGATCTTAATCTATGCTGCCCAACAGGGCTGCAATGGTGAGGATAAGAGGGCATTCAAGCAGCACTTGCAGGAATTTATTGATAAAGTGTGACAAAATGAATTAGTCTTGATAATAAGGGACCTGAATGCTCGTATGGGGACAGAAAGAACAGGACATTACAAACTGCATTTTTGTGAATTTGTGCAGTGCTAATATTGCAGAGAGCTAAATTCTCCTGACTGTGAGCAGAGTTGGAATCTTTTCCCATCTGATATTCCAAACTAAGTACACTTTTTGCAACTCAGTTTGCACTGTGCTGTATTTATATATTTGGTTAATTATTTATATATTTTCTGCATTGTTTCTGTCCTTTGTTGTTGTCTGCACTGTTTTTTCCCGCTCTCCGGCCCAAGTGTTCTTGTAGTCTTAAACTTGGTGCCTTTTGATTTGCCCGCCCCTGCTGTAAATCTCATCTTGGTCACTACTCCCAGTCCAATCTCATTTGATCACCCAACATAGAGCAGTGAGATTATTTGGGCAGGACTACCCCCTTGCTTCTTTGACTTTGAATACTTCTGTTTTCTCCCTCTCCACTTTAAAACAACATAAATAAATAAATAAATTGTATACTTTATTCATCTGCTTTTACTGTAATTGTGTTCTTTAAACTTTATTACCTTATTTTTGCTGTGTGCTCTTAAGTGTTCAAGTGCTTTTATTCTGCTGCATTTAATACTGCTTATTAGTAGCCTAATTAAATTTATCTGTTATTATAAGCATTTTAAGCTTTGGTCTTAGCACTTGTGCTTCAAGCAAGTCACTTTATATTTAAAAAGGCTCTTGTGTCTACACTCTTTGGACAAACCCTTAACAAAACCTTCTCTCCATAAAGTCCTGCATACCATTGCTAGAATCTCCTTGTGTTCTGACTGCGTGTGCTTCTCAAACAATCTGGAAACATAGAGCTGATAAGTATATGTTTGGCACTTTTTAACTGTTCAGAGTTCTGCACTGTCTTAATTTTTGCTTGACTGAATTATTTATATATTTGCTGGCATTGTTTTCTGATACTCTAAGTGCCTCCATTTTGATTGTTTCCTAATTTACTGCTTTCTGCACTAGTTTTAGTCATTTTTAATTTAATTGCATTTATTTAAACTGTATTTGCTTTAATATTGCTACACACTGAAGTCTGCTAGCTTGCACTGAATTTGAATTGTTTTTACTGTTGTTTTAGCTGCTTTTCTGTAAAAAACAAACAAAAAAAGTTCTAAGTTTGTTTCCCACCTTTCCTATAACTAATCTAGTCCAGATATAGATTTGCTGTATCCAGGACTGTTTGTAAGCTTCTGAGCCCCCCCCCCAGCCTTTCTATGTTGGAGGGAAACCTTCTAGCTTATCAGTGCAAGTGGCAAGCGCTAGGTAGCCTATCTACTACAACAGGTGTGGTTTCTGGCCCAGAAATTGTAATTTATTTGCCGTTTGGTCAGTTTTTCCATCCTTTTCAACTTTCTGGTTTAAAAGCCTGCATTTGCACTTGTTTCCCACCTTTTCTGTAACTAGTCTAGTCCAGATACAGATTTGCTGTATCCAGGACTGTTTGCAAGCTTCTGAGCCCCCAAGCCTTTCTGTGTTGGAGGGAAGCCTTCTAGCTTATCAGTGGGAGTGGTAAGCACTAGGTAGCCTATTTACCACAAGAGGAGTGGGTTGTGGTCCAGAAATGGTAGTTTATTGACCGTTTGGACAGTTTTCCCATCCCTTGCAACTTTCTGGTTTAAAAGACCACATTTTCATGGGTTTGCGCTTGTTTAAGCTCCATGGATCCAGTGTTGGCATCCTGCAGACAGCAAGAGCATCAGGAAGAGGAAAGAGATATGCCAAGTGCCTCAATTTTGAATGAAAAGAACGTAGCACAACGACCATAAAAGAATTCCGATCCAGGACCAGGAACTCGGGCAGAACGGAGAAAGGCGTACCAATTGAAAAAATTCTCCACCAAGTTGATGCCAACTGTTTTATTCCATAAAACACGTAAAACATAAATTCCAAGACAAAAAGCAAGATAAAAATGATACTGAATAGTGCACTGTGCAAAGCACTTTGAGTCTAATTCAAACAGTAAAACGGTTGAGCGCTTTCATCTGACACTAACAGATTTCATCAGAACCATATTGTTTTCTACATCACCAGTTTAAATACCCAACATTTTGGCGCCAAACATTAATTAGTAATTAATTGTTCATTGTTGGCTAAGAGGATGCATTAACTCAAAATGTATTTTCCACAATAAAAATCTTGAATTATAATTGCATAAATTAATATAAAAATGTATATAAAATGTTATTTAAAACATAGTAAAAAACACATTTGACAGTATGTATACCTTCCAAGTGTATAAACCTTCCTTATAAATTACTACTGTGTCCTTGCTATGAACCACATTGTATGAGACTACAAAAAATTACATAAATAAATAAATAAATATGTACATAAATACTATCTAAGTCACCCTACCTATGCCAATGAATAGCTATATAAGTACAATACAAGTAAAATTACCTGCTAGAATGATACAGGTAGTTGTATATTATAACATTAAAATTAAATAAATATATACTAAAACTGAATATAAGAATGAGTATAAAAATAGGGTAAAAATGCATATATGGAATACAAATGTGCAGTTGTTTAGACAGTGTGCATGGAATATGGGGAACATTTGTAATCACTAACACCAAACTATGGACAAAGCTATGGGCACAAATAAAAAAGTGGTACCTAACTATGGAAAATTAATATCTTACAATAGGCAATAATGTTAACTCTAATCTTCCATAGAATCAAGGGCATCCCAGAATTAAAAAGGGTTTAATACTGATGTATTCATTAATTCCTGGATGCGTAGTAGCATCCAGGAGAATTTGCCATCTACTTTCCATAGCTCCCAATTTGGCTTTCCAATTGCCACTCCCCACAGTATTAACTACCTGGTCTAGTATTGCAAATTTAAAGCAGTGATCCTTGCCATTTGCTAGTTTTAAATTTACATATACTATGGGTAGTATACATAAATGAAGAACACAGTATAAAGTTGGTGAATACTACCCATAGTATATGTAAATTTAAAACTGGAAATTGCAATAGTCATGGGATAGTGTATTTAGCGACCTGCACAACATGTAATGCATATTACGTAGGTAAAACCGAAAGAAAGTTTAAAACTAGGATTTACGAACATACGTATAAGATGAAAAAAGGTGACGAGAAAAATGCATTAAGTAACACATTATAGCAAATGGCAAGGATCACTGCTTTAAATTTGCAATACTAGACCAGGTAGTTAATACTGTGGGGAGTGGCAATTGGAAAGCCAAATTGGGAGCTATGGAAAGTAGATGGCAAATTCTCCTGGATGCTACTACGCATGCAGGAATTAATGAATACATCAGTATTAAACCCTTTTTAATTCTGGGATGCCCTTGATTCTATGGAAGATTAGAGTTAACATTATTGCCTATTGTAAGATATTAATTTTCCATAGTTAGGTATCACTTTTTTATTTGTGCCCATAGCTTTGTCCATAGTTTGGTGTTAGTGATTACAAATGTTCCCCATATTCCATGCACACTGTCTAAACAACTGCACATTTGTATTCCATATATGCATTTTTACCCTATTTTTATATTCATTCTTATATTCAGTTTTAGTATATATTTATTTAATTTTAATGTTATAATATACAACTACCTGTATCATTCTAGCAGGTAATTTTACTTGTATTGTACTTATATAGCTATTCATTGGCATAGGTAGGGTGACTTAGATAGTATTTATGTACATATTTATTTATTTATGTATGTAATTTTTTGTAGTCTCATACAATGTGGTTCATAGCAAGGACACAGTAGTAATTTATAAGGAAGGTTTATACACTTGGAAGGTATACATACTGTCAAATGTGTTTTTTACTATGTTTTAAATAACATTTTATATACATTTTTATATTAATTTATGCAATTGTAATTCAAGATTTTTATTGTGGAAAATACATTTTGAGTTAATGCATCCTCTTAGCCAACAATGAACAATTAATTACTAATTAATGTTTGGCGCCAAAATGTTGGGTATTTAAACTGGTGATGTAGAAAACAATATGGTTCTGATGAAATCTGTTAGTGTCAGATGAAAGCGCTCAACCGTTTTACTGTTTGAATTAGACTCAAAGTGCTTTGCAAAGTGCCTCAATTTTGACTTTTTCCCAATTTACTGCTTTCTGCACTTGTTTTAGTCATTTTTTTACATTTAATTGCATTTATTTAAACTGTATTTGCTTTAATATTGCTACACACTCAAGTGTGCTAGCTTGCACTGCATTTGAATTTTTTACTGCTGTTTAGCTGCTTTTCTCTAAAAAAAGGGTTCTAAGCTTGTTTTCCACCTTTCCTGCAACTATTCTAGTCCAGATACAGACTTGCTATATCCATGACTGTTTGTAAGCTTTTAAGCCCCTCCCCAGGCCTTTCTGAGTTGGAGATAAGCTTTCTAGCTTATCAGTGGGAGTGGTAAGTACTAGGTAGCCTATCTACCACAAGAGGAATGGTTTCTGGTCCCGAAATGGTAGTTTATTGACCATTTGGACAGTTTTCCCATCCCTTGCAACTTTCTGGTTTAAAAGCCAACATCTGCATGGGTTTGCGCTTGTTTAAGCTCAGCGGATCCAGTTTTGGCATCCTGCAGACTGCAAGAGCATCAGGAAGGAGAAAGAGATACTCTAAGTGCCTCCATTTTGACTTTTTCCTAATTTATTGCTTTCTGCAATTACTTTTAATTGTTTTTTAATGTAATTGCATTTATTTAAACTACATTTGCTTTAATATTGCTATACACTCAAGTGTGCTAGCTTGCACTGCATTTGAATAGTTTTACTGCTGTTTTAGCTGCTTTTCTGTAAAAAAACAAAAACAACAAAAAGAAGTTATAAGCTTATTTCCCACCTTTCCTGTAACTAGTCTAGTTCAGATACAGATTTGCTGTATCCGCTACTGTTTATAAGCTTCTGAGCCCCCCCAAGCTTTTCTGTGTTGGAGGGAAGCCTTCTAGCTTACCAGTGGGAGTGGTAAGCACTAGGTAGCCTACCTACCACAAGAGGAGTGGTTTCTGGCCCAGAAATATTAGTTTATTGTCAGTTTGGGCAGTTTTTCCATCCCTTTCAATTTTCTGATTTAAAAGCCCGTGTTTGCATGGGTTTGTGCTTGTTTAAGTTCTGCACAGTGGTGCCAAGCTGAGGTAAGCTATTATTGGTAACGGAAAGTCTGCTCTTCAGTTTTTCCCTTGGATCTTGCTAGTTCTTTTTCTCTCTCTTGCTCTTCAAATAGCTTAATCACTTTGCACTTGAACAGGTTTTTGTAGCAATTATTGTAACACACCAAAGTTCCATCAGCACTAGTCGATCTTCATGGAAATAGCTCCAGTACTTAGTAGTTATGACCACCCCTCCTGCCATAATTAAAGGGCAGTTCCCTGTGCTTTCTCCTATTAACCTGGTGCACTTGGGCATTCTGAGGAAGTGCAGCAACTGCCTCATGTACACAGACAACACTCTCATCTTACCTCCCAACCCTCAGACTTGTGAGAGATGCACTTATATCACCAAATTGGAAGCTATGCACTCTCCAGCCAAGACCGGACTAGCTGTTCAAGAGAAGAAGGTCAATACCTGCACCCCACCACGTGGAACACATAACCCTCCAGAACACACATCATCACAGCTCTCACATAAAAACACAAACCACACACCCACCTTCATGGAGGCTCTCAATAGAAATTTACCCAAACAGCAGAAACCTCCAAGACAGAAATGCATTCCACCACCACAACACAGCAGAAACCACAAGACACATAGTTCACCTCTGCAGTGTGCCCCTCAACCTAAGCCCCTAAGGCTAAACACCTTGCCCAATACACTAATCATAGATGACTCAACAGTGAGGAACACAGATGTCCCACTCACTAGGTTGAATAAGGAGAAGGTAACAGTCAGCAATCTATCATAACACATGTACTCAGGTCACTCCACAACAAATACAAGTATGACTCTGTCATCCATGTGGGTGTGAATGACCAGAAACACACCTCCCTGGACTACATGAAAAGAGATATGATGGAGTGCTCAGATTATGTGGCCCAGGCAGGTATGACCCTAGCCCTGAGCAGTATCCTACCATCACCCAGAATGATACCGCAGTACATACAAAAAATGATTGACTTCAACAATTGGCTAAGTTTTTGTTGTCATTCTAAGGGGATACAGTATCTGTCTGCTTGGGATGACATGATTGACATACCTCGATGCTTTGTCAGAGATGGCCTGTATCTGTCATCCCTGGGTTTCTGGGTACTGGCTAAGGCTCTTGCTACCCCTATAGTGCCTTTTAAGTGTAGTTCCAAAGGCCAAATTACCACTATAACAGCTATAAATAAATGCGGTCTGAGGGTCTTGCTGCTCAACGCTAGAAGTCTAAATCTCAAGATGCACTTGCTTGAAGCACTCCTCAAAATGGAGAACATTGATATTTGTGCTGTAACAGAGACCTGGTTTAAAGGGGCAGAAAGCACCCCTGCACTACCAGGTTATAACTCATTCCACACCTTTTGGCCCTGAAACATGGACCGAAGTTCCAAAGGTGGTGGTGTCTCCATATTCATAAAGGATATGCACACCTCCAGACTAGTAGCCCAGCATGACGCATCTGAGATACTTTAGGTACAACTAACATTGGGTAAGATGGCGATCCAGGTCATAGCCTGCTATAGGTCCCCAACCATGTCCCTTGACTCTCACTCCACATTTGTAAGCACCCTGGAATCTATCAAAGTCCAACCCAGCACTCTCATACTAGGAAGCATCAACTACCCCTCCATCAACTGGGAAAACGACTTCAAGCACTAATACACTGGCCCAACGGTTCCTTGAATTCATCAGTTCCAATGCCCTGGACCAGCTCATTCTAACCCCCACTAGAGGAAGCAACATCCTTGACCTGGTTGTTACTAACATGGGCGACTGTTGCTCTACACTAATAGTTAATCCCTCCCTGGTCTAATCTGAACATAAACTAATCACCATGGAAATCTACATCTCATCCATACCCTCCATAAAGGTAACCACCTTGAAAAACTTCTCCACAGCTGATTTTGGGCTCCTGTAAACAGAGGTGGCTAACGTCACGGCACCCATGCCAATGCAAAATAGCTGCATGACTGCCGAATCATACACGAATGCACTGTAAGAACATGTACATAAATGCATGGAACTAGCCATAACCAACAGAACCAAGATGCTCTCCTCCAAAAAAGGGAAGCCAATCTGGTAGTCCCCTGCCATTAATAAACTCTACAACAGATGGAAGAAACTGTTGCAGAAAAAGCTGAAGTCCAAGACTGGAAAAACTCCCTTATTAGCTTCAACAAAAAGTTGAGATCCCTCATCAAATCCTCCAAAGCCAGCTATAAAGGCAGAATTGCACCAGACACTAAAAACAATCACAAAGCCTTCTATAGTTATATCACGAACCTCCATGGCAATTCCCAGATTTGCTCTGAATTACCGCACAATGGTACCTCCTAAACTGAGCCAATAGATATTGCCAACATACTGCTGACAGATTCGGTGCCAACTTTACCCATATCTCCTCCCCAAAGGACCAATCACAATACCAGAAGAATGCCAGGCATCCAGCATTACTGCAGCACAGGTTGAAGCTGCATTGTCCAAGGCAAAGAATACAGCTTCCATAGGACCTGATAATATCCCTGGCTGTGTTCTACATGAACTACAAAGCAAACTGGCACCACATCTGTGTGCCCTGTTCAGTCACAGCCTCACCTCAGGCTTTGTCCTTACTGAATGGCACACTGCTACAGTCATCCCTCTCCATAAAGGGGGAGTGACTACAGACCCTGGGAATTATTGCCCCATTAGCCTGATGAGTCTGATATGTAAAGCTATGGAGTGCATCATCATGGACCTGATTAACAAAGATATAGGAAATCTCCAAACTCTAGACCCCACGCAATTTGGCTTTGTGAAAGGGAGATCATGTCTGCTCAACCTGGTTGACTTCTTTGAGTCAGTCACCAGGGCTGTGGATGAAGGTAAGGCTGTGTATACAGCCTACCTCGATCTGGCCAAGGCCTTTGATACAATTCCTCACTTGGGAATTATTGATAAACTCACCAAACTAGGCATCAACCCCTATATTACTAGGTGGGTTGCAAACTGACTCACAGATAGAACCTACAGTGTGAAAGTAGTGGACTCCAAGTCAGACTGCCGACCAGTCACTTGTGGAGTCCTACAGGGATCGGTCCTGGGTCCTATACTGTTCAGCATCTTCTTCTCAGAAATCCAGGCCAAGACAAAGGGACTCTGGCTGACCAAGTTCACAGATGACTGCAAGCAGGGAGCCATTATTAACTCCCCAAGTAATGCAGACATCCTACAGAAAGGCCTCACTGAGACCAATGACTGGTGTTGAAACCATGGCGTTAAGCTTAATGCCAAAAAATATGTTGTCATCCCATTTGGTAAAAACTCAGTTTCCATTAATTACCATATCAATGGGAGCCCACTGAACACTGAAGGTGTTATAAGAGATCTGGGGATGCAGGTTAACAGCAACCTTGCCTTCGACCACCACATTGCCACTGTGGTCAGAAAGTCCTTCTATGTGGCACATCTCATTACCAAGGGTTTTGCATCCAGGAAGAAAGAGGTCATTGTTTCTCTCTCTACTCTTCCCTCATTAGAGCAGTCATCAAGTATAATGCCCCATTTGGCATGTACTTCACTAGACATCTGCAACAGATGGAGGCCACAGAAGTACCTCATGAAGAGGATCCTAGGCATTAAACACTGTCCTACACAGACAGACTCAAAAGAGACTCCAGCTATTCTTTGTCTCATAGCGCCTACTTAGGAGTGATCTCTCCTTCACTTGCAAAGCCATGTCTGACCCAGCTCTATTAGAAATGCTACATCTAAAGAAATTCCAATCCATCCACACCACACGCTCCAGAGACCTCAACATCATTAGCACAATCAACAGAACATGCTGGAGGGATAGGTTCCTCACCCAGAGACTGCCCGTGCTCTGGAATAGACTTCCCATACATGTCAAGCAGAGCACCTCTCTTTCCCTCTTCAAGAGAAGTCTTGATGAGTGGATGGGTAATAGAAAGGTCACCCCGAGGATCCCTCCAGTGGCTCTATTTGATAGAGGCACTGGGTACTAACGTTGGGTGGCACAATGCCAGGGCACTTCTATGGGCTAGGCTTGCAAAGGCTTCAGAGCCATTAGCCTAGTACACACCTATGAACCTATGTAATGGTTTTCTGGGTCCATGTGGTTAGGGTAGGTGAAATAATGAAGGAGAAGCCATAATAGATTTTTGTCTGCCAAACAGCTTTAGAGTGGCCAACACATGGTTCACAAAAAGAAACAGTCACAAGATCACCTAAAGAGTAGTCAATGTGCAACTTGAGTAGACTTCCTCCAAGTGGGGAAAGGACAGGGGGTGAAATCAGAGATTGCAAATTCAGGATGAAACAGTCATACCCCAGTATAAACCACTGGTGGCCATAATATGTTAAAAGCAGTTGTCAGAGAAGGACACAAGGTCAACAAAGAGTAGGCTGAAGACCTGGAAGTTGAATGGTGCAAAAACACAAGAATTCAAGGAAATACTCAGAGCTCTAGCACCACAGGAACAACTGGAAATAGGTAGAGTTGAAGAAGAAGGATGGCTGTGTCTTAAAATAGCTTGAATGGAGCCACTAGAACAGATATATGGCTGATCAAGTTAAGAAATAAGGAAAGCTGGTAGTGGAATGCATGTCTACGGAGCTACCAAAAGAAAAAAAAAGGAATGCAGGAAGTAGGAGATAAAAAAGGTGGATCAGACTGAGAGGGAATACTGGCTGCCTAACAAAGAAGGTAAGAGGGCCGTTACAATGACAAGAAAGAAGGCATCAAAGAAACTGTACCGATTTTTAGAAAGTGACTCTACAGATGGCACAAAGAAGTTATATTAGGTTGTAATGCAATGAAAGAAATACAAATAAGATATCTTACAGATGCCATTCTTAAATGATACCAGCAATAATCTGCTTACCTGTTAACAGGACATCAAGAGCAGCTAGAAGGAGTACTTCAAGAAGCTTCTGAATGCCAAAAATTCCACAGAATCGGTACTGCTGCATGAATAGCCTACAGCAAAGAAGAACTGTGGATAGTAAAGAGGCATCAAACTCCTCTCACACTGTGTAAAATTGCTGGAGATGGTCCTTGTTACACAACTGCACAAAGCAGTAGAAGGTAAGATGAACAGTTAAGATTCCTAGCATGATACAGTACCACTGACCCAAAGCTTGTGGAGAGGCAGATAGTGGAAAAGAAGCTGCATATGAGTAAAGAGTGCAAATGGGCTTTACTAGACTTATATAAATCATATTCAAGGTCCCAAGAAAGCTGAATTGTATAGTCTTATGATGGTTTTCAGTCCTATAAACATTAATGGAATTTGTGTAAGCTATGAGCAGGGTACAAATGACAAATGTCTGCTCAGTTTTCAGACTCACAGAGGGGTTCCCAGTGGGTGTGGATGTGTGTCAGGTCTAAGCCGTCAGCTCACAGTTATTTAAACTGGTGATGGACTACATCAGCAAACATGTCAGAGGGGATAGATCAACAAAGCTGCTGTATGTAAACAATTTGTCAAAACAACAAGACTGAGAAGAGGAACTCCAGCTCATAATACATGTCTATAGTACAATACTAAAGGCACACAGGATGAGACAGAGTATTGACAAGATATGGTGACAAATGGAAGAAAGCTTAACACCAACATAGAGGGGGAACAGTGGAACAGGCTGACAGCTTCAAGTACATAGGGTAGTTTAGGAGAAGAGCTGTTTGAATGAGGAGGTCAAATCAAGAATTAGAGGTACTGCATCCAGTCACCATAAAGTGTCAGGATGTCAGGGGTAATGTGTAGCAGAAAAATGTCAAAGAATTTGAAAAGAAAAGTATATAAAACAGTGGTGAGACCAGTGCTTCTGTATGGCTCAAAAAGCTGTGCAGTAAAGGCAGAGCAGCTGAGGAAGCATGAGGTAATTAAGGTGAGGTACCTGAAATGAGTAGTAGTAGTATGCATGCTGTGGGACAGATTAAGTGAAGGCATCAACCAAAGTAGTCCCAGTTACAGAGAAGGTCAATCAGAACAAAGTACAGTGCTTTGGTTACTTGTGCAGGGAAAGCAGAAGATGATTTGATAACATAGACTTGGGAGAGAAAGGAGGAAGTCAACAGGAGATGGCATTCAGCCAGTCAGGTGGCTGGATTGTGCAAGAGAAAACTCAGATAGGTTAACATGATTGTTGAGAAAGATATAGTGGCTCTGGACAGAGAGATATGGTGAAAGGTCACATAACACCCTGACCTCAAGTAAAATGGAAAAAGGGTGGGAGTTGATGGTAATGCTGATAATGGGATACTTTGTAAAGTTTTACTAGGTGTCTCATCCACAGCTTGAAAAGAGAAAGAGGTGGATTTAGTCTCTGCATCTGTCATTTCTGCTGTCTGGATTATCCATAGATGGGAAAAGAGGCCACTATGGGTCAGGATTTGGAAACAGACTCAGCAGATGTAACAGGAATCACAGGAATCAGAACACAAGCTCTAAAAGTCTTTTTAGTTTTCAGACATTTTATGGAGGATGAGCTCCTTGGGATAACCTGCAGTCACATGAGAGTGAAAGCTCATTGGAACTTTATGAATGTATCTCTACCAGTTTGTCGGAAGAGAACCAGTTGTGTTTTCCTCCAAAGTATTTGTTATGATGCAGTGTCAATGGTTTCCCTCATCCAATCACATTTTGTTTCATTTCTGCTTTTAAAGTAACATACATGTTTCATCACCAATGTGTAAGTCAACTGTGAATCTGTACATTTGCAGAAATACTGGTGTTCTCTTAAGCATTGACTTCACATTTTGTTTCCTTTTCCCAGGAAACTTTACTAACATCATATGAAGATACATAGGACATAAACTGAAGTACCTCAATTTGTGTAACGTGTAATGAATTACATCTAACACTGCACTAATAGTCACACTACTTATATTTAATATTGATCATCTGAATGTTTGCCATTAGCTTGCTACCACTGTCATAATTTCACTTCTTAATATTTCTTTCTTTCAGCTGTGAGTACTGTTTCAGTTTTCTGGTTAGCTAACTTTGCTTTCCTTTATATTTTTGAATGTTATATTCCAAATTGATGACTGGTTTGTTTGCTCCCTCCTTATTTAGTAGCAAGAGTTTTTTGTTTAGGATTGTTGAGTGCATTGCTCCCATCTCAGTACATATAAACAATATGGCTGTGTTTATGGCTTTCTGTATCTTCTAGTGCATTAAGAGTGAGGAAGGTATAGCTTTTACAAGCATCACCTTTTATTTCGACTTCACAGCCACACTTATCCTGTTTTTGAGAGTGAGTGGAATAAAAACATGAGGTCATAACTCTATACTATATAAACTGCAAGCAGGGCAAGGAAATACATTATGCATTATTAAGTAATTAAGTATTATTACTTCTCCATTAGCCTAATATTGTGATCACATTTACATGCATGCTAGTGTTAAGTGCATCTCTTTCTAATGTAAGACTTTTTTGCAAAGTTAAATCATTTAAAACTTTGATCTTACTGCCAGTTTTAAAGTGCCAGGTAACATCTCTATGCTGCCTTTCCATCATTAATCAGCAGAGATGTCAGTTTGCCCAAGTTCATGATCAGTGAAAACTAGCAGTATGTTATTATAACTTTAAAATCTGCACTCTTTATCCTACAGCCCCTGTGGCTACTATTAAAATAGTGTATGGTTCCTAAGTCTTGAACAGACCATTATAGCAAACTTTTAAGTAATATATCTCATTGGTGTTATAGTTTTGTTCTTCAGCTATATTTTTATGATTACTTTCCACTAAAATGATGTTATTTTATATACATACATTAAATTCAGTCATATATATCTTGTATTAATTTTGTATATATTGTATATTACTTTCATTATTTGTTTATTGGGCATTTCCATTCTGTACAGAAAAGCTGTAGGATATTGTATGTCAGAAGGGCACAATAGCTTGCTGTGAAGTATACCTGTGACAACATTTAGATCTGGTTAACATCACAGAGTCCTCAGCCTGTTTCATCTCTGCCACATGCAATCCTCCTGACTAATTAAAAATGCAGGACTACTCTAGATAACAAGACATGCCCTCTACTACCTGCTGCTTCTGCAGCGTCACACAAGATGGAGTCCAGTGAACAATACTAATCAGTCCTCTTGGCAGAAAACATGGTTGTTGGGCCCTAGTGGAGACTTAGAAATATGTGGGGTTGTCTGTGTCAAGGTGCAGTTATTTACATGGTTTATACTTCCCACCCACTCCTAACATCCAATCATTTCTATTCTGGACTAATTTATATATCTATACTGGATACACCCACTTTTGTGTTCCAATCAAAGCCAAGACATAATCAGCCAGAAGCAAAATACAGTGCCAGTCTAAGCTGTAGTTTGTACTGTTTTTCTATTGATAAATTTGGTGCTTGCAAGTATTTTATGTTATGCAGGACAAATAAACTTAATTGATCAGAATCATACAATTATACAAGGTACAAGGCAAGTGGGCCATGTGACCTTTCATTTCTTGCCAGTACCCACACTTAAACCTTATGTCCTTTTTTCAAGGAATAATAGGACAGTCAAACCTGGGGTGAATTTATAAATACCCATTCAATTGTCTAATTTCTTCTTAAAGGAAGATAATGTGTCACATTGCTTGATCTGGAGAGGAGTTTTACACCAAAGAAGGGGTACTCATTACATGACAAATTGATCTCTCTAGTGTGTGCAGAACTGTTTGATTTGTAGAAAAATAAGAGGTCATGGAGGGCTATATCCCTACTGGCCTGGAAGGCAAGGCACAGATCATCCCTAAGGATTCTGTAGGATACTAAAACAGGAACAAGTCCTGCAGAATCTCTTGATAGCTCAGGAACTTTAGTCCCATGACCTTTTTTTTCTCAGGAACCTTTGAGGCCCCTCCAACTGTTTGACATGTTTAGTAAGATACATTCCAAAGGGGACAATGTAGTCTATAATTGGCCTGATAAGTACAGAATCTAGATGTACAAAGACTTCTTTAGACCTAGAAGGAATACCCTTTATGATCAGCACTGCCAGACAAATTTTTTGACCACTGTTGTAACATGATGATCAAATGAGAAGGCATTATTCATCCATGCTCCAAAGTCCTCACAATATCTTCATAAGACATATATTCATAACATTTTTGTAAAATGACAGATTTTTTTGTTACTAATTAGCCCATTTGTCTATGGAGGCATTCCTAACCTATATGGTGACTGGGCATATAAAGTGATGTTCCACAATGATTCAAGTTGGAGAATGCCATACATATTTATAGAAATATGATATTTATAAGTGTGTATATAAATATATATATATATATATATATATATATATATATATATATATATATATATATTTTTTTTATTGCTAAACAAATATAGATATCTGTAGACTGGCAGTATACAGACAACAGCTAAGAGTGACAACTTTTGCAGCATTATGTAAGCTTTCTTTGATACCATGAAGTGCCATATATACTCTATTTGGTTAAGTTATCAAAAGAAATATTAATATGGGACATATTCATAATTTGGCATAAAAGAAATCATACTTCTCTCTTACTGGCTTTTGTGTTTGGGTCAGCCAGACATTTTTTACCTGTGTTCTGAGTGGTCCTATCTCAAGATATTATTAAATGTTTGAGATGACTGGGCTTACGAAATGCTATTCCACAATGCTTTCCAGTGGGCACTGCCTCAGATATAAACATATGTATGATATATATATATATATATATATATATATATATATATATATATATATATATTGCTACTGGTAGACAAAGAATAAACATTAACAAAGAAGTGATAGATACCAGTTATTAATATATATATATAGACACACACATACACACACACACACACACACACACACACACACACACACACACACACACACACACACACACACACACACACACACCATAACTCTGAACTGTTTAGCTCAAGAATCAGGGGCAAAGAAAAGAATAATGAGGGAGAGGGGCAAAGGACCGAAATCAGGTTTAGGCAATACTTATTCTGACAGCAGAAAAAATCGTAAATCATCCATTGTTCAACTGAATTATACACTAGTTTTCAGTTCCTGTGATTTTTCAATTGTTTATTGCAAAAAAATAAATAAATAAAACAGAAAAAAAACTGATTATCTCACAAACTAGCAAATGAAGGATCACTGCTTTCTTGCAGAGCTAAACATTTATGTATTTAACTCGATCACACACAACTCTGAAGCTGCTTTTGTTACTCCACCTCCAAACAAATGACATATTTACAACAGTTTACAGAGATAATCAATTTTTATTAACTCCATTTGTTTATTTTGAAAAATGGCCATAGTCACTAAGAAAGTAGAAAAGCAGAATTTAATTTTATTTCTCTGTGAAGGGCGCTGTTAACACTGCCACCAAATAGGGAGAGCAGGGGTCACCACTACCACCCAATGTGAAGGATGAGGCCAAAAGTACAGCTGTGTACAGTGCACTTAGTACATGTTCAAATGTATCACTGCTGCAGTAGCCTTTGACTGTATGGGTTGTATCCTGCTAAGGATACAACAACCTGACAGCTTCACACAGCTCTAGCTCCCTCTCACACCAACACTTTGACTACTGACTGGCTAATGGCTAACCCCTTGCAGGGAAATCAGTAATCAGGGAGTAGACAATGTCAGCACTTCATTGCCCAAACAAGATGAGAAAGCATACTTCTGAAATGCCAAAAATACACAAAGTATACCTCTCATGTGTACCTCATTATGATGAACGTACCTCATTTGGGGTCTTCAAAAGTTCATGTTTCTTGAAGTTCCACATTGAAAGGGTCTGTCACAAATTCAGTGTTAGGAATTTTTTAACTGATATCCATGGTGAATAGAAATGAATCATATTAATTCATTAAAATATAATTTTTATAAGGAAAACCAGCATATTTTAAACATCCTCTGACCTTCCTAGTTGAAGTTGTTAGTAGACCGTTAGTATGTGTTCAACATTTTACCCATTTGTTCCACATTATAAGGGCTAATGTTCCTCATTTTGGAAATGGAAGATTGAGAGTCATGATATAAAAATATCACTTTTCATCCCAATAACTAACCATGTACCGTAGAAAGCTATTGCAGGAGTAAGGAATTTTAAGCATCTACTGTTATGGGTAAGTGCAACTTACACAAATGTATTTTGTTAATCATTCTTACTGCTGAAGTAGACTTTGGTTATTTGAGATGATTAACAAAACCTAAGAACCTGGTGGAGAAAGGATAAGGGTCCAGGACCCCATCCTGAATGGCCTTAGCAAAGTCAGTTCTGGACCTGGAAAGGAATCCAGTATGCAATGCTTTGTAAAAGTATGTACAGATGACGATGTAGTTGCCTCTAGAATGTTTCCAGAGTTCACCTTTTCCCAATATGTTATCAAAGAAAAAAAAAGGCTGAATTACATTGTACCTTAAGCCTGCCTGCAAATGTTTCACAATGATGAGAATAACAAGAAAAGATACAGTAAAGAGCAACCAGCTGGAACTGTCTGAAACTGACACAGGTTGTCCTTTTCTAGTCCCATACCAGGAATTCCATGGTTGGATAACTTTTTCTAAAGGACTTAACTAAGATAGTACCTGAGTTGTAAAAAGCATGACCAGAATATATAGAATCTATTCTCTCTGTCATGCAAATTCTAAAAGAAATGAGGGAGAGAGATGACTGAATTCAAACTACAGCCTGAAGGCAATATGGGCAATTTTTTCTACAGGTTGGTTGGTTTTAAAACCAGCTTTCGCTCATGGGCAACTAGACACTGGCCAGCCAGTAGCTTATTGACCCTGGGCTTTATGGTGGGCACACACTGGCCAAGTGGGGCACATATACCCCTCCTACCATTAGCAAGGGCCCCTGGCATGGGTCAGAGTAGGCCAGGTCCTCAAACCACTTATCACCAGTAACTACCCATGCCCATTTTTGGCAACATTAGTCAACATGACCGAATCAACTAGAGCCATTTTTTACACTGTCGAGTGGCTAACCCTGCCACAGCGCACACTCTGTGATCTGTGTTCTCCTATCTTGCACACCACAGTAGATGCCCAAGGCAGTTGGTCTGTACATCTCTTCCCCTATAGGGCACCTTGTAGAGTCTGTGATACTCTGCCCACAGCTCCATTCATTGGTGAGTTTGAGATGGAAACACTCAGCATGTTTTTCGGACATGGAAGAAACCCCATGGAGACATAGGGGGAACATGGAAACTCCAAACAGGCATTGGTCGGAGGTCGGAATTGAACCTTGCACCTTGTGCATGGGAGGCGAAGACCTTAACCACTAAGCCATCTGGTCTCATACTGGTGATGGACTACATTAGCAAGCAGGTTGGAGGGGAGGGATCAACAAATCTGCTGTATGCAGATGATGTGGCAGTGCAAGCAGACTCTGAGCTAGAACTTCAGCAAAGGATAGGAGAATGGAATGCAAATCTGAAGGCACATGAGATGAAACTAAGCACAGAAAATATGGTGATAATGGCAGCAAATTGGAGAAATGAGAAGAAGCTGAGGATAGAGATAGAAGAGAAGATAGTGGAAAAGGTAAACAGTTTCAAGTATCTGGGAGGGGTAGTTCAAGAGAAGGGTAGTCTGAACGAAGAGGTCAAAGCTAGAATCAGAGGGGCTGCAGCCAACTGGCATAGATTATCAGATGTAGTCTATGACAGAAGAATGCCAAAGAAGCTGAAAAGTAAGGTGTACAAGACAGTGGTGTGACCAGTACTACTGTATGGTACAGATACCTGGGCAGTAAAAGCAGAGCAGTTGAAGAAGCTAGCGGTGATGGAAATGAAGTGCCTGAGAAGGGTGGTAGGATGCACACTGTGGGACAGACTAATAAATGAGGACATAAGAGCAGAAGCCAAAGTAGCTCAAATTGCAGAAAAGATCAAAGAGAACAGATTACGGTGGACTGGACACGTGCAGAAAAGCAGAAGACAATCTGGTGAGGAAGATTTGAGGCAGATAAGAAAAAGGTAAAAGGAAACAAGGACATCCAGCATAGAAGTGGCTGGATTGTGCGAAAGAAGATCTGCGACAGTTAGGCATGAGTGTTGAGGAAGGAAGGAGAGTGGCACTGAATTGAGAGAGTTGGCAACAGTTAACATGATGCCCCAACCCCATGTAGAAAAATGGGAAAAAAGGGGGGCTGATGATGATGATGATGATGATGATGATGATTTTCTACAGATTAGTCTATATGCATATTAAAGGAAAAGGGTTAACCTACCATGAATGGTTGCTATCTGGATAATCTCTTGCAGATGTCAGAGCAATAAATCAGTCTACCAAAAATAAAAATAAATAAACCAAAAACAGTCAGAATAGCTGGTTCAAACACAGACAAGAATAACTTTCCCAGCAAAAATTAAAGGTCCCAGATAACTGTTACATGAATGACAGGTGACCATACATGTCAACAAAAAAACATCTTTTTATACCTCTCAATCACAAGAAATCTGGACAAAGCCAAAAATAATGGCGTGATGTTGGAGGACAAAATAGGGACAAATTTAAATATCGATGTTATAAACTTAGAAAATTGCTAGTATAAAAGGTTTTGGATTACTGTGCATTTTCATAAGGATATAAAGCCTGAAGCTCAATGTCTGTCATTATTTTGTGAATTCAATCCTCACAGATTTTTCAGAGAACAACAAATTTTATATGGAGCACACCAAAAATATGAGGCAAAATTCTGGACATTATACAAAAATCTCGACAGTTGAGGGGTATGAGAGTAGGTTGATCAAACTTTGAAATAAAGAGGAGGATCCACAGGAAGACATGCTGAAATGGCTGAAATACCTTTTACTGAAGGAGTAAACAGGCCATAGGATAGTAGCTCACACAAATGTTTTAGAACCAGAGGTAATAATCATGGAAAGGGCTCTGTTTATAGGTAAGACATCAACTAGAAAATCTCCAGTGATTAACATAAGATTTCCTAGTAGCAATATTTTGTGCCTTCCTTAGTACCTGCCACACATCCTCATTGCCTAAAAGGTATTAGAATTGAATAATTTAGGCAGTCATTTGAAGCTGTTTGAGATTGTGTTGTATCAACCCTGCCCCCCTTATCTTGTGTGAGTAGATCAAATCAGCGAGGAACTTGTGGTAACTGCCCCTGGACAATTCCATAAGAAGGGAGAACTAATGTCTGGGCCAGAAGGTATCACCACAATTTTTTTTAGAAAGTCTTTCTGAATTTTCAGAATCATATCCTGATAAACTTATAATAATAATAATAATAACAACAACAATTAATAATAATAATAATAATAATAATAATAATAATAATAATAATAATAATAATAATATAATGATGATAGAAGAATGAAATTCTGGATATCAGCACAAATGGCGGAAATGCATATAGGAACATTCTCAACTACAGGAAGGAAAATATTTCTGTTTTCCAGTCTTGCCTACACGAAGTCCTGTTGCAGAATTTACTTAGCTGTCTGTTTTAAAAGGAAGTGAACAGATCTGTTTGAGGTGTTCCCCATGACTGGATCCATTCCTGTAACCCCCCTTATTCGGTTTCCATCTGTGAGGGTCTATACTGGTCTTGCTTTGCTTATCTGTCACTACATTTTGCTCTGACAGTATGTAAGATGCTTGGAGAGTTATATGATGCTGTAGAGAATCAATTAAGTCATGAACAACAGAATTTTGAGACATCCTCTGGCATAAGTCTCAGACTAGAGAAGATCAGGAAAGTTTCAAGATACAAATTCACCTCTTCCTGTGTTAGGAATGCCTTTCAAGAGATGTATCTAGAAGGCGGTCTGAAAGCACAATCTTTTGTGATGGAGTTAAGGAGGATTTTTGAACATTTATCTTAGAGCTCAGATTGGTAAGGAGTGAAGAAACCTATGCCAAGGAGTCTTGACATCTGACATAAGACCAGTAAGTCATCTAAATAAGGAAAATATGAATGCCTTGCAGTTTTCAGTGGGCTCTCTCTGGAGCTAGACATTTCATAAACACTACTGGAATGGTAGCTAACTCAAAGGGTAATGCAGTAAAATGATAATGCAACCCAGACACAGAATCTGGGAAGTTTTATAAAGCCTGTGGCTATTGGAATATGGTGATAACCATCTTCTAGGTCTAACATTACTCTAAAGCTCAGAAGAGGAATGACTAGTAACAGACCTTGAAGGGTTAACATTTTGAATTTTGGTACTTTCACAAACTGGTTGAGAAAGGAAGGCTCTAGAACTGGTCTCCATGAAACCTCATTCTTTGAAACCAGAATGACTGCTCTTTCTTGGCATTTACTTCTCTGAAGACAAGGCCAATGATCGAGGGCCTCTGTCTGACCAAATTTGTAGACAATTGCAAATTAGGAGCAGTCATATAATCCTCCACTGACACTAATGTTCTCTACGAAGGACTGACACAGACCAATAACTTGTGTCAGAGCCATGGGCTCAAACTAAATGCCAAGAAATGCATAATAGTATCTTTTAGGAAGTCATCAACCTACGGTAACTATCATATTGACAGCACGCCCCTAAGTGTCATCCCAGTAGTCAGGGACGTAAGGACACATGTAAACAATAATCTAGCATTTAACCATCATGTGTCTACAGTAGTGAGGAAATCATTCTATGTTGTGCAACATATAAACAAAGACATGGAATCAAGGTCCAAGAAGGTTGCTGTTCCATTATATTCAGCACTCATCAGCCCTAACACTGAGTACAATGCCTGCTTTGGCATCGACCTAACCATGAATATCCAACAACTGGAAAATCAACAGAAGTTCCTCACTAAAAGAATACAGGGTGTAAGTAACATGTCCTAGACAGACCATCTGAAGGCCCTATCCCTGTATTCTGTCTCCTACAGGCTGTTTAGGGGAGATCTATACTCTTGGCATACAGGGCATTGTCAAACTTCACATTGAAGGACTTTCATGTCTGCAAAAGACATAGCACCAGAATTACCTGTTTTAAAGACTTAAGCCTTTCCTGTGATGCAAATAGGACTTGCTGGAGAAACAGGTATGTATCCCAGAGACTACCCCTTCTCTGGAACAGGCTTTCTATCCATGTGAAGCAGAGTTCCTTCTTAATGCAATTCAAGTGTAACTTGGACAATTGGATAAGGAACAGGAAATGCATCTCTGGTTTGGCATCTATGTCTCTAATGGACACAGGCAGTCCGTAAATGGTTCATTTCCCAGGCTTTTGTTTGTAAATATTTCATCTCCCAACCCCTGCTTACATTTATAAAAGGCAACAGAACTTGTCACAGATTTGGGATGCATGGCTAGGCCTAAAAAGGCCCTTGTGGTAATTAGCCTAGTACACACTTATGAAACTATGAACTTATAAACATTCTAGAGTAGATACCTTCCTTCGCTTGATCAAAAGGCACTGGTAGTAAGACTCCTAGGGAAAGCATGTGTTGATGAACCCAAGGAAAAAAATATATAGTTCAGAGGGTAGGGAGGAATTCCACTGAAAGGAGGTATGTGGATTCAGTGTGAACTGTAACCCTCCAGGACCAGTATTAGTACCAAAAAGTCTGAAACAATCTGTTGTCAAAGGGAAATATTAAAAACCAGTCTATGGAACAAGCATAGAGCTGTAGGGACAGGGAGGAGAAATACTGGCATAGTCATTCTGAAGGCATGTAACTAGTTTTTTTTATTTTGAAAGGCTCCATGTTTTTATTGTTTTCCTACCATTTCTTTTTTGTTCCCTGTTTGTCAAAAGATGGCAAGAATTGATTATTTTGTCTTAAAAAAGAGGGTTTATAAGATTAATAATGAAACACTTGAAAAATCTTAGTAATTCACTGAATTATTTTCCCTCTTGTTACCAAATTGCTTGAGAACCTGCGTGGCAACAGGCCCAAACAGTCTCAATTTTTACAAGTAGAATTTAAAATCTCATGAGAAAACTTTGGAGTATGCACCCAGGCATATCTTCTCAAAACATTAGCAGCAGCAGTAGTAGTGGCCCTAAACCCTGTATCTGCACAGTCATAAACACTCTTCAAAGCATGCTTAGATATCTGAGACAGGATAAAAGTTGTAGGATTCGGATAGGACCTACTTTCTGAAAGAACTATGGAAGAAAAATCCCACACGCTATTAACACTTGACAGATTAAACTGGAAGTAGGGAATTATCTTATGAATCTGTCTAATACCTTGTCTTTTTGTCCAGAGTGGAAGGGTTGGTACAAGGGTTCTGCCTTCTTGAGGACTGGAGGCCAAGGGTGAGGATTATTATAGGTCGCATTTAACACATCCTCCAAGACTGGCCTAATAGGAAGAATGGGTGTAGCATGAAGTAACTCTGCTTGCAGCATATCATAATATCTCTTCAATTTGGGGGTGGAGGGGTTGTGGGGCATCCATTTATTCCCACAAAACTACACCATTCATCCTGGACCTAATCATGGAAAAAGAAACTCCTTTAATGGAGTTGGAGAGGACATTGTGGTAGAAGGGAATACTCCAGAGGTACCCAGATAAACCAGTGAGTGGTCTGATGAACAGCAAATGGCCACTGCAGAGTCACCCACCAGCAGTTGAAGTACTGTTTGAGTGCGTGATGTAACCAAGGGCTCCTACTCTGTTGTTTTTTTTTTTCTTTTTAGGTACATCAGGAGAAAAAATAGCAGGAGTGGTATAAGAATTCATGTTGGAGTTGAGGAAGAATCATAATTGCTGGTAAGTGCTGTTAGGAAGAGTTGGTCAGAAGATAAGTTGTCAGGAAAATGTTTACAAACAGCATACACACACTTATATTTCCCCAAACAGAACCTTAAAATTCAAAAGTAAAAGCACAAGCAGTACATCAAAACCGCTTCAGGATGTTTAAGTCCCTTTCACAGAAATTGCACAGAGAGAAAATGAGAAGTGAATATAAGCTGTCATGTTGTCTACACAATCACCAAACATAAAATATATTTCTAGCCCTAAAATATACTTTCTGATGGTTAAATATAACACTTTCAAGCAAAATGTCTCAAGCAGTAAAATAATGAAGATACATTTACACAACCACAAAAACACTCGTTTGAAGAATAAAAACAATTCCCAATCTTTAAATCCTTACACTTCAGTTAAAAATGTCTCAAAAGATGTACATTTTCCTTGCAAATAGTCCTGGTATTCAATAATAAGTCCCATTTTAAAAATAGCAGTTTCTGACAAGAAACTTCTAATTTTAATATAATTGCCAGTATTCTTCAGAAAAATACATCAAAAGTATTTAAAAAGGCAATATTTACTG
>NC_056725.1:1471758059-1471783059 GCF_019279795.1 Protopterus annectens
TTAAAGAGAGGGACAGACATCTCCTTAACTGATTGGTTAGAACAGCACTGATGTTAGAAATCTACCTATTTCAGTATGTTTTTCAGCTACAGTCAAAGCCGGAGGTGATAGGGGTGGACAACAGGCAAAAAAGTAAGAACTGTTTACTACTTTTTCTTTTACAAATTTAGTTAATCTATTGCAGTGTCACATTTTATGCCTTGTACAGTCATAATGTAAGAATATAAAAGCTATTTGAAATTTTGAATAAAAAACACTCATCTCCCTCACTGTTTTTTGTACATTTAAATATTGATGTGTGGCCTGTGGAATCCTGCTCTACAACAAAATAAATAAACTCCTTAAATTATATTGCAGATCCAAAAGTCTTCTTCTGCACAAGGAAATATCAAAAGAATTAGAAAAACAGAACCAAAAAAACACTATCAGGTCCATTAAAGAAGATCATGAACTTAGGTTGGCCTGTGAAGCCAAATATAATTATAAACCCTTCTTTAACTGCGTACAATATACAATGCCCTGAATTGCTCTGAACATATTTTGATCCAATAGACATTGCCGATATCCTTGCCAACAAATTTAGTGGCAACTTTACCCCTGAGACATTTATCCCAAGCCCTAAAAAAATCCTGTCTCCTTTACTCTGCCAGTTATCTCTAAAGATCATTACTGAAAGTGCTAACCAAGACCAAAAATACTTCTCTCTATGGGAGCTGAGAATATACTTGGTTCCATAATTAAAGTTTAATCCTTAAACTGTTTAACCTAAGTTTATCTACTAGTTTTATCCTGGATGATTGGTGCACTGCAGTAGTAATGCCCTCAATAAGGCAGGGAGGGTCTTACAACCAACCCAGGTAATTACAAATCAGTCTTTCAAGCATTGCCTGCAAAGTCATGAAACATGTCATTACTGATATCATAAACTACAAAATCAAAAATATTATTAGGCTTGATCCCATCAGTCTGGCTTTGTGAAGGGATCATTCTGTCTACTCAATCTGGTAAATCTCTTTGAAAGGGTTACAGACATTGTAGATGGTGACAATGCAGTAAGTACACATAGTATCTAGACCTGATCTTGCCTTCAACACCATTCCCAATGTCAGCATAAAATAAAGTTAAATGCATTAAAATCAATGCATATATAGTAAGATAGCTAGCAAACAAGCTGAAAAACAGAGCCCACACAGAGCAAGTTACAGTTGCCTCATCAGAAAGTATAAAAATGACCAGTGTATCCCTCACTGCTTAGTACTGGGACCTCTCCTTTTTGGTCTTTACTTATTAGATCTCAAAGCAGACAGCCTCTGGATAACAAAAGTTACAGATGACTTCAATCTGAGGTTTGTTGTTAAGTCACCATCTAACATCCAAACCATTCAGATTTAATTCTTGTTGTACTAAAAATGGGCTGAACTAAATGCTAAAAAGTGTAATATTGTTGCTTTTGGTAGATAACCCTTACCGTCATCATTGCTACGATTCCTCTTGCCATACAATAATTAGTTATACAAGTGAAACTCCATTCTGGGACGCCATCGTCTCTTGGCTAATGGTTTGTCAGAACCAACACAGTGTGTAGGCTGTAGAAAAGGCATTTTGATAATTTTATAGGTACTGAAGTCATCCATGATGATTACTTAACATTTAATGACATTATGCGCCAAACCTGACTGAAAAGATAATCTATAACTCTCTCACCACACTGTCCACTATTTACCTCATTTGCTCCATCTCCTTGGTGTCACTACGTCTCATAATAAAATGTGTGTGCGTGTGTGTGTGTGTGTGTGTGTGTGTGTGTGTGTGTGTGTGTGTGTGTGTGTGTGTGTGTACATTGCAGTGGTACTGCAGTAGCGTTGTCATCTCACAGCAAGAGTTTCTCCATTTCGATTCTTGGCTGGGGTGCCTTCTGTGCAGAGTCTGCGTGTCCTTGCATTCATGTGGGTTTCCTCCAGGTGCTCTGGTTTCCTCCCACATTATAAAATCACGTGTCTGGAGCATTTCTCCCCAGGCCTCTGCTGAAAATTGTCTTCATTCCAAGTTGGACTTTCCCGGTTAACAAATGTCAAATAAATATGTGTATATATATATATATATATATATATAGGAAATATCATTTGTTCATAAATATTATTTGTTCATAAATATTATTTAATATGTAAACAATACTAATTTTATTATTTTCCCAGTGATCTTTACTGAAATGCTTGTGTGATTTTCTTTTTATCTACTGGAAAACAGTATTGAATACTTCTTTGTATAGACTAACTGGATGATGTGTATTCTGCATTTTACTGTATGTGTACTATTGTAAAATCGAATTATTGTATTTTGCTTATATTTCTGTGGAGCTTTTCTCCCCGGGCTTCCGCTGAAAACTGGCTTTTGGCCCAGTCGGACTTTCCCAGTAAACAAATGTAAATAAATAAATGAAACTATGTAAGTATTTCTTCCAATAAAGAGAAATCAGCTAGATAGACAAACACTGTTCTTTAGCTGTTTACCCTCAAATGACACTTTGAAAATCAACATTTCTCAATTGTTGGTGCTTGGTGGTTGTTCTAAATTCATACCACAATGCATTTGTTCAAATGCAAATACTGCAGCAACATCTGTCTGCTTACAGGTTCTGTCACATGTATTTGAAGAATAATGTACAATGTATAATGCAGACTGTCATTAAACACTCATGCCAATTTTTAGTGATCAGTAATTTGGGCAATCAGTACAGGTCCACCCATTCTATAAACACTACAGTATTATTTCACTTGCTTCTGACAGCAAAGTAAATGAGTATTAATCTTTTTGTAGTTACCCATTGATACCTTTTGAGAGATAATATCAGTATATTGCAAAGATCCATGCCGACACAGCCAAGTTTTAGTGAATTCACACACATCATTTTTAACCACTAATCCTTGTCATAGAGCTTGTAGTCAGTAGAAGAAATGCGTTAGTATTTCTTGCTGGGCATCTTGCAATTTTATTAACCTTTGGTGTTAATTACTTGCTTACTTGCTTTAGAAATAGGTAATTTTTAGTGAACTGAGGCAAACTATGTAGTTGTTAGCAGAGAAACATTTAGACTGAGAGTGTATGTATTTAAGAGCCTGGTCCTCTGAACTAATATAAGCCAAACAGTACCCTTAGTCAGACAGACTATGCCAGTACTCATAGTCTGGGTCTTCACAAATGACTTATGGGTATCTGTGAATACTGGCACTACGATATAAAATAGTCAGCAAAAGGCATTTGCAACAAATATAGAAAAGCAGTCGTTTTTGAAACATGGCCACTTATTGAAACAGAGCAACTTTTATAAAGTTTGACATTACGAACTTGTGACTTTCTTTGAAAAATCTTGAGGGTTGGTGTTACTTTTTTCTTTTGAATATTATTGGCAATGTGGCTGAGCTCAGTCATGCTTAAAACATTTAAGGAAAGCTATGGATTATGCAGAACTTACAATGTGTTTTTTAAAAAGAAAAGGGGGTATAATTTTTTATATAGGGGTATCCTTTTGCGGACACTGATGGTTTCATTAAGGAATAGAAAGGGGTTGATAGGCGAGATTGAAAAAGGGGAGACAAAACAAAGAGGGGAACACACAGGTAAAACATCAAGAGGGTGTTTGTTGGAGAAGGTGGGAGAGGACATTTTTGTCAGGGGATAGTCCTCCTTATTCTTTGTCAAAATATTTTATGAGAGGTTAAAGTGGGTGGGAAATAAGCAAGAGGGTGAAGGAGAAAAGGTAAGGCAAGAAGTTTTGAGGAAGTGCCAGCTGGAATCCAGGTTCACACATCCTCAAATACCTCCACTGCCAGATAGTGTTGCAGTGGAGGACCCCAATGTTGAGGGGGTAGGGGCCTGTGCTGATGTGGTGGTTAGCACCAACTGGGAGATCATGTCTTCTAAATGCTGAGGAAAGGCTTTGAGTGAGTAAATTCTCCTGTTCACAACCACCACCAGTATATCCTCAACCAAGCTCTGAAGCCCCTTTTCTGTGCAGGATCGGTATCTCTACTCTGTTCCAGCAGGGATATCCCTAGATGGGCAGAGGATAACATGTCACTAGGCTGGAGGTATGTGCCTGGTCTCCTCTTGAGGGATTTGAACCTGAGTAGAAAGGAAAATAAACGGGAGAGAAACAAAACAATAAAGGAGAAAGAAATGCATAATCAAAATAAAAAAAAACTAAGAAAAAAATGTGTGGGGATAGACAAAACAGAAAAAGTACAATTAATTCACACAATACTGTTGCATGACATTTCATACACTGTTGAAATACTGCAGTAACATCTTTACTGAAGTAAAACCTGTGTGTGGGAAGTTATACTTACCAGTGGATTCCACCAGTCTTTCTCTTTTTCACTGTTGCTGTTGGTGATTATAGTTAAATTCTTCCTCAGCTATGATTAAAAGATAGAAAGCAGTTCTTGTTTACCTGTATTTGCACTTCTTTTATATGTCGTTATTTTTTTCCTAAGCAATGGCTATTTTCTGTTTTCTTTTTTCTTTTTCTTATGCATGCATATCTGTATGAATTAATACAATACTGTGCCAATATTCCCTATCATACAAGAGAAAAATAAGTATGGAATGTGCGTGGAATGTTGTTTTCAAAATACTTGCAATGTCGTGTTCTGGTATAACAAATTCACAGACACAGAAATGTGACAATTCATGGAAGTTTGCATTTCCTTTTCTGTGCAAATATGTCTGATTTAATGGATAATATTGAAGTAAAACAATATTTTCTCAGTAATGTTTTCCTGGTCATTCACTTGACACAGCAACTCCCACCCCGTCACCAAACCTTCAGTCTAAATAGGGTGTGGAGTGTGAGACTTCACCCATGTTGTATGTGCAGTTAGAAATACTTTTCAACAAACAACTGTGTTAAGCAACTGTTTTAGTTATATTTCTATGGCCTACACAAAACTGGCTACAAACAATGTAACTATTACAAGTCTTTTCTTGAAATGATAAATTGCAAATGTATAATTGTGATTTTTATTTCATTACTTTAAAAATCCGTTACTTATACCTGTAATCCAGTACATGATTTACAGTTATACATACATGTTATTATTTTAACACACTTATATGACATTTGTACATATCACTAAAATATAACATTTGTACATATTACTAAAATCGGTTAACACATTATTGATATGTCTCTTTGTTAAAAAGATGCATGTATGATTACAAACATGCTCATGATTTCCTACGCATTACAAGTAATATTTTCAGGTACATTTCTTTCAAATACCTGTAATTATGCAAACATGTTTACCTTTTTTAGGTTTAATATGACTCATTTAAGATATCAAATATTTTATTTTACTTACTATAGAGCTCTGGTCTTCTCACCACAATGTGGTCTACATATTCAGCCAGCTGGTCAGCCCCACACTTCTGCAAATCTTCAAACCTGTGATGACACTGCTAGCTGGAGATGGTTATACCTGTCAGGGTTGACAGGTGGTCACCCATCACCTGGCCAATATCAATCTTTTACCAGGTAGTATTTCTTGTACATGCCTCAGTCTTATGCAATACAAATCATACAAAAGGTAGAGCATGATTATACTGTCCATATCAGCTAGAAGCACAACACTGTGCTTTCACATGAGTTGTCATCTTTCAAAGAGAATGAACAAGAATGAGGAAAGCATGGTCAGGAATGTATTAATCAGGGTTAGAACCACTTTCTGTAGGGTGTAAAATCACCTTCACCAAACCCTATTTGCTAGCATGGTACCTATTGATGCTGTTAGCAAGTTTGGTGTAACCAAAACTGCTTTGTCATGTACTGATTTTTTTTTTAAGGAAACCACTTATCTTTCCCTTCTATGCTTCATAAAAATGGAACTATATGAGTAATAATTTATATTGAGAATGCTTATTGGCAAAAATTGTTTTATACTCTAACACCAGTATGTGTCATGTTGTAGACAATATTTTTTTCCTTTTTGACGGAGGGAGGGATGTCACTTTATGTATTATTTTTAAGTATAAGGAAGTTATGATTTGCTTGAAGTGCTAGGGTGTTATACACAATGTTGGGTGGGCAGGGAGTACACTTCAGATTGCTGCAAATCTTATATTCAGATAACTCCATTTTGTTTTAACTGCATTCTAATTTTGGCTAGACTAGGGCAATTCACGTGGTCCCCACAGAAAAGTTTGGGATAGTTGCAGGTGCTGCAAACTTTGGATCCATCTGCATTTCCAATTTCCATGTCACTTTGAAATATGTTCTTGTTACATTAAATGCGCACTTGCAATCAGCAAAATGCCAAAAGTTGATGATACATCTCAGGACATGTTTGCATATACTATGATTCATACAGATGCATATAAAGTAGTGAATTTTGCATATAACACATGTAAATGACCATGAATATTCACCAATAAGTTGAACATCGGCATATTAATTCTTGAATATCCAAGATAGGCGACAAATGCAATAGGTTACTGCAGATGTGCTACGGTAAGGAAATATTTTTAAAAATATTATAATTTAATAATAAACACTTAAAATTATTTCAGTATTGATTTAAAGCTAATTTTTGCAATGATCTCAGATGTATGATGTGCATGTTATGATAGCATTGACTGATTGGTAAATTTCTGTCATTTTGAAGTTGCATTTCATGACAGCAGCGGTGAAAACGATTAAGGATGACAGCAAATGATCATTACTCTTGAATAATTTACTGATTGTGCATACATGGGTATAAATGCACTAATTTACCGCAGAGGTTTTACTGTGCTAAGGGCATGAACAGGCACGTGTGACGAATCAGATTTTTTGGTAGTGACAGTGAGGAATAAACAATGGCAGTATTATCAGCACATGACAATGGCAGAGGATTGGGCAAGGGTATTTTTTTGTGACAAAAGTGATTTCATTCATAAGATGAATGAACTGTAGCTAACATATTATAATTTTACATGCGTATATTGAAATTTCTATTAGGTAGTTATATTGGTTTGTATTAAGTAACAGTTATTGTGGGTGGCAGGAATAGTTGCCCAGTATTTTGGACTTTAAAAGGTGATTACAGCCAAACATTACTGTCACACTTTCTGATTGTGGCCTTTTATTCTTGATTTTTTACATGTAGTACTGATGTAAAACAATAGATCAAAGCAGAGGACATATGGGAAACTTCTTTTTGCTAAAGGGGGCATGCAAACAGAGAGGAACAAGGTCTGGAGTCAAGTAGTTGTTGAAATCATTGCATTTGGAGGCAGAGATTGAGCATTGCACAGTGCAACAAAAAAGAAAATGATATGGTAGTATGTGCTACAAGAAGGTCAGGTAGAAAGCAAATTCCCATACCACTATGGGGGGGGGGGGCTCCAAATCTTATTCAGTTAATGCCAGATGATGAATACCTTCTGTCCATCAGTGGCCATGACTATGTCAGAGAAGATGGTGCAAGCGGAATAAGTAGATGTGGTGGGACAGTTTTCCATCTTACTAGTGTCTGCAGCAGCAACACTCATCTGCTCATGAAGGTTGGCATTAAAATCTGCAACACACACACACACACACATATATATATATATATATATATATATATATATATATATATATATATATATATATATATATATATATATATAAAGAGAGAGAGAGCATTGAATGCTGACAAGGAATGGTGTAATTAAACATGTCACAATTAATTATTATTGGGGGAGCCTTGTACATCACCAAAGAAAGGAAATGAAGGCAGTAAGCATGCCAAGTGTCCCACTCACCCCACTGTAGGCATACTTTACTGTATGCTGTTGATTTATTATTATTGTTTTCTATTTTTTTACAGTCAGCATTTAAAACAAACAGTTCAACTATACCAATAAATGTGGATGATGTCAGCAGCAAAATGTGTGTTGCTGCTGATGCTGTTGGCAGTAATAAAGTTATATTTATGAGGCAGCCTTAGGAATCTTGTCGGCAGTCCCTAAGTTTAGTGGCAGGTTCTCTCACCTCACAACATATTAGTAACTCTGCAGAAAGTGACAGTACAACACAAAGTCAAGCACAAGCTGGCATGTCACTCATGCTTGTACAGTACGAAAATCCCTGGACGTCTACAAAGTATTTCTAAACCCAGACAAACACTTTGAGAATTATAGCAGGCATTCAGAGTCAGCATTGTCCACAGTGACCACATTACAAAGGGGAACCAGGTGCAGGAATTTGTTACAGCTACCCCAGGAAAGCATTGGTTGCCCAACAGGAAATGTGCCGTTACATTACATTACATTGCATTGTTAGGGCTCAGAGTGCTGCCACAGATAGTCAGCTGAAAATGGTCAGAGTATTCCAAGGTATGATTGATGATTTCCAGCACTACCTGGAAATGGCACACAGCAGGGATAATGCCATGACCACACCAATGCATAGTGTGGTGGCACATCTAGCATCAATGACTACCTCTATTTATACACTAGTTAAGACATACCAGAGTCAAGCTGAAGTCAGTCTTGCAAGAGACAGAGGACTGGGTATTCTCAGGACATGTGGGAAGAGATCACAGGATACTACCATTGCTTCTCAAGACAGTAATGCCAGTTGTCAAAGTGAACAATCACAACATAGTTCACACAGGCCATGCCAATGTTCATCTACACCTAGCAAAGCCTCACATTAGAGGTCACGATCATGGTCATGCAGGATTGTCAGGTCAGTGATAACAGGGTCACCTGCATCAAATAGGTCATGACACATCGGACTAACTCACATTACAGTTCATATGGTAGCCCATCCTCCAATTCAGGTCTACCATCAACGAGTCTAACTATAGGAGATGTGCATGAATCTTTTGATATTGAAATACTGCAAATCAGCAAATCAACTTCAGTGACACAGCTCTCCATTTAACTTGAATGTTTTTTTTTTTTTTTTTTGGGAGGGGTTGCAAATACATGCATTTAATTCCTGTAAAACTAGTACATACACCATCAATGAACAAATAGCAGTGCTACACAGATTACCATTCCTACAGGTGGCAGGTACCTAAAACATCAAAACAGTAATTAATAAATGTCTTCAGGAGAAATTTATAATAAGCAAATGACAAACTACAATGAATATCCTGCCATGAAAAACTTACACTGCTGCTAGTACACCCTCCCCACTGCACAAATGATGATAGCTTCTGAAGTCAGAATTTTTTTGTGCATGATTCCCTAAAATGAATCTGATGTGCAGTAAAACAGAAGACCCTAAAAAGAAATGGCATATATAAAGAAAGCATTATATACATTTGCAGTGCGTTACCTCATAAAGTAATTCACTGTTATTAATATTCCTTACTTTTGTATAATTAAGTAATCATTAAATCAAAAATTATTCATGACAACAGACAAAAATGTGAATTATTTTCTATTTGATGCCTTTCAACATCACTGAACAGGAATTAGTGAGAACTCAGGCATGGCAACAACATGACTATTTTTCTAACAAATAATAAAACAAATATTTTAAGATGAGAGAGAATGCCAGATAAACAGTGACAGCAGGCCATGCAGCATGTCTCATAGCCCACATATATCACTGAATACATTCATTATAGTCTATGTATGTTATACTGTAAAGGAAACACTAACCTGAATGTTATGATCCATAGTTATGGATTAGATCCTGCCTATTTACCTGCACAGCCACATGCCGTGCATGAGCCTGCCACATGGGTTCCATTACTGCTGCTAATGACTGGTCATCATTAGTCATATTGGGACTGGAATTAGGAGTTTTAGTGGCAGCATGGATCACTTCACCACCAGATCAGCACATGATCATGTTATGCAGAATGCAACATGCAGTAAAGATCTGGCATGTAGTAGCAGGGTCATATTGAAGGGCACACCCAGAGTCATCCAGGCACCAGAAATACCTCTTTAGAAGTCCAAGGACCCTCTAATTGACAATACAGCTCTGGGACAGGGATGTGTTATATGTCTGCTCTGCAGATCCACTTGGATTTCTCACTAGAATCACAAGCCATACCATGGCTCCCATGGGTATTCAGCATCACCTGAAAAAAAAAAAAAAAAGAAAGAGCGAGAAAGGGGAGCCAAAGCAGGAAAAAAGTATTCAGCAATGCATTTTAATATGAATAATGAATAACTACTTAAATACAACACAACAAAAAATGATTTTCCCACTTACCAACAATATGACCACTGGGCATCCTACCATGCAGGAAGAGGTGCTACAATGAGCTAGTGTGCCAGGCATGGGAACAATGTGCACTGCTAGGATGCTGGGCAGAGATGTTGGTGATACACCCCCTCCCCCATGCATCACATACTACCTGGCAATTGATGGAACGGTAGCTCTTCTTATTGCAGTCCTGGCTTGCTCCTGAGGCAAAACCAAAAAATATATGTACTGATCCACAAATGCCAAGAGTACATTCAGGAACTGCTGCAGTATCCTTGAAGCAGAAGCCTCAGAGATCCCCAGCATTTCCCCACTCTGTCTCTGGAAGGTCCCTGTAGCAAGAACAGTGAGGGCTATACATACTTTGGTGTCCAGAGGAGATACAAAGCACATGCATTCGTCCGGTGCTTCTATGGGGGTTAAACATACCCACTAAGATTCTTATAATGTCCCTGCCCACTCTAAATCTATCAAAGATTTCTTGATTATCAAAGTCATAATGAGTAGTCCTTTGGTTATATTTTTGCCTTCCTGGCCAGTGAACACCACTGTATGTAAGCAATTTTGTCCTAGCCAAGACAAGCAATCCAGACCTAGAAATAGCAAAGCTCACAGCAAGTGACTGCATTTTTGCCGAATGCAACTCTAATAGATTTGCAAGGCTTCTCTTTATATAGTGCATCTGCAACCAGCACAGAAAAGAGGGAAATCTGACTATGAATCACAAATGATGACAAAAATACTTCATTTGCATACACAGATTTACATCACTCTTTGTTTACGTCTCATTTTTTGCACATTTGCATAAGCACAGTCAAGGCCATTATGCATTAGCATAAATGGCCTCTGAACTGCAGCTCAGCTGCACTTGCTCATGAATGTCTTGGATAGCTTAAGCACATTTGTGGAACTGGCTATGAATACTGGCCTATGTGTTGAATGAAGCAAATGCATTCATCTGTCTTTATCTACATCTTTATACATCTCTCACACACACACACACACACACACACACACACACACACACACACACACACACACACACATATATATATATAAATAGATAGATAGATAGACAGATAGATAGATAGATAGATAGTTACGAACACAATGTCTAATGCTAATAATAGCACCTGCTTAATGTATAGCCAGCAGGAGGTGGAGGTCCTAAGACATTAAGAGCCAGAACAGGTATAGAAGTAAACCTTAGTATGGGACTGGTGAGACAAGGAAAGGTTAGACAGTTGGATATGGACATAAGGCTTTTAGAATAAAACTGACAGTTGCTGGACAAGGACGATAAGGGCACAGATAAGGTTCATAGGTTCATAGGTTTATACTAGGCTATCTGCCCTAAGGCATTTATAAGCCTAGCCCAAAGTTTTGTGGCTTACGCCACCCCTTATGTTAAAAAATACTGTGCCCATTAGTTTGTTGTGCCTCTGTCCAGCAGTGACACAGAGATGATTCCCGGGGTAAACCTACGATCTCCCATCCACCGGTCAAGATTTTTCTTGAACAGAGCCAGCGAGGTGCTCTGCCTCACATGGACCGGGATTTTATTCCACAGCATAGGGAGTCTCTGGGTGACAAATCTATCCCTCCAGCATGAACCCCTCCAGGTAGCAGAACAAATGAAAAAGGATGAAAGAATTTTTCTGACAGCAGTCTGTGCTTAACTTTTAGCTATGAAGGCAAAGAGGCAGATAAAAATTAGTAGGTAGGTAGCAGGTGTGTCACAAGCAATGAAAGGTTTGACAGTTGTCAATAAATGGGTGCAAGAAGGAGAAGAAAGTCAGAATCTCAGACCACTAGTGTAAGAAATAAATGTTTGAATGTATGTGTGTGCTCAGTGCTATAAGAAGAAGGAGGATGCATGTGCATTGAACTAAGTATAGGCAACAAGCAGAAAGGCAAATCAAAAGTAGATCTGTATTAGCATCTTCCAAATGTAAAAGACAGGTCCACAGTGGGTAAGCTGACCCTATAATGTGCTGAACAAATACAGAAAACTAGCTTGGCAGTTAGGTGAAGAAAACAAATGAAGATGGGAGGCATTGAATAATACTGAACAATATTAATGAAGTGATTTCTTGTTCTTGGTTAGTGTAATCTTTCTTGGGGGAAATGCTCACTAAAAGATTTCTGAGGCCAAGCGCTAATAGAGAACTGACATCTGGCTCCAACACATGGTGAAGTGCCTTGTGGGTATCTAAGAGTAGGATCAAGAGAGAGGTTTATGGTCAAACATGTCTAGAATTAGATAGTCCAACAGCAGTACATTTGCATCAGTATATGCTGCAGTTGTCTATACACACTACTTATAACATGCAGTCCCTACTGTTTATATAGTGCATGCACCCCCTTCTCTGGGTGTATAGTAAAATTACAGCCTGATTTTATAAATGACTTCAGTATCTGAGCAGAATAAGATGTTTAAACAAGAAAGATTCTTACTTGAATAAGTACAAGGCTAGTAACAGAATGCCTTATACAGGTAAATCTAACCTACAGTCTTTATTGTTTGGCAACAGTCTATCATCATATCAACAATGATGGTGCTGCAGTCTTACAGATTTGTTTCCTACTGAGTGAGTTCAAGTTGTACATTTATCTTAATGGCATGCCTGTATATTATAGGTAAGAGGAGGTGTACTAAACGGAATCTAGTTTTTGAACCATGGCTTTTACATTTGCACATATTTTGGACTAGATGCATTCTGGACTGAAACTTTTTCCTGTGTAGTGTTTAAAGTACTGACTGGGTAATTGCTAAATAAACTACACTATACAGTCAATGATTTATTCCTGAAAAATGAGCAGTTGTGCCAAGTGGGACTTTATCAGTTAGCAAAAGCATAAACATTATATATAGCCTTCACTCCTGTTTCAATTAAGAGGCAGCCAGGTAGCAGGTCTAAACCAAAAATATATTTGTTGTGTTTCATTCCTTGATTGTATGTACCATGCACAATGTGCCATTTTGTAGCACATACAAACATTCAAATCTTTCTACAGGTTATTAGATACGATGCTCTGACACACACAGTATTAAGAAATCTAAACGGTACTGTTACATAAATTAAGTTACTCTGCTGTTTGGATTGTCTTGTCATTTCCTGCAGCCATATTCTGTCTTTTCAGCATATTTACATATTTTCTTTTGCTTAGACCTGGTATTTCTGTCAGATGAATCTGTAGCTTTATTTGTCAACTGATTTGGGCATTGATCTGTTTCCTTTGTATTTACATAATGTTTTACAGGATATTCAAAACAGGATAGTTTATTTGGGATGGAAATATATTAGGTAGAGAGTACTGTATTACTATGTGCAATATTAATGATGATGATTAATGCACTCTAATATAAACCAGGAAAAGCAAGGGATGCTGTTCCCCTATTTTATTAACAACAGTTACTGTGAGAAAATATATGTGACCTATAATGGTACAGCCTTAATTATTCTTAATCCACTAAACTGAAAATCACTGAAGTTTATATTCTTGAATGACTGCACCATTTTTCATTAACTGGGAACTCCCATCACCTCTCAGCCTTTAAAAACAGGCCACCATCAGCACAAAGCTCACTGCAGCCTGTTTCTACTTTTGTGGTATTCCTAATGAATTTCAATGTTACCAGTCTGGTCTAGGGCAACAAAGTAATAATTTCACCTCTTTACTAATGCAGGTTGCTATTCCTTTCAAGATGGGTAAGTCTTATTACCATTCATTAGTCTGACAGAAGTATGACAAAAGGCAGGCCTGGAAAATATCAAGGAAAACCACCAAGTTTCTTGTTTATTGCTTGCAAGAAACTCAGTCTGCCCTTTATGCATATTTATGTTTCACATAATGTTAATATAGGCAGTACTTTAAAGCTTGAAGAAAACATTCATACAAATATGACACTTTTGTTATTTACCAAAGAAAATATTCACAACATAATGATTTATAAGTAAATAAATAAGTAAAGGATTAATTGAGAGTGGTGTGACAAACAGTGCAGGAGTGTTCTGCTGACCACATATATAAAGAGAACCTCTATCCCTCTGCTACTGCACCGTAGAAGAATGGGCTTTGAAGATACAATGCAGCAGACTGGACTTTATGTTTTGCACCCTATTTGATGGATGGGAACAATATTTTTATTTTTAACATCTCTTGAAAATTCAACCTTTCTATAATATTACCAAACTAAGAATGGGATAATTTGCCATATAAAAACAAGCTGTAAAGTTTTAGACCTCACTGATGGTTGCAACCATTTTCAGTTTTCATCTTGGTAAACTGTTTCTTTCTTTCTTTTGTTGGAAAACATGTATTGAGACCAGTAGTGTAGTGAAGGTGGGGTGAAGAGGGCAGTCACCTTGGTTGCAAAGTGTTAGGGGGCATAGTCAAGAAGTGTGTCTTCATTATTTTTAATATATATATATATATATATATATATATATATCTATATATATATATATATATATATATATATATATATATATATATATATATATTGCTCTATGTTTAAAGAACTGAGGGGCAGGGGTCTGCTGTTGGTGGGGCGATATCAGGAATATGCACCAGCTGGTAGATGAGCCAGCTATGACTCTGATCCACTAAGTACAAACTGTTATGTTTGTCTCTAAGTTATCAGTGTCAGTGGCTCAACATGTAGCACACTTAACCTCAATGCTGGAGGATGAAAAGACTGTGAATACTACAGTCACAAGAATCAAATGCCAAAAGGTAAAAAACAATGCTTATTGCAAAGCTTTCTGGTCACAAACATCCTTCCTCAGTGCATGAAGGGTGTTTGTGACCCGAAAGCTTTGCAATAAACATTGTTTTTTGCCTTTTGGCATTGGATTCTTGAGTCTGAATTCTACTACTGGTTCTTCACTCCATTTATTGCAGTACAGACTGTTCTTGTGATACTACAGTCACATAGGTGCTTGTATTAACCTTCCAATGCTGACATATTCACACTTCTGTGCAACATGGGGGGAGGGGCTACACTCCAGAATGTGCCATCCTTCATCTGAGGTAACATCTGCTGGAGTTTCTAGTAGATGTAAAAGATCCTATGGCACTCATTGGAAAGAGTAGGATAGCTTTATTAACAAAACATATTGCACTTTTCAATATTTATAACTTTATTCACATGTACATTTGTACACACACCTATCCCCGTTTTTCCCACCATCTTTTAACACTCAAAAATGTACATTAGGAAAAAAGGGGTGCGCAAAATTCATTCAAGCCATCTTTTGATCAAATTTGGCTAAGGATGGCATTTTTGATGTATATCAAGATGGTTGATTGTGCTTAAATGGATTGAGACTGCAGAGTAGTAGGTGCTAGGAAATATATCCTTTCTATTGTGGGATCTCAGTTTAATATATATATATCTTACAAACACAAGTATATATCTTCCTTTCTTCTTTACTTGTTTCTTTTTTATTTTTGTCAGCCTCCTTTATTCCATAACCAGAACTTTTTTTTTTTTGTATTTAGTATTTGAAGAAAAAACAGCACAAAAAAAGATTTAATGAGCACAGCTTGATACAAAAAAATGAAGGTGGATCTTCAGTCCAAAAACAGGAAACCGTGAAAAAACAAAACAAACAAACAAAAAACAATTTGCAATTGGGTGGAAAGTTCAAGTTAACATATCAACAGCAACATCAACAGTAACAACAAAAGCAACAAAATTACAGCATGAACAAGTCTGAAGAAGTCTGCTCAAGAAGTAACCTCAAGCACTTCTTTAGGAAGGGGTAATTCAACAATATATACAATTTCTTTCAATGTGACATTAATCACAGCATTGTTTATGAAGTATTCTTGGCTGCTGAGCTTAAATGTTGGAAATCTTTATTTTTGTCACAATACTATTTCCTATTTTTATTGTACATCTCCTCACACCTTGTGTTTCACATAAACCAGATATACATAAAATGCTATTGTTTAATTTATCTACTTTTTCTTTTCACTTATATCTTAATAACTTTACTATACCATGTTTACTGAAATTTCATCAGATAAGCTTTCTTTTTCCAAAATATTGGAATGACTCGCATAACATTTTGCTTACTAACAAAATAAAAAATAATGCATTGTTTCTTATATTCATTCTAAATACATGACATTTCATTTTTCCTTGTTGCTTTGATGCTTTAACTGCCAGTTTGTTTAATAAAGTCTTCCACATAAAACCCTCACATTTCCAAACCTTCCAAAATCACTCCTTCTTTAATGGCTATTCTTATTTCTTCTGACAAACATATCCAGGGTTCTATCCTGTAGAATTTTTCCATACCCTTTACACATAATTTCCTTTTTACAGATGAAATCTCATCAATATCTATCATCCATTGCATTGTGTTTTCTGATTTCCTCCAAGTCAACCTTACACACTAACTTCTTTTTTTATGAGATTCTGTCCTTTAATAAATGCTGTAATACACTTTTCTTCATACTGAATCACCTTCAAATCCCATACATATACAATCATGCTGAGTGCCCTATCTGTTTTCCTACATGCAATTCACCATTTTATCTAATTATGCTTTGATCCTCATTTTATATCGAAGATTGTCTCCAACAACTCTTTTTCTTTTCTTATGAAGCACTCCCCCTATATATGTAGCTTTCACAGTGTTATCAAATGAATAAGATATGCATTTATCTAAAATATATCATACATGTTTTTGATAATTCTCTAACTTATTTTACCTCAAAATGAGAGATAGTGCAGATAGCACCTAAAACAAGATTAGCATCAAAATAGACTGGTTTATTGAGTACTTTTTTCACACTTAAAATGGACCTCTTCAGAATGAACTACAAGTAAAAGACATTTTTAAATAACTCCATTATGCATCACATTTAAATCAGCTAACCTCCATAAAGTTTTAACACATTTTATTACTGAATCAGTTAAACAAACTTACTGACACCTCTATATGCAATTTACAATTATTGTAAAATATTGAATAATATAAAATGAACAGTGAATATTTCTCTTTTGAAAATAGTACATGAAAGAATTTTAAACCTTCTAGATTTAGAAAAAAACACTTAATATTAATAACAGCATTCAATCCAGAGGTTTTGACTGCCAGTAATCTAAACTGCCATAAAGTTTTTTTTTTTGTTCTATCTTATTTTAACCCTGTCTCGGGTACAAAACAACTTTTTTTCCAATACAAAAAAAATATTTTTTTCTATGATATTTGTATTTTGAAAGATGTTTAGTCAGAATATTGTTTGTATTAATAACCCTAATGTTATAACTGTGCTCTGAAATTTTTTACCTAATATTGTAGTGGTCATGCCTACATAAAAGTCTTGGCATCCATTGCATAAAGCAAATGTTTTATGTAAATTCCACTCTCAAATATATAGCCTTATTTAAATGGGGCAAAAATATATATTTACTTTCATGAATAAAATGACAACTTTTACATCTCTCACAGTGGTAAATCGCAACTGTTTTATTCATTAGTGTATTCTTTTGGACACTCAAATCTATATGAAAATTTTTATTTAAAAAAACACATTTCTTAAACATAAAATTGGGTTCATTCCCCAACTACATTTTTTAACTCTGGCTTCCCATAAATAATTTTCCATTTTTTATAATATGAATAATAGACCATGCATCAGTGGTCATGTCTACCTGAAAACACAGCAATTTATTCTTGTCTTGATCACTTAATTTGTTGGTAAATACCTCTTTTAAAATAAGGGGGAACCTGGACTTTTTTCCCAACCGTAACTTCTTTAGCAGTATTTAAGAAGAATTTCTTGTTGTAACCCCATCTATGAATAAACATATAATATAATCAATTTTTTTCATGAATAACTTATCATCCATTGTAAGATTTGATACTGTAATAAGTTGCCCTTTAGGAATATTATCCTTAATAAATTTGGGGTGTATACAAAAATATAGTGAATAAGTATTTACTGTAGTGCCTTTTTAATACAAATTGATCTCAAAATGTTTTTCCTTGGTGTTAGTTTTAAATATGATGCCCAAAAAACTAACTTCTGTACCATCCTATCCGATCTCAAACTTCAGAAAAGTGGTAGAATCATTAACATTCTCAGTGAACTGAGCATATTCCTCCTTTGTACCTTTTCATATGGAAGATAAATCATCAACAAAACAGGAATAATAAGTAACTCTTCCAAAATTGACAAGAAGTGGTAATATGCTATTCTCCCATCATCCCATAACCAGGTTAGGAAAAGCTGGCGCTACTATAGCAGCCATCACTACTCCCATAGTTTGTTAGTAATATTTATTGTTAAAAATGAAAAAGTGATTTTTGAGAACTAATGAAAAAGTTATTTTTCAGAATTACTTCCATTAAAATGCTTATCATACTCATATGAATATTACCCCAATTGGTGCATTCAAGTAAAGTTGATTTGACAAAATCCATACCCCCAATAGTAGGAATAGATGTGTATAGTGAATGAACATCCAATGTAAATAAAAAATGTTTCTTGTCCATTAAAATCATAAGTTTTTAATTTATTTAAAAAGTTCCACAAATCCTTAATATAACAAAATAACTTTTTAACTAAAATACTCAGTAGACTATCAGAATAAATTGAAATTGTATCTGTTACCAACCCACTAGCTGAAATAATGGGTCTAAAAGGAGGTTAAACCTGATCCTTGTGAATTTTGGGAATACCAAACAATATTCCCAGTCTGGGATTTTCTTTATGTAAAATATAAATGCATTATATCAGCCTGATCTAGTAAATTTAAAAGAATATAATGCAGCTCTTTGTGTTGTTATGAATAATTTTCACTTCTTGAACCATGTCCTTAAATGCTATCACTGTTACCTGCTTGCAATCAGATGGAACACCACAGCTCCTATGTAAAGTATTAAATATTTATTTCAGAGGTTGTTTCATAGTTTCATAGTATAGTACTAGGCTATCTGCCCTGGGGCATTTGTAAGCCTAGCCATAGTGATGTGGCTTTTGCCACCCCATTAAATGGTACAAAAAATGTACAGAATAAATTTAGAATACTGTGCCTCTGTCTAGTAGTGACGCAATGAAGGTCCCCTTATATAATAGAATTAGTTTACTGTGCCCCTGTCTAGCAGTGACACAGATGTGACCCCTGGGGTAAACTTACGATCTCTCATCCACTCATCAAGATTTCTCTTGAAGAGAGTCAGTGAGGGGCTCTGCCTAATACGAACTGGGATCTTGTTCCAAAGCATGGGAAGCCTCTGGGTTATGAATCTATCCCTCCAGCATGTTCTATTCATACTTGTGCCGAGCTTTAAGTCTTTAGCTCTCGTGGTCCTGATAGATTTGGATTTTTTGAGGTGGAGCATGTCCATCAGATCCTGATTGGACATGGCCTTGTACGTCAGGCAGAGATCACCTCTGAGCAGGCGGTATGCTACTGAATAGAGCTGAAGTTTTTTTAGTCTGGCAGAATAAGACATATGTTGGAGACCCTTGATCCTCTTGGTGAGGTACTTTTGTGGTCTCTCCAGCTGTTGCAAATGCCGGGTGAGGTACATACCAAATGGGGCATTGTACTCAATCATGGGTCTGATGAGGGAGGAATATAGGTGTACAATGACATCCTTGGATCTGGATGTGAATCCCTTCATGATGAGGTGTGCAAGGTAGAATGTTTTTCTAACCACTTTGGCAACATGGGTGTCAAATGAGAGGTCGCTGTCGACTTGGGTCCCTAGGTCTCTGATTACTTTTTCCATACTCAGTGGGTTGCTGTCTATGTGATAATTTGTGGGTACTTTGTTTTTCCCAAAGGGGATGACTATACATTTTTTGGCATTTAGTTTAAGGCCGTGACTCCGGCACCAGTTGTCCATTTCTGTGAGGCCTTTTTGTAGGATGTATGTGTCTGCTGGTGTATCGACTATGGCGCCTAGTTTGCAGTCATCTGCGAACTTTGTCAGCCACAGCCCTCCCATGTTTGCTTTAACATCTGAGAAATAAATGCCGAACAAGAGGGGTCCCAGGACAGATCCCTGTGGGACACCACTTGTGACTGGCTTTGAGTCTGACATTGCTCCAGCGATTTTAACTTTATGGGTCCTTTAGCCAGTTTGCAACCCATCTAGTGACATAAGGGTTTACTTTTAAGCTGTTGAGCTTATCTATGATGCCTGAGTGGGGTATTGTGTCGAAGGCCTTAGCCAAGTCCAGGTATGCTGTATGGACTGCTTTGCCCTCATCAATGGCTCTAGTGACTGTTTCGAAAAAGTCAACCAGGTTTAAAAGGCAGGATCTGCCCTTTACAAAGCCGAACTGGGTGGGATCAAATGTCTGTAGGCCCCTATGTCTCTGTTTATGAGTTCCATAATGATTCTTTCCATAGCTTTGCAGACCAGGCTGGTTAAGCTTATGGGACGGTAGTTTCCAGGGTCTGTAGAGGCACCCCCTTGTGGAGTGGGACCACTGTTGCTGTATGCCAGTGTTCAGGTACATATCCCGAAGTAAGGCTAAGGTTAAATAGCATTTTTATGTGTGGGTTTAGCTCCTCTTGGAGTTCACATAACACGCAACCCGGGATACCGTCAGGTCCCATTGATGCTGTGTTTTTTGCTTTGTTTAGGGCAGTTCTCACTTGGACATCTGAGATGACAGGGAGATTACATTCAGCTGGGATAAGTATTTCTTCTTTTGGGGGTGAGGGAGGGGAGAAATTTGCACTGAACCTGTCAGCCAGAATGTTGGCAATATCTGTGGGTTCAGTGTATTTTTTGTTGTTGTGATCCAACTCTGAGCATATCTGAGGGTTTCCTCCCAGGTTTCTAACATAGGTGAAGAAGGCTTTGTGGTTATCTTTAGTGTCCTTAGCGATTTTTCTCTCAAAGTTGGCCTTGGATGTTTTTATGAGAGAACGTAGTTTTCTGCTAATGTTGATCAGAGATGTCTTCCCTTCATGGGATTTTGCTCTGACGTGCAGTAGCTTCCTTCTTTTGTTATACAATTTGTTTATGGCTGAGGTCCACCAGACAGGATGCTTACCTTTGGTGAAGAGGGACTTGGATTTATTTGGGATTGCATGATCCATGCATTCTTGGAGATGTCCATAGAAAGCATTTGTGAAGGATTCGGCATTGTGGGATGTGGTATCCACTGGCACGGTGGGCTTAAAGGATACCATCTCAGTCTTAAGAAGAGTGAAGTCTGCTTTTGAGAAGTTTTTCACTGTGGTCTTTTGTGCTGGGGGTGGAGGTGGGATATGTATATCCAGGGTGATTAGTTTGTGGTCAGATCTCACTAGTGAGGGGTATACTTCCGGTGTGGAGCATTTTGTCCCCATGTTTGTGATGATCAGTTCTAGTATATTATCTCCCTAGTGGGAGAGGTGACTAGTTGTTCCAGTGCATTTGAATTTATGAATTCCAGGAACCTTTGGGCTAGGGTATTAGGGCTAGAATAATGTACCCAATCTATGTTTGGGTAGTTGAAGTCTCCCAGTATGATGGTATTTTGTGATACATTCATATCCTCCAATGTCTTCAGGAAGGCTGAGTGGGGTTCTTGAGATTGGGAGGGTGGTCTGTAACATGCTACCAGTTGTATAGCAGTTTTGCCTATGGTTAGTTGTACCTGTATGGTCTCTGATGCTTCATGTGTTGCTACTAACCTGGAGGTGTGGGTGTCCTTGATGAATATGGACACTCCCCCTCCCTTTGTGGTTCGGCCTGGGTTTTGGGGCTGAAAAGCATGATACGAGGTATAGCCTGGTAGCACTGGGGTGCTCTCAGGAGCCTTGAACCAGGTTTCAGTTACTGCACAGATGTCGATGTTCTCCATGCTGAGGAGTGCTTAATCTTTGTCCTGGTAGATCACTTTGCTCCATACTACATTTGAAAAGTCTTTTTCAATGCCTCATTCACCATTAAATCAGTGGTAGCTGGGCAAGCATTCTAAATAAGTGATATAAAGTTCTTATAGAGATGTTAGCCATCTTTGCTGGTTCATTCTGAAGGAACAAATCAGTTGTTTTTGTTAATCATAGACTTACTTAAAATATACCTTTTTGTTGTCCTGTAGAGCTGAAAGCCTTTTTTCATATAGCGGCCTATGAGACATTGTTTGGTATTTAGTTTTCAGAAAGTCATTTTCAACTTTTTCTTATTATGTGTGCTTTGACTTTTTTTATTTAGGCAAGAATAACCATTTTCATCTTAATTATTATTTCTTATATTGTATTCTACCATAGTGGACAATGTGACACTTTATTGTCTTTGTACTTTTTTCTACTTTACAATTTTATGGAACTTACACATAGGCCCAGTGCTATATATTCAACATTCATTCTTAAATGTTCATTAGCCTTATAACTTAATAAAAATAAAAATAATAAAAAGAAAAAAAATATCCAAATCATGTAGCTGATCCTGCCATACTCATAGGCAGTTTTGGCACTGGAAACCATTGGTTCATATAACTTAACAAACACATGATTATCAAGTGTCCAGTTTACCTAAAGGTTCACAAGCCTTAGCAAACAATAATTCAAAGAAATTGCTGTCATGTCTGGGAACATAACCAGCTGTGTACAGTTCTTTATCAGAATAAGATTCAAAACTTCTTAGCCAAATTGATCTGAACATGTTTAAGTAGCCCGATTGTTGAGCAATTAGAACCAGCTAATAATATAATGCTCTCTGATATATGTACTGCCAAAGTTTCCCTGAGTGTACATGGTAGTTATAAGATTATAAACTATCATCTGAAGGTTGGGCATAACTAACATATTCATTATTAAAACAATCATACTTTTTACTGTTTCTATCATTGTAAATAAGTCTCATAGTAAGAGTTGAAAGTAAAAATGCTGCTAGTTCTTTTCATCATAACTCCCATTTTAAAGGTGTATTATTAAATAAATATGCGCTGTATTCCAGACCTCTGTAATTACATCAGTTTTATAATTTTTCTTAGTTATTAAGAATTTCAGTTTATCTTGTTTGCCTCCAAAACAGCAGGCATTTTTACAGAAAATGTATCACTTCTTCTATTATTTGACTGCTCTGCAAGCTTGGAATTTACTTTCTGAGAAAAGATTTTACAACAGGTCCAACTTTGGATGTAAGAGTCTTTCCTCCTAAAATAAATGCGTAAATGCAAGTCATTCCTTCATAACATACTGAGTTCCACATTCATGTCTTCACATACAGTCACAGTTCTTAAGTCCTATTGCAAGAGAAATTGTTTCTGACTGGTATTAAATAAACACACCTTTTATATATGCATACCCCTGGATTCATGAAGCTCGGCATAAGGACGGCGTTAGCCTTGCGCCGACCGTGCGGCGTAGAGATGGCGCAGCAGCACCACATGCATATTAATGAAGGTGCGCTGCCGTAACGGCCACATGCATAGGAAACATGTATGAGTGCGGGTGGTGTGTCCAAGTGCTGCACTGAGGCGTGAACATGTTGGCTGCATGCGCGCAACTAAAATGTTGATTAGTACAGCCTGCCTCTAATAGTAATCACTCCTGTCAGTGTCCGTGGATACTGAAATGTATGCAAAACATACAAGACATCATTGTGAACACCACAATAAGAAGTAAACACAAAGGCACGTAGATGAATATTGAGTCCCTGTCCGAACAAATGATATTTAAAACCTTGTGCCCGTATTCCATTGTAGTGTTGCTAGTTATACCAAGTGGAAGTGAAACACATCATGTTAGCATGCCGCCAATTGCCAAGCCTAGCCCAATGGTTTGGGTTACCACCTGTCCTACATTGTGAGGGACAGTCCCCCTCTAGGCAGGTGTGTCCATACCAAAACCATAATAAATGTGAAATGTCCTGCGATAGTAAGACATAATTATGTCCCATATGTTATGCAATAGTCCCATACAATACGTATGTCCATATATAAAATACCTATATGTTACAAGAAACAGAATAAACAAGTAAATGAAACAGAATAAGCAACTACACCGCTACAACAATAAAAGCTTATGTAGGCATAAAACTAAAGTACTGTCCTTTGTAATGACCGTGGGTATGCGTTGGCCTGTAAATTCAGATGTGTGTCCCATAAATGTCCCATCCAGGTCATATGAAAAGGTGGCAACCCTACCAATAGTCAGAGAATTTGCCCAATATCTGCCTATTCGCGGTCCAAGTCGTCCTTGTCAGGGCGGCCTATAGATGAACGGGTATTACCTGGGTCTACCTATCATGTCATGACAGATAAGTATTTGCGTGTACCTATGTGCGTGAAGTACAGCATGTGGATGATCTGAAATGCTAGTGTAGACCTCACAACCATATTGGTCCCAGAGATATGTAGTGTACGCAATGTGTTCTGTTGAGTGTGCCATGGGCCAGCAACTAGAGAAGGGATGAATGGTGTCTGTGGAATATGGGGGTGGGGGGTGATGGGTAATGTAATAATTCGCCAAGGGGAGACTGGGTTGGATGCACAATAGGTGAACTGGAGGTCTACGAGGGAGCAGTGTGGGAACCAGGAAGATAACCAAAGCAAATATACACATCCACAATACAATCCCACAAACGTGAACATTAAAATGTGCCATACACATGTACAGAAACATTACCGGCACATAACCACATGATGGTCTGGCCTGAACTGAGTCATCCAACCCCAACGCACCTGGATACATAATTGAATACCCATCATCCCCTTCACAGCACAGCCCCTCCCCTTCTTGAATGTCCACCAAAACCAGCCATACTTGGGCTGCTAGATAGGCGCGGCCATATCTGCACATAGTGACCCATACCCATATCTAGTAGGCAG
>NC_056725.1:1472103059-1472210559 GCF_019279795.1 Protopterus annectens
TTCTTAGGAGGATGTCAATAATGTATACATACATAAAATAAGAAAGCTTATTCATAAGGTGTCCTAATAACAAGTTTAGAGAATTAATGGGTAAGATTAATTAACTTCTATAATACAATTTGGAAAGCAATTACAAGATACAGTCAAAAAGCTTTTTCCAATATATTTCCTAATATGAGCATCTAATGTGACTCTCTAAATACAATTTGTGTGCTGTTATATATTTAACGGCCATTTTCTTAAAACAGTCCCATGACATTTTTGATCTATCCAGCCAATTTCAGGTAGTAAAAAGTTTAATCAATGAAAAATATGTGAGTAAGATTGGCTATCTTGGTTTAAGCTAGGCAGGGGGATATCTAATACTGCAAATTCCAAAGACAGAGTAGATTTCTCATAACCCATCTTTTCTAATTTAATTTTCAGGGAACACCATAATTGCAAGAACTTTTACAGCTCCATAGTATATGTATTAAATTAGATTTGTGAACTGGAACTTCCCATTGTTACAGAGGAATATGACTTATTAAGAGTGACTGGAATTAGATAGGCATTCATGACTGTCATGAGCTGTGTGTATAGGAGTTTTTTCATATGTAATAATTTTGAAGTTTGTGTGAGAGACTGGATTTGTTGATTGTATGTAATTGATGGATTTAGTTTAGACTAATAATTAGGAAAAAATAATTGAATTTTCATATTTTAGAGATAAGACTATTTTGTAAGTACTGGATATCATCTTTCTCGATATGAAGGCCTTCCATAACTGTTTAGATAATCATATATTATCATTGTTAATATTAGGTTCATTCAAAAAATGTTGATATCAGTTCCCTTATTTGTCTTAGTTTAACAGTACTCTTATTTGGTAAATATAAAGTTTTCTTTAATTCGCTAATTTATAGATTTCTGTAGAGAAAAACATCTAGGATACATTTATCTTTAAGATGCAGGTAATTAGAAAGGTTTAGCATTTGATTGTTCATTTTTAAATGAGGGTTCAAATAGATCAGTTGCAGTAACACAAATTAATTTTTTAGACCTATTGACTCAACTAGACTCTAGGGTTATACTGGGATTTATATACATGATTATACCAGATCTTCACCCATATGGTATTCATGAGTTGGAAAATTTGGTCATTATTTTCTGAAAAAAAAAGTTAAAAATGTAGTATTAGATTAGATTAATTAAACTGAAATAGCAATCTAGAAAGTATATTCATTTAATGATAGAGACTTTAGTTAATAGATTCACATTTAATTTATTCTATTTAGAAATGTCATGCTCAATATTAGACCATACTTTTGCTAGATTGTCTTTGAAGAAAGAAGTATGGTTATGATGAAAGGTTATTTCTAGATATTTTAAAGAGTATTTTTATCTTAATTTCTGATTTAGGTAAGAGACAAAGGAATCTATAGTTAATATCAAGAGGAAAACTAGCCGATTTAGATAGGTTTAAACTATAGTTAGAAAACTTTGAAAAATATGAATGTTATATAACTTTTGGGGCAGATCTGTCTTAGGTAGCATAAAATATAAATTTAGATCATCTGTAAAAGCTGTTAGCAGTATAGGAATATTACAGATGACTGGTATACAGTGGAAGACTTTTGTGTTATGCAAAGAAACAGTGGTTCTATATAGAGATTAAGTAAATGTGGTGAAAAGGGCACCTCTATCTTGTGTCATTAATTATTTTAATTGGGGAGGAAAGAGTTTTATTAATATATAAAGATGTGTTGGCATTAGCATAAAGAATTTTGATTAAATTAATGAAAGAAAGTGGAAATCCAAAGTATGACAGGATTGTGTATAGAAAATCTATATTCACCCTATCGAGAGATCAGTTGGATAACTAACTTGAGAGCCAACCACTCTCCTGGTCTAAATAGTGTAATTCCACTTAAACCAGTATTAAAAGCCAGAAGATTAAAGATTGGCTCTAAACCAAAGGACAATGCGGAAGAGAATAAGTGATTGGCTCAGAAGAGGGGCTCTGTATCCTGAATGGATGGCAACAAGTTGTATTGCAATGCTAAAAGGTGATTGGTAGAAGTCTCTTCAGTACCTGATAGGACAATGGAATCAAGAAATAGATACGTAATTGGTTAAAGAATGGAGGTCTACACTTTGGACTGATGATAGCGCTATTGGCCACTCAGCAAAGAATTGAAATAGAGATTGGCTAGAGGACAATTAGTCTAAGCCGTGGAGGATCGTCTAACACTGAAACTCTGATTGAACAATGCTATGATAAGCCGATGAAGGAAGGTGTGTGCTAAAAGAAGACAGTGATTGCTTGACTTTTGTTTTAAGTTTTAGAGAGCATGAATCACAATTATGATCTGATGAAGGATAACTAAGCTGAAACCGCTTATCTACAGAAACTTGTGCTCCATGAATTTTACTACATTATTAAAGTTTTTATTTTATTATACTATTTTGTTCAGCCATGGTGGTTATCAAATCATTTTTTCTACGATATTACTGCTTTTCCTCGTTACCTTTGGTAGTGCAGCAATGTGTTTTTCAGTGTATTTACTAGAATCAGGACAAATATTTAAATATAAAAATTTATAAGAGATATTGGTATATAATTTAAGGTATTCGTAAGGTCTGAGTTGGTGTTTGGAATAAAAATAGTTTTAGAGTTATTAAGATAAAGATTTGATACACCATCATCATAAATATATTTAAATACACACAGTAACATTTTTGAGATAGTTTGAGCAAAGGTTTTATAGAACTTCACAATAAGGCCATCCGGTCCAGGTGATTTACCAGTTTTGAGCATTTTGATTGTTTGTAAAAATTCTTGTTGGTTAAATAGTGTAGTAAGCATATTTTGCTGATCCTGTGTATTTCTTGGGAAAGTTAGGCTGTTCAACCACTGATCCAGCTCTTGTGAAGAATAGGTGAAGTTATGTTCTCAATATAAATTTCTGTATATTTGAACAAAGATCTTCATAATTTCCTCTCTAGTTTTATGCTTTTCCTGAAGCATGATATTGATTATTGAAAGAACAGATTTATTTATATTTACGAGAAACTTTGATGGGGCTTGCATCCATTCTGAATATTTTGCTATAATTTTCATTTTATAAAATGAATACTGCTTTATATTCAATAAATAAAGCTTCTTTTGGAGGTCAGCTAGTTTTTTTTTTTTTTTTGCTCCATCATTCCTGTTATTAAGGTAAACATCTTATTCCAATTTAGTAATTTTTCCTTTTAGGATGAATTCTTTCAAATTATATGTTTTCTTATAATAAGTTGCTTTAATTATAAAAATGCCTCTGATCTGGATTTTAAGGGCAGCCTATTGGATATTAATTGGAATTTGAGATTCAGAGACATTCTCTATGAATGTGTCCAGTAGATAATTAATTTCATTTTAATGTCCTCTTTTTGAAGTAGATTAGGATTTAATATCCAGATGTAGGGCATATTACTTGTTATATTAATATTAGACCAATTAATGATTTGAGTAATTTTAGATGAGTAATTTTAGACTGATGAGAAAAAACATCTTGCTTCTATATCTAAAGCATATTCAGTTTTTAGGAACACTTCAGATATCTGGAAAAAGTCCAATCTAGCCCAAGATTTATGGCAATGTGAGTAGTAGGTAAACTTTAATACAAGAAAATTGTTTTTTTTTTTTAACATTCAATGGATTGAAAAAAGAAAAGTCTGACTTCAGATCTGCAATTGCTATAGAAGCATGGTTGTCGTATGATTTATGTTCTGTCCATACTAGGGTCAGCAACTGCATTCCAATCTCATCCAACAATATAGTAGTGATTGGATAAATCCTTTAGTATTTTATATATTGTCATTATACGTTGGTGCTGCATGGTACAGGGTGCATAAATATTTAGCAATAATACTCGTTTAACCAAACAGGAGCTTTTTATAATTACATAACACCACCTTCCTTCAGAATCTGAGTTATAATGCATTATTAAATCTTGAAAGATTGTTTTGATTATAATAGCTACAGCTGAGCTATTTGATTTGTTACCTGATTCCTCAATAACACCAATCCATTTTTTCTTGGTAACCTGAGCACATTGTCTAGAAATCATATGTGTTTCTTGAACAAACAAGATTTCTGCTTTTGATTTAAGAAAATAAATGAAAAAAATAAATTCCTCTTTTTATTTGTTTGGAGGCACTTAACATTCCATAAGTCAATTCTCCACATTTAGAATCTTAAATGTCATAAGAAAACAGGACACCAGCACTAGGTTTGTTGTGAACCTTAAATGGCTAAGTGATAAAAAATTAGCAGTATAGGCAAATGGCATTTAACTCTTTCCATCAACAAACTTTGCCTAACCATGTTTATACTACACCAGGAAGAGGTAAGAAAAAGCGTATGTAAAGAACAACGTATAAAGGTTAACATAGCACATTGATTAGCAATATATCATTTACACAATAATGAATTAATAATAACTATCAAGATAAAAAATACTTTCACATGGGATAAGCTAAACATATCTGTTCTGCATCACTACACTTTGCCCTACTCTGCTGCTGTAATATATGCTGCGTCTAGCTCGACAGTTACCAGGAAGAGAAAACTGAATTATAACAATTTGTTTAAAAAAATAATTAGTTATAGCCTTACCGAATGGTCAAATTGGCTAGAACAGTCAAACAATTAGTATCAGCATCAGCATATACATGAAAAGAATGAGATATATACTTGCTACTTCACACTTATTCACAAAACCTATACGGCAAACCATCACTGATAAAAACTACCTTAACCAAAGGGAAAGGAGCCACCTGAGCTACTATTTGTAACTGAGAGCTGTCCTGTGGTAAATGTCAGGACCAGCAGTAGAATAAATCAAATATTTTATTTGTTTGTATATTAGGCAAAAACCATGTCAATTTTTAACATGTTTCATTCTTTGTTAATCTATCATTTAGTTTGTTATAGGCCAGCACCTGATTACCACTTACATCTCTTGCTATGTGTGATAATTGACAGAAAGGGTGGTATGCATACATGTTTGTTTCAAATATATCACACTCACCTATTTGTACCTGGGGAGTAATTGAAGATACTTATAAATATCTACTTGGCTTCTTTGAATGAGCCAATCATATATTTAATCCCTTTATTTTGAAAAGTCAGACTTGTGGAATATTTCATTTGGATTTTAATGTTGTTGGATATTAAGTAGAGCAAAATGGTGTCATTTTTTTCGGTTTTGCTTAATTTGTATAGGTAAGTCTTGCATGAAAGTGATTTTATTACTATTTCAGTTAAGAATACCTTTCCTTTTAGCTGCAGCAAGAATCTTATAAGCATCATGATAATTTAAAAGTTTAACATAGACTGTATCTGTCGTGGTCTATCAGCAATAGAATTTGGTCGAGCTGCTTCGTGAGCTCTTTAAATAATAATTCAGTTGGCTTCACCCTGATTTTCCAAGAGACAACTGAAGATTTGATGTAAAGTTTCCATTAACTTCGACTATTCATATTTTCTGATAATCCATGAATCAGTATATTATTGTGTCTGTTTCTTGCTTCAATGTCCAGTATTTTTTTTGTATGTCCTGGATACTTTGCTTGTTAGATTGACAGTCGTTTTGTAGATGTTCAGTTTTTATTTTGTTTTTCCATAGTCTTTGCTTCTGAGATTTCAAGTCTGGTTGTGATTTGTTTTAATGTAGTATCAAATTCTTTACCTGGTCAGAAAGCTGTTGAATAACCAGCTGTAACTGTTGAAGTGTTTCCTTTAAGTCCTCTAAGGCAAAAAGCTGGTCAATTTTATTTTTACTTGTAGATTTTTTATCTTGTTGTTTTGAAGTACAGCACATTTAGAGATGATCTATTTGTTGGGAGACAAAACTGCCAAGAGTTTGGTTTTGGTAGTTTGTTTATCCATTTGTTTTGTAGCATTTGACATTTTTGCAAAGATGTCCTGTTTTATTTATTTATTTTGATTTAAAACACCACAAAAAAGGCTTGTGTTGTGCTCTCTGACCACAGTAATGGGTATAACAACTTAAAATTAAATGTAATTAAATGTAATAAACTTAAAATAAAATGTACACCAACCCGAAGAAATATTTTATTATTTCCCAAAGTACAGAGTTGAACGCTTTCATCCCTATAAAGTGGGACTTCATCCGAACTACATTAATTAAAACAGGCTTAGTTTAAATACTCTCATTAATTAGATCACACGATAAAATCACAAAATCAAAAATGCAGAAACCATTATAATATATATATATATATATATATATATATATATATATATATATATATACACATATATGTCTACAAAACATATCTCATGATTGACAATATAATATAAATTCAAATGCCAAGAAATACTCAATAAATAAAAATACTTGTGAAAATGTATCTGCATTATTTAATTTTATAAGAACTTAACTTTAAAACCGTTAAAGATTTTAAAGTTAATGTCTTATAAAATTAAATAATTAAACCTTTAAACCATTATATTACATTGTCAGTCATGAGATGTGTTTTATATAAGGGGGTATGTGTTTTATAAAAGGGGTTGGAATTATTTAATAATGATTTTGTACAGCTTTCACAATTGGACAACGTTGTTAATTTTATTGTAGATGCTATGGAATTGATTCTGTTAAACTATTTCATGGTATTTGAGAGTGAATACTTTCAACAAGTTAAGGGTGTCACAATGGGTGCCAGTTGCATACCCGTTTATACAAACTTAGTAATGTATACTTGGGAGAAACAGTTTGCCCTAGGGTCTGAGTTTTGTACAAAGTGGGCCTTATACTGTTGATTTTTGGATGACATATTTATATTATGGAAGAACAATGATAGTACCGCATATAAGTTTGTGAATTATATTAACTCCACCACACCATTTCTAAGTTTCAACCACACATTTACAGCTGACAAAATAGATTATCTAGATGTAAATAGTTTTAAAGATTATGAGAGAGGTTGTTTTGGCTCTAGAATTTTTAGGAAAAAAATCTTTTGCTAAAAATTATTTGGACTTATAGTTGCCAAAACGAAACAACCCTTGCAAGTACAGCAACTGCACAGCCTCAAAAAGGATAAGTCCAAATAAAAAAAACAAAAGGCCAGCAAACTGTGGTATGTAAATGCTTTATTAAAGCATATATGAGTAGAGCAGAAGCAAACTGGTTTCAGTTGAACAAGTTAAAGAGCCTTCATCAGTGTCAATAAAAAAACTTATAGATCCCACCCAACTTTTTGAAAGAAAAACATTTTCAAGGGACAACTAGTTCAAGTTACAAGAATGTGCTCAGAATCCATCATTTTTGTGGAAGAAGTGGATACAGTTTTTGTTATGTTTTTAAATAGAAATTATCCCATTAGTTTTTTTAATAACATCCAAGAGACAGTTATTAAAGGTTGGGGTACCAAATATAAACTGCTTTTATGAGATCATCAACATTTACATATTATTCTTGATAGAAAGGCTAAACATGGCAGGGTTAATTTTACTATTTTTTTGGTTTTAACATTCAGTTGTGCCTCTGAGAATATCAGGAACATCATAACCCACAACTGGAATATTCTAAAGGTGAATGAGGATGTTTTTAAAAAATTGGAAGAGAGACCTAGGTTTGCATTTAAAACAAATATGAAATGTAAATACCTCCCTGAACATCCAATAGTTACAAAAAACACCATTAGAGGGGGTGCTCAAAAATGTAGGGCATGTGCTCAGTGTTCCTACAGTTTAGACCAAGAATCTGTCATTTTTGAAGTTTTTCCATGTAAGGTTCATTTGGCATCAGGAAATTGTGGTGCACAGGGTGTTTATATTGCAATCTGTAATAGCTGTTCAAAGTTTATGTAGGAAAGACTGAGAGATGTTTTTGAAAAAGAATTTATGAGCAGTTATATGCCATTTCCAAAAATAATGTTAATAATGCTTTATGTAAATGTGTTAGAATGCAAAACATCTAATTTGGTATTTGGTTTATGAGAAGTTGCCCCTTGGGATCCTAACGGTGGCTGTTAGGACATTTTTTGAGCATAGGAAGTTGATTTGGCAACTGTGATTGGGTGCATTCCATGGTCTGGGGATTAATGATCAAGTTTCAATTGTCCCTGTTTTAAAGTTAAGGTCTTATAAAATTAAATAATACACATGTGATGGCCCCTCTTTACCCCAGGCCAGTAATCAAGGAGCCTCAGTCCTCACCACTGACACCAGTGAGGGGCATTCACTAAAACAGGAATAGATTTACACAGTATTTCAAATGCAGCTCGCTTCATCAAACACAATTTCCCCCAAGAGCACACAGAGAACATGCAGCACTGGGACTGAACTCTCTGTCCCAAACAAGACCCACCTCGAAGTAATGTGTCCCAATTCCAAGTAACTGACACACACACTTGAATATCTGATTTTTCACACACACACATACACACACACACATACATACACACACACACACACACACACACACACACACACACACACACACACACACACATACACCCATGTGTGCGTGCGCGCACACATACGGCAAAGGCTGACACAAATTCACCAGCTGTGTCTCCAGACTACAAGGTAGATTGCTGCTACCAGCCAGATACTCTAAGGCTTTTACCAAGGGAAACCAATTATACTGTGTCAAATTAATACTGATATAAATGGTAGAGTGTGACCGAAGCAGTAAGGCTTATTGGAATGGACACAGTGTCACTAAGCACAAGTACTATCAAATTATTAAAAGTATTCACTAAAAGACCAGCCACAATGAAAATGTATAAAAATATTTAATAATAGATACAAAAACTTTAAACAAAAACATTCTTAATATTAAGTCACAATAAACATTATTGTTTTCAGTCACAGGAAATATAAAAATAGCACAATTGGATAGAATCTCACAGATGCAGAAAAAAAGAATACTAAACTAATCTCATGGTACTTTTTCTTACTGAACTAAAGAGAAAATGTCGCTAGTTAACTCAAATAGTATTGTAAGGCAAGATGTATTGCTGAGATGCTCACTTCCAGAAGGCAAGATGAGATACCACACACTGAACTATACAACTAACAAGTGAACTATGATAATTGACATAGATCTTTTATATTAGATTCCAAAGAAAAACAAAAAGACAAAAACAAACAACAAACTGCTCTTGCCAGAGTTCTGTCCTTCAGCTAGTTTTAGAATTACATCACACCTAGTCACCTGACACTGGCATAATTCACCTTCAGAACTCTGTTAAGATTCTGTTGCAGCATTTTTAACATAAGCAACTTTTACAAATACATTTTAATACAAGCACCTATACAAATCAATGTGACAGTCAAATGATATAAGATTATTTACAAAACTTCAGCCAGCCATGCTGAAATATGCCACACATGCACTATGCCACTTCCCCCTGTACAGCTGGCAATACATCACAATGTCACATCTCTCCTCCCCCTTTGAAAACTCAGTGTAGTTTTTCAAGTGACCCTGGAAAAACATTACTTGAGAGAAATGGGCTTGTCTGGGAACACTTTAATCCATACCTTGTCTTGAGATTCCATTTGCATTAGCATTGCTGACCCCACTATGGTACTGCACTATCATGACATATGCCTGCAACCCTAGGCTTCATCTTAATAATTTGGCATTTTACTGGCTGGCACAATATAGCTATGTTAACAGATTATGGTCTGTAACCACAGTGAATTTCTTTCCATATAGATAAGGTTGAAGTTTATGTAGTCCCCATTTTTCTACTGCTGCATAAGTTTCCTCCCTGGGTCGGAGTCTATAGCTGAGATATACAACTGGATGCTCTTCTTCCTTTGAGGAAACCTGGCTAAGTACAGCCCCCAACATATGGTTTGAAGCATCCACCTACACAACAAATTATTTGCTTTAATCTGGACTAGCTAACACAGGGGGTTCTCTGAAAGCCTCTTTAAGCTTTTGGAATATCTGCTCACTGGCTGAGGTCCACACTACCTTATCTGGCCTATTTTTCCTTGTCAGGTCTGTGAGGGGAGCAGCTATTGTACTATAATTGGGAACAAACTTTCTATAGTACCCCACTGTCCCCAAGAATGCTCTCACCTGCTTTTTGGTAACAGGGGCAGGCCATGCCTGAATAGCTTCCACTTTGGCAGGCTGTGGCCTAATCTTACCACTCCCTACTCTATGTCCCAAGCTGGAGACCTCTGCCATAACCACCTGACACTTACTGGGCTTAGGGGTCAATCCTGCCCTTTGCAGTCTACCCAGAACCTCCCTGACATGTTGAAGGTGATATTGCCAAGAATGGCTGTAGATAGCATTATCATCCAGGTAAGCAAGGGCATAGTTCCCTGTTACTGCTAAGATATCATCTACTAGTCTCTGAAAGGTTGCTGGGGCATTTTTAATTCCAAAGGGCATCTTTATGAACTCATATATATAGTCCAAATTGAGTCATAAAGGCTGACCTCTCTCTAGTGGTAGAAGTCAAGGTCACCTGCCAGTAGCCCTTGGTCAGATCAATAGTGGTCAGATATTTAACCCCATCCAGCTGCTCTATGGCTTTCTCTTAGGCATGGGGTAAGCATCTGACTCTGTGTGTCTGTTTAATTTTCTTTAGACCAGACAAAAATCTGATTCTGCCATATTTTTTTGGTACCAGCACCACTGGGGAGGCCCACGGACTACTGGACTCCTGGATTACCCCCAGTCCCAACATTTCCTGTATCTCCATCTTCAGAATCTGTCTGACTCACTCACGCACCCTATAAGTGGCTTGCTTGATAGGCGTTTGGGGTCCTGTATCCACATGATGATGCACCAGGTGGGTGCATCCAGGTTTCCCAGTGAACATGCCCCCAAACTCCGGCAACACTGCTTGAATTTCTTGAGCCTGGGATAGGGTTTAGCCACTGGGATATTGCTACTCCTTCCACAGAGGTGTAAGTCTGAGCTTCACTGAAAAGTTCAATCACCAGAGCAACCTCAGACTCCTCCTGCCATCCACTGCAAATACTCAGCACCAGGTCCTCCCTATCATGGTAACGCTTCATCGTGCTAACATGTTACAATTTCTGTCCCTGCCTCCTGCCTAGCAGGTTTACCATGTAATTAACATCAATGACCATCATTATTACATCAAAGAGTCCCTCCCAAGCTGTCTGCAGCTTAGTGTGTCTGACTGGAATGAGCACCATAACCTGTTGTCCCACAGCATACTGTTCGCTCTAGCATTCCTGCAGTACCAAACCTTTTTCTGCTATTGGGCTGCTGCCAGGTTCTCCTGGGCCAAACCCATGAGCTTCCTAAGCTAGCTCCTTAGGTTTAGAACATATGCCACAACAGGGTCCTTGTGGGATTCACACTCACCCTCCCACTCATCACAAATCAAATCTAAAGGTCCACTCACCCTATGCCCATATAGCAACTCAAAGGGTGAAAAACCTGTGGATTCCTGCTGCACCACTGTATGCAAACAATAGATGGGGAAAATATTTGTCACCCTCTCTCTTAAATGTGTCTGCAAATGCTTGTAGCATGGTCTTCCATGTAGAATTTAACCTCTCCACAAGTCCATTAGTCTGGAGATGGTAGGGGGTGGTCTTTAGATGCTTCATCCCACAACACATCCACAGACAAGCCAGCAAGTCTGACAAGAAATTAGCACTGTTGTCAGTCAGTATTTCTCTTGGTAAACCTACCCTGCTGAAAATCTCTAACAAAGCATTTGACACCTTCTCTGCCTTGATGGAGGAGAGAGCCACAACCTCAGGTTATCTAATAGCATAATTTACTACTACCAGGATATGCTTGTTCCCTGTGGAACTTGGGGTACTCAGATGCCCTACAATATCCATAGCTATCCCCTGAAATGGCTCTTCGATCATAGTCAAAGGCATCAAAGGAGTGTTGAAACTTTTCTCTTGCCTTGCCTACCTTTTTAGCACTACTGACAGGTCCTGCAGTACCCTGTTACATCCCTTGCAATCTCAGGTCAATAAACATTCTGCATAATACATCTCTTGGTATGCTTTATGCCCATATGACTTGCAAAAAAATGTCACAGGCTGTGGCTAGAAGTGCCAGATGGTAGGGTCTGGGCACTACCAACTGCTGTATTACCTCACCCTCTATCCCTGCCTCAAGGGGTTCACTTTCTATACAGTAACCCTTTGTTCCAGTGTACAGACTCCCCTTTTCCTTCAGAATTGGGTACCTCCTTAGCTACCTCCCTCAAGCCTCATAAGGTTGGGTCTGAAAGCTTAGCCTGTCTCAACTCTGCCTTTGTGACCCTTCCCAGCTCACTTTCCACAGGAAGCTTGGTATCTTCTGTTAGTGGTGCCTCACTGTCAGCCTGGGTACTACCACTCACTTCTGTCTTTGCAGTCACCTTGTTGATGGAAACATCAGTACCTACCAGCAGCTGTGGCTCACTTTTAGGCTCACTGCTATAGGGTAGCTCCTTCCCTGTAATAGTCACATCACCAGCCCTGGCTTCAGGTATGGGGTCTGTCTGGGTCTGCCCCAGGCTATCATACCCAAATGCCTGTCTCAAATCCTGACTGCATGTAACTGGATGCACACAAGGTACTACATTATCAAAATAATTCTCTATCAAGACATGTGCAGGGATATCCTCAAACATACCTACCTGCTTGCATCCTTTTCCACCCCCCCCAGTCAAGGTGAACCCTGGCCAAAGGTATTTGGAATGGGGTCCCTCCTAAAGCTCTGACTGTAGTTTAGGGCCCAATAAATTACTGCACCTCTTTAACCACTGCAGGATTTACAATGGTTATGTCAGAGGCTGTGTCTCTCTTAGTAGTGACCTGTTTTCCATCCACTAAGATAGGATACAAACTCCAGTGAAAATTTGGTAGCCCTGTTGTCTCTAGAGAACATACCACTGTCATGCTATTATTCTTACTTGCTGGCTCCCTCATCTTTTGATCCCTACCTTGTTTCAGTAGACATTTGTATGCTACATGGCCCCTCTGGTTACATTTCAAACATCTAATACTTCATCCTGGCCATGTACCTGCATTAGTGGCTTCCCCTGTAACTGTTGGACTCTGTTGGGGTGATTTAGGCTGCCCAGCATGGGTTCCCTTATATCTATGTGCAGCACTGGGTCTCCCTTTCTTATGCAGTGGTACTCTGTTTGCTAAGCAGATATTAATTTTTTTCCCCAGCTCATCTGCAGAGTTACACTCCTGGTCTGCCAACCAAATTCTTATGTTCTCAGGTAAGGTGCTAAGGGTTTGTTCCCTCACTTAAAGGCATGACAGCCTTCCAAATGTGTTAACCTGACACCTACTTATCCACTCATGAAAATATGTGCTTAACTCAACAATATAATCACATACACTTTCATCTGCCTTGTATCTATGCTCACAAAACTTTTTTTGTATAAGCTTCAAGTGTTAACTTAAAAAAATTCCAGTAAAGATTGTTTAACTTTATCATAGTTTAAACAATCAGTATCAGATGATTTAGAAACAGCAGTTACACCTTTACCATGCTGTAAGGGAGTCAGAAACTGTACCCAGAGCCCTTGGTCAACATTATGCTGTCTACACACTTTTTCAAATATGTGAATAAAACTATCAAAATGATCACCCTCTGTAAACTGTGGAAGAAATGTACTGACATTTATTCCTTCTGGGGTTCAGTTATCCCCTTCCGCATTACTTCCATGACCCTGAAGAAGAGTCAGCATCTCCCTGTCATGTTGGTGCTTTTTCTCCTTTACTTCTGCATTCAAATGCTGCAGTCTCTCTGCTGATTCCATCTGTTTATCTTTTTCTTCAGCCTCTAAACACCTCAATCTTTACACTGATTTCAAACGTTTGGCCTCCAGTTCAAGTCTTTTAACTCCAGATGGATTTTTAAGTCCCCTGAGGAAAAGGTGAACTGTTCTGTGAGCTGCACATCCCCATTACCAAAGTGGTTGTCAGTCCATACTGCAGCTGAGATTAAGGCTGAAATAATTTCCTCTTTAGTCAGATTGGCAGGAAACAGCCTTTTGGCTTTGCACACCTTGGCCAACTGGTTCTTTGTCAACTTGCCATAATCATCTGCTGACATATTTGTCTGCTTTCCCTGACTAAACTAAACTAACAAAAATAAATAAAGCTGTTGTAAAAATATGTTTATTTTGTGGCTGCTGACACACACACACACACACACACACACACACACACACACACACACACACACACACACACACACACACACACACACACACACGCACACACACACACACACACACACACATGCATACCTGGGAAAGGCTGGCACAGAGTTACCAGCTGTGCCTCTTCTGCCCAGACTATTAAATAATTACGCTGCCACCAGTCAGCTACTCTAAGGCTCTTACATGGGTAACCAGTTATACTGAATAAAATTAACACTAATTCAAATGGTAGAGTTTGACTAAAGCAGGGCTTTCAGGAGTGGCCACATTGTTACTAAAATAAGGATAAATATTCTTAAGATGTTAAAAGTATTCTCTAAAAGACCAGACACTATGAAAGGTATAGAAATATTTAACAATAAATAATAACATAGAAAACATGAGAATACTGAATATCTAGTTAGAATAAACATCAGAGTTTCAGTCACAGGAGATATAGAAAATAACACAGTTGGATAGATTCACACAGATGCAGGAAAAACAATATTTAACAAATCTCACTGTACTTTTCCTGACTGACTAAAGAATTACTGCTCCCTAGTTAACTTACTTGCTACAGCAAGGCAAGATGATGAGTGCTGAGTTGCTTGCTACAGTAACTTAAGATGAGGTGAGGTTGCATGAGATATATGTGAGAGATCTTTTCTGTCAGGTTGCAAAAAACAAAGTGCTACTGCAAGAATTCTGGAATATCTCTCACTAACATCTAAAAAATAATTTAAGTCCTAGTTATAGAATGACATCACATCTGATCACCTGACTTTGGTACAATACACACCCAGAGCTTTGCTACAATCTGTTGCAGCATCTGAAAGCTAACAAAAAATTCAAAAGCTTCCACCCTTCTAGGGCAGCAATTAGTTCACCCCTAAGAATAATACAATAAAATTCCTAGTCCTGGTTTTCCCAGGAATTTCTGTCTCTGGCTGCAATCAGACCTGTAAGATAAAATCTTTATGACCTAAACCAACCCATTTAATTTTCAACCTATTTTTCAAAATTAGCTGGACTGAGATTAACCTATTCCCTTCCATAATTCTATGTTAAAACATATACATTTAATCAGTTATAATGATAGTGTCTGACATACATGTATATCTTTTTCTGTCCAGCAGACCCACTGTTGATGTATTTTTAACACAAGCAGCTTTACAAATACATTTTAGCACAAGCATCTGTACAAGTTAGTGTGGTAGTCAAACGACATAAAATTTACAAAACACCAGCTAGCTGTGTTGACATATGTTACACATGCACTGCCCTATTCTCCCTGGCACAGATGGCACTACCTCATATCATCACATAAATATAATAGTGATTATTATTATATAAAAATATTATTTGCAAGTATTGTAATATTTTTAGCCAGTTGCCTGGTTCATTGGTAATTTTTAATAACCCCCCATGTTTTCTTATAAGAAGGGTATGAGCCTGAAAAATATGTACAAGCTTAGTAATGTTCCTAAGGGTAATACACTCAGTGGTAAAACTGGAACCTATAAATGTGGCAATTGTAAACAACACTCATATATAGGTAATATGGAGGTTATAGACATTATTAATTGGAAGAAACAACTTAGGGTGCAAAGTTATTATAACTGTAATAGTAGAGGGGTAGTTTATATTAGTATTTGTGTGTGGTACTTTTATGTTGGAAAAACTGAAAGGGCCCTAAAACATATATATACAAACATGTTTACGATATATTCTGCAATGTAGACACAAACTCTTTAGCTAAGCATGCTAGAACATGTTCTGACAGTCATTTTAAATTGTATGTTATAGAACAACTGTGCAAGAACCCTAAAGGTGGCCAATATGAAAACTTTCTTGAATATAGAGAACTATTCTGGCAGCTATCTCTACAAGTGAATAGGCTCCCTGGACTGAATGAATTAATTTCTATAATGCCCATGTTGAAATTAAGATCAGCTAAACCATGACTATACTATAGTTACAGTTTATATATATATATATTTATATAGATATATATATATATATATATATATATATATATATATATATATATATATATATATATATATATATATATCTTCTTCATCTTCTTCTTTCGGCTTTTCCTGGTTAGGGGTCACCACAGCGGATCTCTTTGTCCGCCCATGATTGGCAGTGGAGTTTTATGCTGTTGAGTTGCCAGCCCGGCGCCCAGCCTTCCATAGAAGGCACACACACGCCCACATTCACACCTAGGGCCAATTTAGAGTGTCCAATCTATATATTTATATATATATATATATATATATATGTGTGTGTGTGTGTGTGTGTGTGTGTGTGTGTGTGTGTGTGTGTGTGTGTGTGTGTGTGTGTCTATCTATATATATATATATATATATATATATATATATATATAATATATATATATATTATATATATATTTATGATTAGAGTTTTTATTTATAGAAGGGTTATCGTATTTAGTTATTTTGTTATTAAATTGCCTTTTTTATTTATACTATGAGCCATGTACCTTTAAATGTTTTATTACTGTGTATAATTGATTGTACTTTAATTGATATATATATATATATATATATATATATATATATATATATATATATACATATGTACAGATATGTAGGAAGAAATCACTAAACTACTGTATGATTTTAATAAATTTTGTTGAACATTGCAATTGGTATCCAGTTTGGTGCATACTGTTTGTTTTGTGGCCGCTTTCTGGGAAAGTGGTTTGATTTCATTGCTGCTTTTGTTCCAGCCCCTATTGCCTTTTTATCATTTGCTTCATTTTTGGATCAGCCTTAAATATTGTTATTTATGTGGTACAGATATAATTTACAACATACTTTGCCTGAAAATGAAAGAAAAAGTATTTATAGTAAAGAAATATATTTATAGTAAAGAAAATGAAATTAAGGTCCACTCTGTATTTTCTGAGTAAAAGCTCACAGTTTTTTTCCCCTTCAGATATGTATTTATTTATTTGTTTTACATTTGTTGACCGGGCTAGTCAAACTGGATATATGTCCATTTTCAGTAGAGGCCCCGGGAGAAAAGCTCCAAGAATCAGCAGTGACAAAGAATACAATATATTGTAATAGTCAAGTGAATTACAGTACATTCGCTACATTGGTCAGAACAAAATTGTACTGAGTCATTTAGTAGGTTTAAGCTAAGATCAAATACAGGGAGAAAAACATAAATTTTTTTTTCGCACTATGAAGGAAATTGTTAATTACAGATAGGCGGCAAAGAATAGTAGAGTAGAGAAGTATAGAGAGAGCAAGAAGGGGAATGAGATATCAGTCAGGGTTAGAGCATGGACAAAGCCAGTGAGTTTTAAGATGTTCTTTAAGATGTTTTTTTAAAAAGAAAAGTGGAATCAAGAGTGGAAAGTTCAGTAGGAAGCTGGTTCCAGATTTTACCTACTGTGTTGGTGAAAAGTGAGTCCCCAGCTCTGTTTTTTGATTTAATAGTGGAAACTAGGAGCTTATTAGCTGAGCATAGTGTTGCAAGATTTTTGTAGGGTGTAATCAGATTAGTGAGGATAGGGGTATTATTAGGGTGGTAAAAGATCTTTTGGGTGATAACAAGTTGTTGACAAATTAGTTGGTTCTGCAATTCTAACCATCCCAGTTGTTTGAGGTTGAGACAGTGGTGAATTCTAAAGGCGTTGCCAGTGGCAAATCTGGCTATGTTATTATAACTGGTGGAAAGTTTGGTGAGGTTGTTTTTAGATAGATTGGTATATATTGCAAAAGCATAGAACAGGGTAGAGATAAACTGGATCTGGGCAATAGTCATTCTGGTTGAAGGGGAAAGGAAGGGTTTGATTCTGTAAAGGGTGCCTAGTTTTTTGTTGACAGACTTTATTGTAGAATTCATGTGGTCATCATAGCTAAGGTTGTTATCAATTGTTACTCCTAGTAGATGGGTTGTAGTGTCTGGGGATATGTTAGTTGCATTGTTTGAGGTTATTGTGAAGTACAGTTGAGGTGATTTATGAGTAAGAGCAAAGAGCAATAATTTTGTTCTTTTGGGGTTCAGGAGGAGGCAGTGTTGCATGAACCAATTTTCAGCACTGCTAAATACAGTTTGGGTGAGGGACTGGAGAGAGGCTATGGTCTTGGCTGAACAAATTAAAGTTGAGTCATCTGCATATTGTATGCAGGTGGATGAGGAATTTTGGTATGTAGATCGTTAATAAACAATGAAAAGAGTAGAGGTCCTAAGACAGAGCCTTGGGGTACTCCAATGTTCACTGGGAGGGGTGTAGAGAGATTATTATCCCAAAGTGCTGCTTGCTGTCTGTTTTCCAGATAGGATTTAAACCATTGTAGTGCTTGAGGATCAAGTGATTGGGGTTTTAGTATGTCTATAAGCATGTTATGGTTCACCATATCAAAGGCTTTTGAAAGGTCAATAAATAGTGCAGAGGAAAAAGTGTTATTGTTACGATTTTTGTTTATGGAGTCAGAAAAGTATAGCAGGGCAGTGGTTGTGCTATGGAATGGCCTGAAACCATGTTGGCAAGTAGATTATTTTGGAGAAGGTGGTTAAGTAGTTGTCTGTGAATGCATTTTTCCATTATCTTAGCTACTGGAGAGAGTAAGGCAATAGGCTGAAAGTTGGAGAGCTCAGTAGATGATCCACCTTTACGTAGAAGGGTGATGTGGGATACTTTCCATATGGAAGGGATTTTGCTTTCTAAAATAGTTCTATTTATAAGGATGGAGATGGGATAGGCAATGGCTTTTGCTGCAATTCGCAGGTATTCAGCTGGCAGACAGTCAGCAGAAGGGGTGCAAGGTTTTTGTTTTTGAACGAGGTTGCAGATGAGGGATGTAGGTACAGGTTGTGTTTGAAAGGTAGGAGATGGAGTCTTAGTGGTATTTAATGGGGACGTGGTAATAGGTGGTAAAGTATTGGCTAGGGTTCGAATGGCTTCAGTAAAGTAGTTATTAAAGGCATCGGGAATCTGGTTGGAGTTATTATGGTTGAATCCTGAAGGGGCAGGAGTTATAGAGTGCCCTGGCTGAAGAAGTTTGTTTATGCCTGACCAGAATTTTTGTGTTTTTTGTTGATGGGTTTGTTGGAGGTGAAGGTAATGGTCTTTTTTTGTCTCTAAGAATATCTTTCTTGGTGGCATTTCTTAACTATTTAAAGTAAAGGTGATCTGATGGACATTTGGAGGCTCTCCATTTAGACACTTTCCTATAACCAGTTTTAATGCCATGTTGTCTTGTGCATTTGATTGCTAACAGTGAGATAGTATTTAGAATAATACTGTACAGAGATGAACATTGGGAGGTACATTGATTACTATAGTAGCTTCACACAGCTTGGTTCTTTAGCTTGGTGACTATTTGGAGCACTTTCTGTGTGAGGTTTGCATCTTGTCTCTCTGTTTCCATGTATTTTTACTTGGGGACACTCTAGTTCCTCTTCACAGCACAGTGACATGCAGGTAGGTGAATTAATGATCCATAAATTGTCTGCAAGTATATGTGTGCATGTGCTCACCAAACCTGAAACTGAAGAACCACCAAGGAAAAAAAACATAAAATCCACTATTTAACAGACTCTAAATCCACACAAAGTAAGCACTTTTATCTCCTACAAATCACATAACTGGATAATGAGACTTCAGCAGACTAACATGTTTGTACTAGTGATTCAGATTAAAGGCAACAAGTCCCCTGATTTCTATCACATGATGACTAAATATATATTATAAGCTAAAATTTCTTTTAAAATGAACCTTATGCAAAAGAATACATATTTACATTTTAACCTTGCCCTATAAACTTCTTTCATTCATTGATTCTTCTTTAAAACACATTTATTGTTGTGTGTGTGTGTGCGTGTGTGTGTGTGTGTGTGTGTGTGTGTGTGTGTGTGTGTGTGTGTGTGTGTGTGTGTGTGTGTGTGTGTGTGTGTGTGTGTCTTTGTGGCTCCAGTGATGTACTACTATTTCATCAAGAATTAATTATACTTGCCTGTCTTAAACATGTTGGTTGCTAGGATAGCTAGGTCAGCTTCTTTTATACCCTTGTTATTTTATTTATTTTACATTTGTTGACCGGGCTAGTCTAGCTGGATATTTTTTTTTTTTTAGAGGCCGGGAGAAAAAAAAAACAAAAAAAAACATAACAATGAGAGATAAACAGAGACATAATTGTTAATAAACACATAGAAATACTAATAAAATACCCCTGACCCTGAAAAATTGTTTTATAAACTTTTACATTTTGCATATTTTTCAGACACAGTGAATTTTATTTTTAAAATATAAAATTATGACCTGCTTGGGAAAATAAAGTAACACATTTCCATATAATTTTATATGTTCATATTTATGTACAAAAAATTTGAAAAAAAGAAGGAAAACTGATTATTTCTTAGCATCTTGTTTTCCCAAGTGCAAAAACACCCAAACAATGTTATAGGTTCATAGTTTCATAGGTAAGTACTAGGCTAGCTGCCCTTGCAGGCTATTTTAAGCCTAGCAAATTTCCATTTTTGTGCTCAAAATAAGTTATCCCATTTGATTATAGATATTTTAACAAAATAAATGATAGCAGTGTTTTTAATAATTTTAGATGTCTGCTCTTGTTGCAATATATGTATTAAGTTCAGTAACCCACCCCCAGCTCTGCATTTATTAGGATACTGAGTACTCTGAGATCTGTAAAAGTACTTCATTTCACTCCATATCTCATAATACACCAAAGATGTTGCTTAACCTCCAAAAACTCATCGGTCATGTGCTATTGATTGCTTATATTGTGATACGTTTCTTAGGGTCATAGTTTCATAGGAATGTAATAGGAAACTGGTGTGTAGACCATAGCAAGTCTAGCCAATAATCCACATTTAAAAGTTCCCTTCAACTGCTAGGAAGGTAACACACAACAGACCATAGTAAAATTTGTAGTGCCTATCCAGTTATCCAAGGTTGCTTTGATGATAGCAAATCTTATTCTGCTTGATAAGTAGTGGAAGTTAGGTCCAGAGGTAAGGGATACATCAGGGTATGTATCTATCACTCTAATATGTCTTATGTATTGATTGATGAAGCTTTAGTTCCTTCATCAAGTTATCTGACAAGACTTTGCCCTGTGAAAGGATAGGAGGTCAAAGGCAGTTTCATGATTTGAAAGGCTAGATCCAGATCCCAGTTTAAAAGTCTATAACAAGCTGAATACTGACAGAAAGAGAGAGGGGGGGTGCTGCTAGGATTGTGTGAGGCCATTGACCTTTTTTGTTAAGAATTACTGAGGTCTTTCAAGTTGGGTGATATGTTTAGACAGAGGCATGTCAGAATGGGCATTAAATTCAGTAATGGATCTGATGACATACCCATAGCCGGCCTTAGGCATAGGCCAACTAGACAACTGTCTAGTTTGGTGCTGCTCTAGCAGGGGTGCTTTTCCAGTAATCTAGATGGTGTAAATAGACCAGGATGGGGGCACCAGGTGGTGTGGTAGGGTGCTGTGGAGCCCCTTTGCCTAGGGTACCATTTGACCTAAGGGTGATCCTGGTAATACCAGTAAATGTGAATTAAAAATTCTCTAGATCTAGAAAAGATTACATTATAAATTAGATGAGCCAGATAAAAAGCTGTCTGAACTGCTGTGGAGCAATCAATGATGGTCAAATTATAAGAAATTATCAACATGTTTAGATCCCTTACAATAGTATCTGCTTGGAGTGGTGTGCCACCTAGATGGTATGGGAAAATGTTTTGTTTTCTGCTTCATTGAAAATATTTTTGTTACATATGATTATGAACAGATTACTTATATTTTATGTGTAGACAAATTGGTCTCTATTAGGCAGAATACTCTTTGGACAGTGACCATACAACTTGCAACTGATTCATTCTAAGATTCTCCATCCTGTTATTGAGTTGAGTTTGAATATGGTGAGTTTGCATCTCACTACTTATGAGATTGACCATGGCCCAACCAAGTCCTTATATCCTGCTTAAATGTTTTTGTTCCATTATTTATAGAAATGTACAATCTTCTTTGTGAATTATTTCAAAGGATAATTTGATCACATCTATGCAACAATTCAGCTCTGGACCAGGGATCTACCCAAATACAGCATCATTACAAAAGACAGAACCCATAAAAAAGGTGGTGGAGTTGCTCTCCTTTATTCTTCCTCCCTTTCAGTTACTCCATACACTAAGCCCATACCCCAATTCACCAACCCTGAATTAATTCTGGCCCTACTTCAGTTAAACAGGCATAAATTCATATGCATAGCCTCCATCTTGATCCCTCCTGGTGACAGCACCCCTATCTTTGAGGATATTCTCTCTTGGTTCTCTGCTAACATAACCAATGAGACTATAATCTTAGGCGACGTGAATATTAACTAGACCTCTGTCCAATCCCCTACTAACTCCCTAAACATAAACCTCTACAACTTCCGTCAGCTTATCAACTCCACAAACAGACCATCAATCAGAGGATTTCTCCTCTGGGAGTACCCTCGACTGGATTCTGGTATCTCACCCACATCTTATCTCCAGTAGTGGTACCCTCCCTGACTTCCTTAGCGATCACTTTCCCATTTTCACCCATTGTCACTCTTCCTCCCTACAACTGTCTCATACCACTATCTCTACACGCTACTTAAAAAACTTTATCCCCAACACCTTCTCTGACTTACTGACGCAATTCACCTGGTGCCCTCTAAAAACTCTTCCCCTAGAAGATGCCATCACCTACTTTAATACAGTTTTAAACCTTTTAAACACCTTTTCCCCTTTGAAAATAAAAAGAATTAAAAGTAACACGGTCCCCTGGTTAAGTAAACACACCTTAGCTGTCATGCACATCCGTGATAAAGCCTTGAAACGTCACCATAAAAATAAAACCTTAGCCACCCTAAATTAATACAAAATCTCTGCAACAGAGTTAAAAAACTCATCACTTCTGATCATAAATCCTATTTTACCACACTCCAAAATAACAATAAGACTAACCCTAAAAAATTCTGGGATAGTATTACCACCATCTTTAACCCAGGTAGAAAGGAAAACCCTTGCCCCAATCATAATGCTTCAGATGTCGATTTACCCTCCCAATTTAACAGCTTCTTTTTTGACTCCATAACCAAACTAACACCATCCTTCACAAATAACCCTACATACTCAGCTACACCTTCCACTGTCTCCTCCTCCTCAAGTACTTCCACCTCCCAACTTTCTCTCTTCTCTGTGAAACCCATCCCAATATCAACTATAAAACAACTCCTTCAGAACTTAAAACCATGCTCTAATGCTCCTGACAATATCCCTTCCTTCTTCCTAAAGACAGCTGCAGAAGCCATTGCCTTCCCTATCTGCATTCTTATAAACAGGTCAATCCAAGAAGGCCATGTACCCCAACTCTGGAAAAAAGTCTTTATTATTCCCCTCCACAAAGGGGGAAACAACAATAACATCCCCAATCTCAGGCCTATTGCCATTTTATCTCCCATCTCTAAACTACTTGAAAAGTGTATCCACCTACAACTCTTAGCCTGCCTCATCAACAACTACCTGCTAACCCCCACACAACATGGATTCAGGCCTGGTCACACCACTACTACCACACTCCTCTCCTTCCTTGAAACTGTGAACAAAGCCCATGATTCCAGCTGTATTTTATCTACCCTCCTTCTAGACTTATCTAAAGCCTTTAATAGCATCTCTCACAACCTTCTCATAACCAAACATTATAATCTAAATTGATCACACACCTCTATCAACTGGTTTACCAGTTATCTTTCCAATAGGAAACAAGCTGTCAAATGGAAGAAAGCCATTTCCCCATTCCTCAACACCCCCACTGGTGTAACCCAGAGTTCCATATTAGGTCCCCTGTTGTTCAATATTTTCATGAATGACTTCCACCACACCATCCCTAATGCAAAAAATCATCCAATACGCTGGTGATTCAACAATTATCTGTTCTGCTAACTCCACTCCCACCCTCATAAAATTAACCCAAGATGCCTTCTCATCCACTGAACAATGGATGTTAGACAACAAACTGGTAATCAGTGCATATAAAAAACAAACTCATGATATTCACCCCTTCTAAAACCACAATTATCGACAAAAAATCTTTCTCTATCACCAGTCAGAATAATACACCTCTCGAAACAGTATCCAATGCAAAATTGTTAGGAGTCAACATTGATGATCAGCTTAAATTTGATACCCACATATAAACAAATATTAAAAAAACACACCAGAAACTTGGTATGTTCTACCGCCACATTCGCTACCTCACTCCCTCTACCAGGTTCCTTCTCTCTACCACATATCTCATCCCTTCTCTCCTTTACAGTGCCCCACTCCTAACCAACCTACAATCTTCTATCAAAACAATACTTTCTTCCTGCTTCAACAAGATCGCCAAATTCACCACTGGCTACAGATCCTCCTCCCACCACTCTAGTTCCCTCCACAAACTAAATTGGCTGGAGCTATGAAATTATCTTATCTACACTCAATTAATCCATACCCACAAACTTCAGTCCCTCTCTTTGCCCCTCCCTTGCCTCAGCCTTTACAATGCACCTACCCAACAGACTCCTGAGAACCAATACAGAGAGTCTGACTTGAACTCCACAAACCTGCCTGACCAGCATGCAAACTTCTTCTCTCTTTTTCCTTAGCACATCTCTGGAACTCCCTCCCACCTCACATCTGCATCACTAGCTGCCCCTCCACCTTTAAAACTCTGCTTCACTCACACCTAACATCTCTCTGGGAATGTACATGTTCCCATCCTGAATAAACATCCCCAGTAGCTACCTTACCCCCTACCCCTCTCCCTTCTCCTTTTATCCTAACTCAACTATCTACCCCCCACTTTCTCTTTCTCTCTTCTTCCACTAACTCATCTCTCCCTTACCTCTTTTAACCTATAACCCCCCTCTTCATATTTCCCCTGTGGGAACATATACATTTGTAAATATCCACCCATAGTTGTAATTGACGTGCAAATATCTACTTATTGATGTAATAGACTTAACATCTGTTTTAGCAATGATAGGAACTATATATTTGTAAACATTTACTAATGGTTATATAATTTTTGCTTTTCATTTTCTAAATTGTATCATCAAATACTTTGTCTTCCATGTACTCTTGTATTATAACAACCTGCTTTTTTATTTTATTTTATACATTGGATCTATGGAGCTTTTCTCCCCAGGACTCCATTGAAAATGGGCTCTTCCGGCCCAATGGACCATACTGACAAACAAACTTCAAATAAAAAAATAAATAAATCTCTAGAAAGTTGCTAACATGATTCTATTATTCCCTTCACCAGAAAGGTTATAAACTCATTGCTTCTTATAATTGTATATTCATTAGCAAAATTCTTCCTGTGTATCCTGTAAAAGTATACTAATCTTTACTCCTAAAACAGCTATACACATCAGTGTTTTTAAAGTCTAATTTTTGAAGTCCAGGTTTAGATGCAAATCCAAAGCTAAGTCAGTAAGGTGGCATCTACAAGCTGATATGATTTACTAGGCATGCATAGTGAAATAATCAGCATGGGATATACAGAGATGATATTATTAAGTAATGTTTGCAAAAAGTTAAGAAGAATGTGACATATATTTCAATGTTATATTACTATTGCAAAACAGAGAGTGGTGCTGTCATGCTGAATGCAGTATATCCAAACAATGTGTGTTAGTGAAAAACATGATGGGATAACTTGAAGACATTCTGAGATATATACATATTTTTTTGGTAAAGTAGTTATGAGTAATCTTAGACCCAGTAGACAGTACAGCTTTGGCCCAAAGACAAAAAGCCAAGCAACAACATTACAAATTTATTAGAGAAGTTTTCGTTTGCTTTTAACTCTGCTAGCAGACTTCATCAGACCTATGAGTGTTAGCTGTATCTTCAAAATTACATTAATTTCACTGGTGAATAAATAGCGCCATCTTATACATAACTTAAGGCACATAATATTGTCCCTGATAGGAGCCATTTAATAAATGTGGTTTCATTATTTGTGTTTTGAAATATTATGAAAATATTATATGCATAATTTACATAGATTTTACAATAACAAACAACAGCAGTATGCTACCCACCCTATTATCATACATCCTTGGAAAGTTCTTGAACAACTGAACAATTCGTCTATTGCTATCTTGGATCTATCTTGCATTATGGTCCAACAAAGGGTTATAACTTGCATTATGATCCAACAAATGGTCATATAGCTTGCATACTTGCAGATATACAACCCTTTGTTTGATAAGAACCCAAGTAATTTTAGCAATATGAAAAAATCATAAATCTGCAACATAAAATCAATGTCTACTGAAATACCTTTAGCACTAACACCAGTGTGTAGCACATTGCCTAGTTTTTTCTTTTTTCTTTTTTGTAGCCCATTGTCTGTTGAAGAACTTTCACATTTTAAATAGTTGCAGCTCTAAAAGCTTAGCATCTTAATCCACAGCACTAACTGCCAGGCCCTCAATGACTCCTTCAGTATCTGGTATTTGTCTATTTTGTGTCTCTGACCAGTTCATTTCACCAGACAGTGCTTCTAGGATGCCCCTGAAAAGGGAAACTTGCATCTAATTTGTATTAGCAAATGCATTGCACATTTACCTTGTTTTAATTCCTGTGCACTTTACATAAACACGAATTAGTGCTTCACTATATGCTGGTTGAATATGAGTCCCAGTACATGTCTTGCAGTTTGATTGGTTGCCAGATGCATTTTTCATAAATGTGAGTTTTGAGGGAAGAGAAGTTGTCTGTTTTTAGTGTGAAACTGTTTTGGTTTGTTTAGTATATTGCTGTCAGTATTTTTGCTGTAAAATTTGAAATGTGAAATTAAAAAAAAATAGTATGCACACTGACAGCTTTTAACAGTGTTTTATGGTAATTGAGGAAAGATAACCAAGTGATGAGATACTGGTATGTATAGAATACAGTGTGTGTGCTGTATCTTTAAGAAGTATTTCAAGGTCAGCATGTGCATATAAATATCATGCATGTGCTAGCTTCAGTGCCATTTTGAGAGTGCAGCCAGAGAGTGAGCATGTAGTGTAATAGCTGGTTTGTTTATATGTTTATCTAAGTTAAAGTTATTAAGTCACAATCCTGATGTGTTTATACATAATAAAGCTGTTTGAACAGAACCCATGAAGACTACTATTTTATTCTGACTAAAAGAGTGACATGGTGTCAGAACCGGGATTTCAGAGACTGCTTTTTAGAGCTATGAGGTGCAGAGTTAATAGTGAAGGTTACACGAGCACTGAAAAGGGCCAGAAATGAACCAAAGATAATGAAAACTTGCACGAACAATTTATTTTATAAAAAAAGATAAAACAGAGCATTACAAGGGCACAAACCACATTATTAAACAAGCAAGAGGTACAAAAAGTTTATTAATTAAACAAAATGTTTACAATTAAGATATTTGATAAAACGATTATCAGAAAAGTACATAATGAGTTTATAATTACCTCGGAATTGCAAAATGAACATGTTTAAAGCAAAATGGGTATGTTTGGAGTAAAATGAGCACAAGAAATGTACAATGGGCATGAAAAAAGGAGCACATTAAGCATAAATAAAGCAAGGCAACTGCATGTTTTGTCAAAGTTCTGTGTTTTGGCATAACTATTTTGTATTGTATTAAGGGCATAACTAGAGTTATTTGGAGTATTTCAAAGTGTGTAAAAGTGCTTACAATGTGTGCTTATTACTGTGTATTTATTCCAAAGAGCTTATTTGTGTGCAAAGTGCAACTATTTCATGAGGTTCAGTCAAAACACAGCCATTTCAAAAGGTTGCTTGTGCTAGGTGTATCTATTAGCAAAGTGCTGCCATTACAGAGTATTTCTTGCACTGTAAAGAGTTATTTATCCAAGTACAGCCATTTTGGGAAGTTTCAGTGTGCTATGTATTGTTTATTCGCAAAGTGCAATTACTTTGAAATGTTTCTTACTCTGAGCTTCTTCTGCCCAATTCATTCGCACAGTGCAGTTATTTTGAAATATTTCTTACACTGATAAGAGGTGATTTCTTACAGTACAATAATTTCAAGAGTATTACAGTGCCTGAAAGATTTATTTCACAAAGTTCAGTTATTCAGAGGCTTGTTGTGCTATTGGGCATAGTTACAAGTACTGGCATAAATTTCTGGCATATGTATATGTGTGTATGTTTGTGCAGATTTGCAAAAGCTTTCTCTGGTATGTATTAATAAGCTAGATGGATTTCAAAAACCATCACCATTGGTATTTGATCAGAATATTGCAGAGAATTGGAGAATATTTGAGAAAAAGTATGATATTTTTATACAAGCAGCTTATTCTGATAAAGACTGAGGGCATTCAGTTTGCTAAACCTAGCTGGGCAGAGGCCATTGAAAGAGAACATTCATTTGTGTATGCATCAGCAGTATATGAGGGAGAAAGTGATAACCATCATATTGCTGTACAGGCTGAATCAAGGGAAGACCTCGAGTGTTTGAAGCACAAGTTCAGGGAAATGTGTAACCCTCAGACAAATACTACATTAGACAGGCATTTGTTTTACACAAGAGATCAAAAACCAGGGGAACCTTTGCAGCTTATATAACTGACCTGAGAAACAAAGCTAAAATTAGTCAGTTTGGTGACTTAAAAGATGTGTTAATAATGGACAGGCTTGTGTGTGCTATGAAAACTTCTGCAGTGAGAAAGATTTTGTTTTGTGACAGTGATTTAATGCTGAGCAATGCTATTGAGATTTGTCAAATCCATGAAGTTACAGAAAGGCACACAAGTATACTTGCAAATGATGAGTATGGTTTCAGCAGGCTCCAGAGCAAATGTAGACAGCATGCAACATGTGGCTAGCAGAAGCAGGCCTAAGCACATGGCACCTGCCACCCCTGCAGGTTTTCCTTGGAAATCACATAGTTTTCCAGCAAGTTCTAAGAAAAGAACATGCACGGTGCAGTACAAGGGTGAGTCAGCAAAAAACCCAAATCCAGCTTTATTGTTAACTGTCACAATTGTGGTGCCAGTCATGAGTCTAAAAGGAAGATATGCTTACCATTTGGTCAGCAATGCCACAAGTGTAAAAAATTGAACCATTTTCAAAAGATTTGCAAATCAAGTAAATCTCACTCAGTTATAATGAAGGGTCACTCAAAAAAGCAAGTTGATCAAATAGAGAGCTGCAATTCTATTTTCTACATAGCTGGTGTATAAGTAATTGGTGAAAAGGCTGATGCAGTAAATTTTAGGCAAAGAATAAAGTGTTTTGTACTGTCCAGATCAATGGTAAATTCACTGAGCTCAAAGTAGACACTGATTAAAAGTGCAATGTTATGTCAGCAGACATTTTTGCTAAGGTGATAACTAATGAACAACTCAATGTGGCTAATTGTGTGAAACGTGTTGCTTATGGAGGTGAAGAAATTCAAACCAAAGGCTCAGTAGTACTTTCATATTATTTGGCTAGAAACTATTACAGCTTGTTATTCTGTGTAGTCTGAAGACCTGTGCAGTCATTGTTGGATCTCAGAGACAGTTTGAGAATGAATTTGCTTTCTTTTACCAAATAAGTTCATCATATAAGCACATCTCCCAGTTCCAATTTTACTGAAGCTATGTTTTCTGAGTATGCTGATATTTTCGATGACAAGTTGGGAAAACTTCCAGTTGTGTATTCCATGACATTAGACCCAGAGGTCAGTCCAGTGGTCAGACCAGCAAGAAAAGCTCCGATAGCTATGCAGAAAAAAGTCCAAGCTCATTTGGATAAAATGGTGGTGCAGCAAGGTTTAATTTCTCCAGTCACAGAACTAACTGAATGGGTGTCGTCCATGGTAGCAGCTCACAAAAAAAGGCTCAGATGAAATCAGAATATGTATTGACCCAAGAGATTTGAACAAAGCATTAAAGGGACCACATCATCCAATGCATACAGTTAAGGAGGTTGCAGCCCTAATACCAAATTACACTGTTTTTTTCTGTCTTGGATGCAAAAAGTTCATTTTGGCAAGTGATACTTGATCACAAATCCTCATTACTGACTGCTTTCAGTACCCCATTTGGCAGATATAGATTTCTCAGGATGCCATTTGGAATAAATTCTGCAAGTGAAGTCTTTCAGCATGCAATGGAGCACATTTTTTCAGGTTATCCTTGTGCCATAATTGCAGATGATTTATTGGTTGGAAGCAATGGTGAAGCAGAGCATGACAGAAACCTTAAGAGAGTTCTAGACAGAGCATGTGAAGTGAAGTTAAAGCTCAATCCACTGAAGTGCATATTCAGACTACCAGAAAGTTACATATGTAGGTCATTTGTTTACCAGCACTGACTTGAGACCAGACCCATCAAAACAAGCAGCCATTCTCAAGATGTCAGCACCAGATATTGGTTATGCTATACAACATTTTCTTGTTATGGTCAACTAGTTAGGCAAGTTTATACCAGACTTCAGTGAGTTGACAGCACCTTTGAGAGAGCTGATGCACAAAAGTGTTACTTGGTCTTGGTTGAAACAGCACCAGAAAACATTTAAAGACCTTAAGCAGAAAATTGCTACCCCACCTACATTAAGATACTATGATGTCAATAAACCAGTAATGCTTTCCTGTGATGCTTTAAAATTTGGTCTTGGTGCAGTTATTCTTCAGGAGGGCAGTCCAATAGCCTATGCATCAAGAACTCTTACCCAAACTGAAATGCAATATGATCAAATTGAGAAAGAACTATTGACAATAGTATTTGCATGTTCAAAGTTTCATGATTATGTTTATGATCGAGCTATTCAGATTGAAACTGATCACCAATGTCTAGTTACTATTTTAAAGAAGCCTATGCATTCAGCTCCAGCAAGATTACAAAGAATGATGCTCAAATTGCAAATGAACAACTTCAAAATGGTCTATACAAAAAGCAAACTTCTTTATCTGGCTGATACCTTATCCAGATCACCCAGAAATACAACAGAACAGCTTCATGCAGAGAATTTTGACTTTGACATCATGGAAGTGCATAATTTTTCTACCACGAGACTTGATGAGCTGAGAGATCATACAAAGATTGAACCAATTTAGCAAAAGCTCAGCCACTATATTAATGTTGGATGGCCATCAAAGCAATCTAGTGCACCACCTGAAGTGCAAGCTTATTTTCCTTACAGAGATGAGATGTTGATGGAAGATGGCATTATTTTTAAAGGTCCTAAAATTGTTGCTCTTGCATCCTTACAACATAAATATATCCAGATTTTGCATCGTGGCCACCCAGGTTTCGACTCTACCAAAAGAAGGGTGAGAGAACTAGTATTTTGTCCGTCTCTAGTAAAAGACATTGATAAAGTACTTTCTTCTTGTTCAGTATGCAATAGCACTAGACCGCATTTGCAAAAAGAACCACTTCAGCTAAGTCAAGTTCCTGAACTACCTTGGTCAACAGTAGCCACTGATATATTTGAGTGGAACACTCAGCATTCCTTAGTGTTGGTAGACTCTTATTCGAACTGGCTTGAGATTGATTTACTACCTAACCTAACATCCACTGCTATTATCATCAAGTTGAAATGTCATTTCTTGGTCCATGGTAGTCCACATAAAGTTATTTCTGACAATGGTACTCAATTTACTAGTGAGTTGTTTCAGAAATTTGCAAACAAATGGGACTTTGTACATGTTACTAGTACTCCAGAATATCCACAGTCAAATGGACTAGCTGAACGTGCAGTGCAGAGTGCAAAGCAATTACTAGAGAAGTCAAAGCATGATAATACCAATGTCTTTTTGAATTTACTTAATCTCAGAAACATACCCTGTGACAATATACTTGGTTCACCTGCTCAGAGACTTCTATCTAGGCAAACCAGAACAACATTGCCTATTAGTTCCAGTTTGTTGAGGCCTAATGCTAAGAACAGCAGGACAATTAGCGCCCAATTATTCAGAAAGTGTTCTTTCCAGAAGTTCAGCTATGATAAATTGAGCAGATTTCTTCATCCATTGAATGAAGGAGAGACAATTAGGATACAAACAGCAAGAGGTTTCGACTGGATTGGTCAAGTAAAAGGTATATGTACTGAGCCGAGATCCTACTTCATAAAATCTGAGGGTGTGTAGTTCAGGAAAAATCACAGACATCTTCATCCTGGATCAGAATCGATATTTGCAGCATTGTTCCTGTGATATAGATTCTAGATCTTAGAGCAATCCAGACAATGTTCCTGTTGCAGAATGTGTCTTGACTTCCACTTCCATTTCTGATGATGTTCCTGATGTCCCTAAAGTTGAGCACTCAGCAGAGACAGTCCCAGTTGCTAGACCTAATTCTACTTTTTATGTCACATGGTTTGGTCATATTTCCAGACATAGTGTGAAATACACAGCAACCTGGACATAATTGTTTATATGTATTTAGTTCTGTATAATTGCATGACAAAGAATTATTTGTATTGATTGCATGTCAATTAATGTCATCATTATTGCATGACATTTCTCAAAGAGTAAGGATGTAGAATAGTATATGTGTGCTGTATCATTAAGAAGCATTTTAAGGTCAGCACATGCATATAAATAACAAACATGTGCTAGCTTCAGTACCATTTTGACAGTACAACTAGAGCATGTATGAGTGTAATACCTAGTTTGTTTATAAGTTTACCTAAGTTAAAGTTATTAAGCCTCAGTCCTGATGTGTTTGTACATAATAAATCTGCTTGAACAGAACCCATGAGGACTCATCTATTTTATCCTGACTAGATGAGCAACATGTATGGCTGTGGGCAAGGGTGGGGTGGGGGGAGTCCATTACCCTACCTAGGGCCCCATTTATCCAAGATTTGGCTCTGGCTTTGTGCTGTTAACAAACTTCTCCTGCAATGTGTACTGTGGCAGAGAGCAGAGCTCTTGGTTTGATCCAAAGAAGATGTATTTGTGTCTAGTGAATATTATCAGATTTAAACTAAATAAATACATTTATAATCCATAAATATATTTTTTTAAGATACTGCTGTAGAACTCAATGCTTAATAGGTTTCAGTTGTAACATAAAATATGCTAAGAGCAGGCATTATTTTTGAACAGGGTGCCAAAAGTCATGACCTGTCCTGCAAGATGTCTAAGTGCCATGCAGACAATATCTGGAGGGCAGAGAGAGGGTTACACTTGGATATACACAAATATTTTATATGCATTGAAATATATATGTCATTAATTCCATTTAAAAATAAAGTAAGGTTATGCAATCACTTATCTTTTCCCTTTGCTATATCCCAACTGAATACTTACCAAAATGCTGTCATCTGTGCCTCCTTGGTACCGGTGTTGAATGTTGCATACACCTGAAATATATTGTCATTACAAGAATTTAAGTTCCTGTTTTATTTAAAAAATGTGGAAAAAGTAGTAGTGGATGTCGCTCATTTTGTGTACTTGAATAAGACAATGAGGCTGGGTGTTTGTTTAAGTAGTTTATTACACACAAACACACCAGGATGGATATCAGGAACATTCAACTTAAATGAACTAACTGACTGTCTACTACACACATGCATGCTTGCTTACACCTCGGCTGCTCACTAGAAAATGGCACTCTTGTTTGCACTAGCTCAGTACTTGTATGCACATGCCTGCTGACTGGAAAGCTTCTTAAAGGTATATGACATACTCTGGTCTACATCCTCCGTCTTTACTGAGCTGTCTTACATTGACAATGACATTTGAATAGGCATGCAAGTTATGCAGACAATAATAAACAAAACAACATTCATGTCCAGGTTGCTGCTTATCTGGAACTAGGTCTGGAAATGCCACCTGATCTTGTAATGTATTAGTTAGGATTGGGTTTAGCAGTAGGGACAGTCACTGGGATGTTCTGCTTTACGACTCTCAGGGATATTCTCAGGAACAGGGATATCTGATGGAATATCCTCTGGTACTGGAATATTGGATAACTTACTCTGTGAATTAGAGACTTTATTACAGGCAAGATGCTGTAACACTGGCTAAGACACCAGTAATAAATGCTTCTGAGTCCATCAAAATTCCATTCCTTGTGATTCCACAATGTATGATCTTGGCTCTTGACACAGACTATTCACAAATCCAATATGAGCAAAACCTTTTGTTGCCTGCAGCCTCACTACCTCCCCTTCTTTTAATGGATTGAGCAGTTTGCTGGTCTTATTGCAATACAATTTCTGGGACAAAAGCTTTTTCAAGAGTTGAGCTTTTATTGCTTTGTTGTTTTCAGCACATGGAATCAACAAATTGCTACTGATTGATAAAGTAAACTATACTGTATAAGAGGAAAAGTTGGTTTATGCCTCCAATACCACAAATTGCTGAATGTTTCTTACGTGCTTGTGAGAATGAGTTCTATTCATATTATGAACAGAAAAAACATAAAGGTACATTTGTTAATTTGAATTATGCACAAAGATGTTCTTTGGATAACCTTTGCCACGATATGAGCCTAGTTTTCAAACCAGCTGATAAGGGAGGGGGGATTGTTGCGATGGACACTTCCTTCTATAAAGATCTTATGTATAACATGCTCAACAATGACAAGGCATACAAGCTTATAGATAGAAGCAAGATAATATCAACTATTAATTATGTGCATGACACTGTTTATGATCTACTTATGACTAGATCTATAGATAAAACACTGTATGATTTTCTAATGATTGAGTCACCTCTAATTCCTGTGATTAAGGGATTACCCAAGCTCCATAAAAATGAAGATCCACCCCCTCTAAGACCCATAATGTCAGGTGAACGCTGGGTCACTGAAAATGCTTCATTATACATACAATCTAAATTGGGAGATATGGTCAAAGATGTCCCTACTATTCTAAAGAATTCTTACGAACTCCTTGATGACTTGAAATTAGACTTAGTTAGTAATAATATCAATAAAGATACCTTATTGGTCACTTTGGACATTAAGAGCTTGTTCACCAGCATCCCTAACGACTATGGTCTTGATGCAATTAGATTTCACCTGGTTGAGCTTGGTACTATCGAGAATAATGAAATAATGAATATCTGTTGCCTATTAGACCTGGTTTTGAATAATAACATCTTTTTGTTCGACAACAAAGCGTATGCACAGACATGGGGAGTGGCAATGGGCACTCCCTGTGCCACGCTAACCTAGTGGTTTATAGATGGGAAAAAGAACATTTATTTAATGATCCCAGATTCACTAACGTCATCCTATACAGACGTTTTGTGGATGACGTCCTAATGCTCTGGAACGGAAGCATTGAGATGTTGAGGGAATTCATTGGCTATATGAACTCCACCACTTCCTTCTTTAGTTTTACCTATGAAAGCTCTTTAATAAGTGCCAATTTTCTGGATATTACTATTAAGGACAATTATGGTAATATAACTACTACTTTATTCAGAAAATCTTGTTGGAGAAATAGCATCCTACATTATGATAGTTTACATCCACGCTATATATTTCGCAATATTGTGAAAGGCCAGATGACTAGAATACTCAGAATATGTAGCAATGAGTTGGATGCTATGGATCTAATAAAGCATCAAAAACAGCATTTTATAGATAGAGGCTACCCAGTTGAACTGGTCAATAGTACAACTAATACCCTTCTTGGAATGTCTACTCATTCAATAAAGGCAGGTTATGCTAATTACAGAAAAGAGAACTGTAAAGACCTAACCTATGCGATCAAATATAGTAATGATATTGAGCATTTAATCAAAATCATTAGGGGAAATTGGAAGATTTTACTTCTAGATCCTGTACTTTCACAATTAGTAGGGAAGAAACCTACATTTAGGTTTACCAACTGCCTAAATATAAAAAGATTGCTTTGTAAAGAAAGACTAGATATAGCCACTACTGATATAAGGGCAAACTTAAAAACAGGCACCTTTGCATGTGGCAAGTGCTCATTATGTAGATACATCCATAAAATTCAAAGTCCTAGCATTCTAGGCACTAATATAGGTTTCAAACCTGCTTTTTATGCTACCTGCAATACAAAGGGTGTTATCTATCTTGTGGTCTGCAATCAATGTGATGTGTTTTACGTAGGGATGACATCGGGCTTAGGGAATAACCATGTCTATGATATCAGAAGGGCTAATCCTACCAATGCCCTAGCTGTGCATTGCCAAGATAGACCTCAACATAGTTTTAGTTTTTTGGTTTTGCAAGTGATAAATCCTAACAAGAGAGAAGGAGACAGCATAGGTAATATTGAGATGTTTGAACTGAGATGGATACTGAAATTGAAAGCCCATATTCCACCTGGCCTTAATACAGTGGTCAGTATTCGTCCTGCCCTGTTAGGATCATCTTGATCTACTGCTATGTTATTCAAACGGCCTTTATCTACATTTTTATCACACTACTTATCTTTATACGGATAGTTTTATAGGATTTAGCTTACCTGACACCTTTTCAGGTTTATTTGTTTGAATATATTATCAGTCAATATATTGCTTTATTTTGTGATTAAGGCTTGTAGGTTATTATTATATTCTACATTTTGAACCTTATGAATCACTATTTGCGATATAATCTATTAGCACGTAGTCCCATGAGATGTTTAATTTTGCTATATATTGATCTGTAATATATCTACCTAACATATTAATATGTTTGGATTATCAGTGATGGCCGAATGATTCTTAAAGTTGGGGTCTTGTAACTGAAATTGCTATATAACACCTGATACAAGCGGTATGAGAATAACAAACTGTTTACGTATGTAAGTATGAATAAGTATGCACTAATTATGTAGCGCCAGTTTGACGCATTCATAGCGTTTTTGAAATGTAACATTATTATAGGTATTTATATATAGTAAAGCTGGAGCTCCGCAATTGAAATTGCTATATAACATCTGGTATAAGCAGTATGAGAATAATAAACGGTTCATGTGTGCAAGTATGAACAAATATGCACTAACTATATAGTGCCAGTATGATGCATTAACAGCGTTTTCTTGAAATGTAATATCATTATAAGTCCTTATATATAATGTTTCACGTTAGGCGACTGATATCAGGCACATGTGATTTGAAGTTTGTATTATTAGATCTTTGACTAGATTTTATATAATAGATAGTTGTTTTAATGATTTGTTTTCATGAATCATGGTTTGTATATTTTTATTTTTGTTAACACATTTTTGATTAATTTTAATGTATATTCTTAAAAATGGGCAGATAGGATACTAACTTAGAATGTACCATCATAAAAGCTAGTGTCCGTACCAAGTGCCACAACTACAATCGACTACTACAAGTCCTGGCCAAATATAAGAAGAGTAAAATGCATAAAGTTATAATTCATAATGTCATGCATCTGTACTGCTATTAAATTGACCTTAGTAGATGTAATGGTAGACTCACTACGTGATATAATATGAGGCATTTTTGTGTCTTGGATCTGTCAGTAATGAACGAAATGTTTTAATGGTTTAAATAATGTATTGATTCATTAGTTATATGGTAGCTTCTGGATACATTTGATGGAAGCACCATTGATATATTTTTGCGTAAATATTTTGATTGAACGTTTGTGTTTCAATACAGGTGCAAAAGTTATATATATTAAGGTCTATATCAGACGGAACTTGGAACTTGCCCTTTTAAATGTGGAATGACTACTGTTTTAACTAGGTAGTTAATCGTTGATTAATTACTTAATTACTGTGGCTTTTGTATATAATCTGTAATGGCTTTATGTGATTTGTAACCTGATGAAGCGCACCTGTGTGTTTAATAAATCTGCTTTATACTTTTCATGGTGGTTCCTGGCAGTCTCTTCATCTTCTGATTGGTAATGTGGTTCTGGTTTGTCTCGACATAAGTCTCTGGGTAGGTGAACCATGATGATTATTGCGAGGAATGTTTCTAAGATTCAGGAGAGTTAGACAAATATTGGTATTGTCTTGTTTCAATTCCTCTAACAGCTATTTTGCACTTTGTGCTGCATGTTCAGACAAGCCACGTGACTGTGGATATTCAGGGCTACTTGTAATATGAACAAAGTCCCATGTTTCAGCAAATCTTTTGAACTGCTGACTTCTAAGCTGTGCACCATTGTCAGAAATGACTCTGTGTGGACTATCATGGACAGAGAAATGTCTCTTCAACGTAGCAATGACAGTAATGGATGTGAGATTAGGAAGCAGGTCAATCTTGAACCAATTTGAATAAGAATCGACTAACACCAAGTGATGTTAACCATTCCACTTGAAAATATCAGTGGCTACTGGAGCGGATTATCATGGACCTCATCAACAAGGACAGTGGCAACCTCCAGACACTTGATCCCACACAGTTTGTTTTTGTCAAGAGGAGGCAATGCCCGTTAAATCTGGTTGACTTCTTTGAGACAGTCAACAAGGCCATAGATGAGGGGAAGACAGTGCACAGTGCCTACCTTGACTTGGCCAAAGCCTTTGATACTATTCCCCACTCAGTTACTCTCCCAACTAGGCATCAATCCATATGTTACCAGATGGGTAGCAAACTGGCTCACTGATAGAACCAACCTGGTCAAAATAGGGGATGCCACCTCAAGTAGTAGACCCATAACAAGCAATGTACCCCAGGGATCAGTCTTGGGGCCTCTGCTGTTTGGGATATACTTCTTGGAGATGCAGGCTAAATCTAGTGGGTTATGACTGACCAAGTGTGCATATGACTGCAAGATGGGTGCTGTCACAATTCCCCTAATGATGTGGATATCCTCCAAGAGGGTCTCACCCAACCAAATGGCTGATGCCAGAAACATGGCCTCAAACTGAATGCCAAAAAATGCATCATCATCCCTTTTGGGGGGAGTGATGTCTCCATAAATTATCACACTGATAATAAGGTCCTAAGCATGCAATCAGTCGTGAGGGACCTGGGCATCCAAATTGATAGCAAACTGACTTTTGACCACCATATTGCCTCCGTTGTATGGAAAGCTTTCTACATGCCCCACCTCATTAGTAAGGGTATCTAATTCAGGGACAAGGTGGCTATAACATCCTTGTATTCTTCCTTATAAGATCCATTATTGAGTACAATGCCCCTGTCATCATGTAGCTCACAAAGCACATGCAGCAGCTGGAAAGACCACAGAAGTTCCTCACCAGGAGAATCCAGTGCCTCAAACATCTACCCTACACCAACAGGCTAAAAGCCCTTTCCCTCTACTCAGTCTCCTACAGACTCTTCAGAGGTGACCTCTGTTTGGCATATAAAGCAATCTCAGTCCCAGCCCTGATGGGACTGCTGCATATCCACAAGTCAAGTTCCACTCAAGAAACCCACACACATGACTTAAACTTGGTTTGTGATATCAATAGGACTTGGTGGGACAGATTTGTGTCCCAGAGACTCCCCCTTTTGTGGAATAGACTCCCTCTCCATGTAAAGCAGAGTACCTCCTTAACCCTTTTTAAGCACAACCTTGATAACTGGATGGGGAACAGAAAATACACCCCTGGGATTCCACCTGCATCCCTGCTGGACAGTGGCATAGGGTGCTGACTTGTTGGAACATGGGCTAAAGTCTTGAGTAGGCTTATAAGGGCCTCAGAGCCAATAGCCTAGCAACTTCCTATGATCCTATGATCTTACTGTCGACCAGGGTAGTTCAGGAATTTGGCTTAACTGAAGTGGTTCTTTTTGTTGATGCAGTTTAGTACTATTACATACAGAACACGCTGAGAGTTCTTTCTCGATGCATTTTGACATAGAAGGCCAAAATACTAGTCCTCTCACCCTTATTTGGTGGAATCAGTTCCTAGGTGGCTATGACGCAAGATTTTAATATACTCTTGTTGGAAGGATTTCGGAACAATTACTTTTGGACCCTTCATGATGATACCATCTTCCATCAAAATCTTGTCTCTGTAAGGAAAATACTGCTGCACTTCTAGGGGTAAACGGAATTTCTTTGACAGCCATCCTCGACTGATGAAGTGATTGAGCTTCTGGAGAATTGGATCTGAAGCTGTGTGAGTTTTCAACTCATCCAGATGTGTGGAAGAAAAATTTATCACTTCCATGAATTCAAAATCAAGTTTCTCATTTTCATGCTGTTGAGTGTTTTTTTCTGGGTGATCGGGATAAAGTATTAGCAACATAAAGAAGTTTGCCTTTTGTTTAAACAAGATTGAAATTGTACTTTTGCAGTTTGAGCATCATGCATTGCAATCTAGCAGGAGCTGTGTACACTGGCCCCCGGATTCACTATCCTTCCATGCATGACTAGCTTAGTCCTGCACAGAAGCGGGCGTTTAGGAGCAGGACAGCAGCGCGCTATGCATATTAATGAAGGTATGCTGTCTGAGCTCCTAATCTTACATGAAGCATGCAAGAATGCAGGGGGCATGTCTGAGAGCAGAACATCCACCCACGTGTACAAGAGCAATAGTAAAACAACAAATATAAAGATATGTTTTTGTTTATGAAACATATTAAATTTAACCATAGGTGTGCAGGTTTGCCCATCGCTTAGCTACAGTTAATGCAGCTTAAATAGCAAAAGAGGATAAAAAGCAAGATATATGCAAATGAAGCAGTAAAGCAATAGTGTAGTGGGCAGAGCAGTCTTTCCTGGTTCAAATTCCACTGCAGCAAATTCCATTTTTCATGTCAAATCACTTTATGACCAATATATTTAGTTGCATAACCTACTAAATAACATATATATGTGAACTGGAGTACTGCAGTAAATTCAGATGTGAGGTGTCAGTGTCATAATGTTGCAAAGTCCACAGATAATCACACATGCCCCATACAGTATATGTACACAGGAATCAGGGATACAAATGGAAGGTAAAATGTATAATGAATGATAACTCTTTACAGCTTCCAAATCCCCCACCTTCCCAAGAACCATTAGACATTACTGTCTAAATGAGTGCAGTGGTAAGTGGGAGTAAGCACTAGTAAGCAAGTGTAAGGACTATTAAGCAGTAGTAAGTGGGAGTAAGCACATTTAAGCAATATTAAGTGGGTTTAAGCCCATTTAAATGGGGGTAAGCAATGCGCACACAGGTTAAGCAGTATTGAAGCTAACTCTCAGTAAGCATATTTAACCGGAGGTTAGCATAGCTTACCCTTGTGCAAACCCGTTTACAAGTGCTTAAAAGTGCCTTAATCACTCTGTATGCAACAGCCACTGTTCTGGCCAGAAACAAAATAAACAGCCTTTGGATGTTTTGAACCCAGGACCCTGTACACTGTAGTCACAGCAATTAACCACTAAGCCATCACAGCAGTACATAAGAGTGAGGTATCACCAAACAAATCCTCACTATAGGAAAATCAAACTGAACATGTGAAAGGAAGCTATATACAGTCTTATGTTATATAACCTACAAATATGTGAAATGGAGTACTGCAATAAGCCCAGATGTGAGGTGTAAATGTAATAAAGTGTTGAAGTCCTCTAATAAACACAAGGACCCCATACAGTATATGTGCACATGAATCATGGATACCAGACGCATATATAACATGTAATGAATAATAAATCAATGCCAAAAAGCAAATATAATGCAAATTAAATATTAAGCATCGCTAGAGATTGCACAGCCCAGCTTAGTAGGTGTAAGCAATGTGTAGACCAGCTAACTCAATTTGCCCATTGGTATACCCCTTTAAACAATGTCAGCTTTAAGTAAGCAGGTTTGCCCATAGCTTAGCCATTTCAAAACCATCCAATCATGGCAAAGTGTGTGAAATTGGCCATACTTAAACTCAACAGGTGGGAATACATCTCATAACTGATTGTAGCTTCCTCTTGCAGGCACTATGTCTGGAATGGGAGAGGGTGTGCACTTTCGGGCACAGCGCTGGGGCATCCAGGAGTCCAGAGTCATGGCAGGACTCCTTGTCAAAGACCATGAGCAGAGACTGCTGCAGGGCCAGTACCAGGGTTCCCAATATAAAGCGGAAGCCTTGGACCATCTCGCCTGTGACCTCACCAGCGTCACTGGCATACCCCAAACTGATGAGCAGATCAGGCATCATTATGCCAATCTGAAGTGGCAAAAGGGGGATCTCTTGGATCAGTGTATCCAAGAGACTAGAAGGACAGGGGAGGTCCCAGCTATGTGTAAGTATCACTCCACTACCAGTTTAATAATTGCCGTCTCATGTATATTATGGATAGGTATGGCTAACTATTCCTCTTATGTCCTTCACAGTGGCAAGTGAGCAGGCTGCAAACCAGGAAGTCCATGTATGTCATTTGGAGAAGTTGCGACATGAGACAGGTTAGTAATACTCTTGCATGTACTGTCATAGGAAATAAATCTAAAAGTATTAGTAAGTTAAGTTAATTGCCTGCATAAAACCTGTATTGTGTAAGTCAAGTACTGCATACACCAAAGAATAGTGCAGGAAGAGTCTCATATAGGATGTATGTAAATAAAAGCATAATAGCCTGACAAAAAAGGTCTAACTGCTGCACTGCATGAGTTTACTCTGGTATCATATGGTAATGTAGATTTGCAATCACTTAATAGTACTGTTGGATTAAGCACTGTTACCCACACTGTGCAACATAAATAAAATGTATAGGAATGTTTGTATATGACTGGTGCAATCTCAAAAGGTCAAATAGTACAATTCAGAGAGACATAGACAGAAAACAGTGAAAAGACAAACAACCTATTCCAAATAGCACACTCAACTGCAATGTGAACTGTTGTATTTTTAGCACACCCAGCCTTGGTTCGAATCCTGGGGGTGGTAGTAATTTGCATGCAGAATCATACCCCACAACTGTACAGATATGTCCAGAATGTCCAGTAAATTGGCCCATATCTGCTGCCTGTCACTCTGTCCTCCTGGGAAATCAGTGGGATGATCCCAGACGTATAGGCAGTAAACAAGAAATTCAATTGATTGTCACACATCTATAAGAACAAATATGTCACATTAGCATCTCCTCAAACTGTTATGAGAGTAATAAACCTAAACCAAGTATGTCTCATCTACAACCCCCTGCTGTCAAGCTGTGACCACAGTGTGTACAGTAACAGAGTGAGATGTATGTGCATAATACTAATTTGGACTCTGGTAATTTGTGTGGCAACATTCAGGTATTGCTAACAAACATTGCTCCCACAAGTCCATCAGATATGAACACCGTGCCCAGAAATAAAAGATTGATACCCTGTTCTGGTACTGTTTACTTTTGTATTGTATGGCATTGTTATTGTTGCAGTTGCTCTGAATAATAAGGTATTACTAATCATTGTCACCCACACTGTGCTACATAATATAACTGTCTAGGAAAGCCAGTATAAGAGTGTTGAAATAAAAAAGTCAGAATGTAAAACCACAGGAGAATTATAGACAGAAATCAGATAAGATATATACAGCAATATCTATATAGCACACACAACTGTGATGGACAGTGTTTTAGTTTTAGCAAATACAGCCATGGTCTGAATCCTGGGAGTGGAAGTAGGCTACATAAAAAATCATACCCCACAACTGTACAGATATGTCCAGAATGTCCAGTATATTGGCCCATATCTGCTGCCTGTCACCCTGTCCCCCTGAGAAATCAGTGGGATGATCCCAGATGTTTAAGTAGCAAACAGGAAATACAACTGATTGTCACACATCTATAAGAACAAACCTGTCACTCTAGCAACCCCCCAAAATGTTATGAGAGTAATAAGTCAAGTATGTCCCATCTACACCCCCATGTTGTCAAGCTGTGACCAGAGTGTGTACAGTAATGGAGTGAGATGTATGTGCATAATACTAATGTGGATTCTGGTAATTTGTGTGGCAGCATTCAGGTAGTGCTAACAAACATTATTCCCACAGGTCCATCAGATACGAACTTTGTGCCTAGAAATAAGAGATTGATACCCTGTACTGGTACTGTTTACTCTGGTATTTTATGGCATTGTTAGTGTTGCAGTTGCTCTGAATAATAAGGTATCACTCATCACTGTCACCCACACTGTGCTACATAATATAACTGTGTAGAAAATCCTGTATAAGAGTGTTGTAAGTCACTAAAGGTTGAAGAGGGCAATAGTCTAAATATGTCCCAGCTCACCTGCATGTAGTCAAGACATGTCCAGAGTCTAAGCAAAAAGAGATGGACAGGTACATCCATAACATCAGCCTGGAATCTGGGAGTATGCTTAGAACAGTTGCATAGCAAACAAAACACATGCATATATGGGACCACAGTGGTAATTACAACAGTATGCAGGAACATTGATGGTACCATGCTACCAACGCCTACTCAAGAATTTAGCCCATGTTCCAACAAGTCAGCACCCTATGCTACTGTCCAGCAGGGATGTAGGTGGAATCCCAGGGGTGTATTTTCTGTTCCCCATCCAGTTTTCAACTAGTGTTAACAAACAATTCCTCCATAGTTATACCAAGTAAGAGGTCTATACTGCAGGTAAAACCAGTTCATGTATATAGTTGTCGACAGCCAAACCACTGTCCAAACTAAGGCAATAGGGTAGTGTACTAATACTTGTTAGGTACAGACAACAGCACTGACTAGGAAAGTAATGCAAACTACAGGAATATACTAGTTGTTAATTGACATCTTTCTCTGCCCCCCTATATCTGCAACAATAAACTAAATACCCAACTCAATTGGTATGTGCTGACCTAACTGTAATGGTGGAACATGTGTCCTATTGTTTGATAATTATTTAAATCTGTTTCTATGCATGTTGAAATACTCCACCATTGGTAGCATAGTACCATCAATGTTCCTGCATACTGTTGTAATTACCACTGTGGTCCCATATATGCATGCGTTCTGTTTGCTATGCAACTGCTCTATATCTGGTGTCTGGGTCAATGGGAATATTTATGCATGCTGTTATACCTAATCCTGGAATGTGTTGCTTACTACTAACCCACATATGTTGATAAAATATAAACACCACAGCACATATGGGAATGCGTGTCCTAGTGGACCCACCTGCCCCACCTCAGCTGGCCGTGGCACCGGGCACCAGCACATCTGGGTCCCAACCCAGGACCTCCTCATCCTTTGGTCTTGCACCACCTTTGGGTGGAGCCCCCTCAGGGGATGGGGTCACCCCCCTGGGAGCAGGCACGGACAGGAAACTGTCATCCATCGCCAAGTCCAGGTTGTAGTGTATAGCAAGCTCAACCATGAGTTTGGAGATCTGCTACACCAGCTTGAGGGCCATGTGTCGCAACTGGAGGGTCAGCCTGACTCTCCGACTCAGCCCCCAGCACAGTCATCTTTGGGGCTGTGAAGGTGCAGTGGTGACTGCCCATGGGTGGGGACCTCAGTCTCACTGTTTCCACTAGGGGGCTCATGGGCTTCTGATTTCCCAACACCCCTCCCCATCAAGGTGTTTACCTCCCACATGTGTCATATACCACCCCTGTATGCATCTTATTTGTCTTGCCTGTTAACCTACCCAACCTAACTCTGCAAATATACCTACTATCTCTCCCCAACATCCCACTCTCACCGAAAAAAGGGCAATCTGTTCCCCCAAAAAAATCTTGCCCCATACATTGCTGTCCATTTCGCACATGTGCCCACTGGACACATTTAATCTGGTCTAATTGGTATCACAACATTTTATTGTTGTCCTCACCCCTCTCTCAGGAGTGTGAGTGTCCAAATCTACCTCAAAATTCAATGTATATGCACAGCTGTTGCTGTAGCAGAAATGGGTAGCTAGGGACCTTCCCTACACCCTTCCTGCACATCCCTAGCTATTTTCCCTACTGTCTTTCCCTCTTTGTGCCCCTTTTTCACCACTTTCCTATCAACCCTTTTTTCTTTTAAAGAAATTAGCATGGGGGTAAGCAGGAGTAAGCACTTTTAAGCAGCAGTAAGTGGATTTAAGCCTGTTTGTACATGGGTAAGCAATGCCTACACAGGTTAAGCAATTGAGAAGCTAAATCAGTATAAGAAACTGTAACTGGAAGTTAGCAGTGCTTACCTCCATGCAAACCCACTTACAACTGCTTAAAAGTACCTTAATTGCTCTGTATACAATGGCCCTTGTTCTGCCCAGCAACAAAATAAAAGGCCTCTGCAAGTCTTGAACCCAGGACCCTGCATGCCACACCAATTTACAACTAAGCCACGTCATATATACATAACCCTGATGTTTTCACAAACATATCATCCAGCACAGTCATTCAACAGTACAGGAAATGTATTTAAACATGTAGACGTACGTGTGTGTACATATATTTATATCTAAATATATATATATATATATATATATATATATACATATGTACATATGTGTGTGTGTGTGTGTGTAGATATATATATATATATATATATATATATATATATATATATATATATATATATATATATATATATACACACATATATATATATATAAATCTATACACACACACACACACACACACACACACACACACACATATATATATATATATATATATATATATATATATATATGCATACATCTCTAGATATATATATATATGTCTACATATATATGTCTACATATATACAGCTATATACATATATACATCTATATACATATGTATATATATATATATATATATATATATATGCATATATATATATATATATATATATATATATATATATATATATATATATATATATATATATTAATTTGTATATACAGACATATATCTATAGATATAAAAGAGAACATAACAAAAACATATATGACCACATGCACTGTTAATGGGGGTGAGGGGGCCCAAGCAACATACGTCTTGTACATATAGATAACCGCCCACAGCCAAACACATCTGCCCTGCAATAGAATACCAACTGTTGAAAATCCCATACCCAGGACCTGACACAACATGGGCACAAGATGTTAACAGTACTCCATCCCACCTGTATGATGTCAGGCTGGTATCAGTAACATATCATGCAGTACAGTCTGGCTACCATAGAGAATGTACAATGTGGAAGCAATAAACATTCCTAAGATACATATACACAGACACATATATGCAGATACATATACGCAGATACATATATGTATATATATATATATATATATATATATATATATATATATATATATACATATATATATATATATATATATATATATATATACATATATATATATATATATATATATATATATATATATATATATATGTGTGTGTGTGTGTGTGTGTGTGTGTGTAACTACACATACACACAGAGAGATATGTATAAGACAATACATATGTAGAGGGTGCACACAATATGGAACAGCCACTATGCCTACAGTTGCCACCTTACCAACTGGACACTGTATGAGCCACCCAGACAAATGACAATTGTTCCCTGCAACATATACCCACAGAGAGGTCAAAGGATATAGTACCACACACAGGTTTGTATACATGGGAAAGCTTTATTTGTGTATTATTACAGTCATATATGCCATGTCATATAGCTGTTTAGACTCTGAAATACATATAAACAGACTAATGCAACTGTCAAACAGATAAATTAATACAGTAATCTGGAAAGGATTACATATGTTGCTGTCCAGGCCAAGGCCTTCAAGTAGTACAAGAGTAAAGACAGACTGGGCCACAGGATAACAATCAAGCAACAGTAAGTAATGCAGATGTATAGTCCAGCAGCCTCTATCTACACTCTGTACACAATCCCTAGGGGGCAAATACCTCAGTTGACACAATGGGTTGTATCTGTTACATAACAAGGCATAACTGAAACCATCATAATCACACTGGCAAACGGAACAGTCTGTATGGCAGGAAGCAGTAGGCCTGCATTTATCCAAGGTGAATTGTATGGTAATGTACATCCAGATACCTTAAGGCAACTTACCCCTGATACCCTCACATGTTGTAACAGCCTAGGTTAGATATGGTGCATCCCCCCTCCCCCATAGACTGACATACAGGGCCATATACAACTGCTACATACACTGGCCTCTGGACTGCATAAGGACACACATGTATTGTGCAGATGAAGCCCACACATATATGGCCATAACCCACAATATGTGTGGAGGCCTCAACTGCAGTGGAATGATGGCAGGAATGGCAGCATGACATACTCACATCCCACTACATAACCTTTGACAGCATGTCATATTGACAAAGCCTGATATGTAGGTGGAGGACAGAAGCTGGAACACAGGCCCATATGTGAAATAGTGCTGTCATACCCTAAGCAAGTTCCTGGTGTTACAGGATGGTCTGCAACATATCCTTAATCAGGAATATGAAGTCAGAAACACAAATGGATGTAGCCATGTACTGATTGCACTCAACACACGCACACAGCCAGTGATATATCTGACACAAGACCTGTGTGGTGGACAGGCAAAACATAACATGCACACCTCTGGCCATCAAGTGGATAGGCCCACAGTTGAGAACTATGCTGACAGACTGCAGTCCGTGTTAAACTAGTATGTACACACAGTCCCTGCAACACTGGTGCTATACAATGCATACAACAACAGTACTCAGACTCTCTGTTTGTAGTTCTGGAACCTCATACAAATAAGTAGCTGGCCTGAGTGTGCAAGTACTCTTGTAAAAGGTATTGCTACCTGCTGTCTGTAATACTGCTGCCCACACACAGGAAGGATGTCCACCATACAGAAAAGGTAAGGGGACCACGCCCATATGATGTAGGGATTTATAGTAGTGGGTTGCCATGACAGTGGTAATTGGAAGTGCTACACAGCTGGCTGCATGCAGGTAGCAAGTGGAGAACACTGATTGGTGCAGAGGCCATCACCTGATCATGTGCATTACCCACAAAAGCCATGCTACAATCTATTCCAGTCAGCTCAATCCATTTACTGGTGAGAGAGAGAGAGACAGAGAGAAAGACACAGACACAGAGAAGTAAAGTGAAAAAGACAAATAACCGTAAACATACAACAGCTCCTGAACCAGAACAACACCAGAAAATACAACAAAGGAAGCAGGAGAAGGAGTAAAAAAAAAACTACCTCCTACTAGGATATTAACCACAACAGACCTCATCCCCACAATAGGTATGTGAAGAATATATACATGTAATTTACTTTAATTCCTGTTCCATAATACTGGGGTAGATGATGTTGGATGATATAGATGGGCCAACGGGTGTTGCTGTTGTAATGATCTTCAGCTGAACAACTACTATGGACATTAGTGTTTGTCCCTGTGGGTAGTGGGCCATACCCCTCAACTGAGTATAGCAGCACCGACTGACAAGTTGCATGCCAATATAGTCTGTGGTGTGTAATGGAAGGAATGTATATTACTGTGGCCAATAGCTGGTGGTGGAAGTAATGCCATAATGATGGACACATGGGTTACACAGCCCACCACTTGCAGGACACTTAGGTTAACCTGTATTGTAGCATGCTGAAATGCCATAGGTGTGTAATAGGGTTTTCAGAAATCTGGCCCTACATATACCCCCCCTAATGTTAGTCTGTGTCCATATGTGGCACCTGTCTGTGTTGTAGCAAGGCAGAACAGTGCAGCTGTGCAGGAAGGAGTTTTGAGATTGTGGACCTGATGTCTGAATGTACCCTATATATAGGTATATAGATGTGTACACACACACACACACACATATATATATATATATATATATATATATATATGTATATATATATATATATATATTTATATATCTCTACATGTATGCCCACAGATATAAAGATACTCATATGTAGACATATATATAAACACGGGTCTATATTATAACATCGAAGTTTTAAAACTTCAAATGTTATAATATCTAACCCTTTAGAGCGAAAGCTGAAATAGCGAAGCCTCGGAACATCGAAATTTTACCTAGGGTAAGATTTCGTTGGTCCGTTACGTGGTTTCGCTATTTACAGCACTGTGGTGTGATGGTTATGGACCGGGTTTAAGGAAGTGAGCAAATGGAGGTTACGGATTGGGTTCAGGTAAATGTGGTGCAATGGTTATGGACCAGGGTTAAGGTAAGTGAGCGAACGGACTGGAGTAAGGTGAGTGTGCGGTAGTTGGGGACTTTAGGGTTAGGGCATGGGTGAAGTGAGTGTGTGGTATTGACAGACTTTAGGGTTAGGGGCGGGTTAAGTGAGTTAGAGTTAGGGCGCGGGTGAGGTGAGTGTACGATAGTGACAGACTGTAGGGTTATGGGCAGGTTAAGTGAGTTAGGGTTAGGCGCAGGTGAGGTGAGTGTGTGAGAGATACAGACCTTAGGGTTAGGTTTGGGTTAAGGTAAGTGGATAGATAGTAGTGTATGTACAGTTTAGTGTAGGGTTAGATGTAGGATTTTAAGTGTATGTTTGTGGATTGCAGTTGTTTTGGTGTGCTTGTGTTGTGTGTGTGTATGTTTCTTGGAACAGTGAATTTGTTTCCTGGGAAAAAAATTGCTGTTCTGAGTGTTCGATGTTATGATTGTTCTACTGAAATGGGTCGATATTATAACATTCGAAATTTTGACAATTCGATATTATAATATAGACCCTATAAACACATATATACATCATATATATCTACACATATATAGATATATAACGGTTTACTATGGTTTGTGCGAGCGACATTTTGTCGGCAGCACTGCTGCTGTAAATCAGAATGTCATACACAAAACATAAATGGATGGGATAGTCGAACACAATTATGCGAATGAAGTAGTGCATTTGCATAAGTGTATTCGACTATCTGCATGGAGATCGCGGTACAGTGAGGATTGGAAATTCATTTATATCCCCACTGTAGTGTGATCTCAGAGGTAGAATATATTAGTCGGGGGGTGGGGGTGCAGCCCCCCCCACAGGGTGGTGCAAGGGGTTTTGACCCCTGCTAAAACGTGAGATGTCATATAGGAGTCTGATTTACATCAGCTCCTTTACGGCTATCACATGATGGTTTGGCCACAATGTCAACTCAAATGTGTCGATCATTTGGGTCAACATTGTGGCCGGTTGGAATGTGTGTGTTTGGGTTTACTATTCATTGTTTCAAACAGCAAATGTTTTGCCGTTCAAACAAACAATAGTAAGCCATATATATCTATATGCACATGTCTACATATATACAAACACACACACACACATATATGTATGTAAATACATGTCCCCTATATTACCACCACAGTGCTGCATGCTATGTGCAAGGGAACAGCACACATAGCAATACACACAGATATATACAACTGTCAGTGTGTGCAACATGGACTGGTATGTCACGTGAACCCCTTGTTGGGACCACATTGCCCTTGTCTGTGAAGTAGGGAATGAGAATATGGGGTAGTATGGCAGGTATAGTTGTGGATGTGATCTGGGTTGGTATATATAGAGGACAGCCAACAGGGGGGGTATATGACACATGTGGTGGGTAAACACCCTGGATGGCATGTGTGGTCTGAAATGTGGAAGCCTCATGAGCCCCAATATGGACACAATGGAAACAAGCCTCTCACCCACTACTACTCACAACAGCAGTCCATGTCCCAAAGGTGCCTGTTCAGGAGGCTGAGCAGGAGGACCATGTGGACCCTGTGAATGTATACTGGGTGCCTCAAGGTGATGTAGCACATCTCACATGTGTCTGTGAAGCCTGCTATGGAACAGACCCTGGACCTGGCCTCGGGGACAGGTTCATGTCTGTGTGTGCCCCCGGGGGGGGACAACATCCCCTGAGGTGGTTCCACCTGAAGGTAGTGCTGGACCAGTATATGAGGAAGCCCAAGCATGGGTCCCACATGTGATGTGGCCTGATAACATGGGCAGATGAGTTTGGAGAGGTGGTTCTGCCGGCAATTATCTTCAAAACATGCTATTGTGTCACTGTTGTAGAACATATGTGGGTAGTATTAGTCTACACAATCCCCAAACATGTCCAACAGCATGCATAGATATCCCTAATAACACAGAATGTCAGATATGCAGCAATCACATAGCAAGCATACCACAGGCATATATGGAACCATAGTGGCCCTTACAAAGGCATGCAGGTGAATAGTCCGTAACAGGCCAGCAATGATAGTGCCCACACAGGGAACATGGCTACAAATACATAGTACAAAGTGTGGTACAATACAATATATGTCCCACTGGTAGGTAAGCTGTAGCCATACCTACTAAGTTGTGTGTACAGTTTGTTGATGCTGATATGGTGGGGGTGACAGAGATGTTTATTAAGAACTGTGGTAACCTTGCTGTATGAGTTGCTCATACCTGTTTCCATCTTTATGCCTTTCAGGCAAGATGTCACGTGGATGGATCCCTGCTTATTAAGCTGCTGAAAATGGAATAGTGCTGAACTATCTAATCCAGCACTACCCTGTCCTGTTTGGCCAGGCAGCCCATGAGCAGCAGGAGCGGACTGTCCTGTGGAACGACCAAGTCCACAGGGTCAATGATGTCGGACTGCACAATCGCAGTTATGAGCAGGTACAGCATCATTGTTCTGTCTTGCTTTGCAATGCTCGTTGGTGTGCTGCTGGAGTCCGGGGGATCACCTCACAACAGGGGGGGCATGCCATCCACCCCCCCTGACATGTGTTGAGGAACTCCTCGCCAGCCTCGTGGCACCTGCCCATCCACACAGCCAACAACTGCCAGACACCATTGTGGAGGTGGGTGCTACCCACACACCAGCTGAGGAGTGTGCTGGTAAGGCCACAGGGCACATCAGTTGACCACTGTTGCATATGCTTCTGCATCTTTATAGGTAGATCATGCATATCTGACATGTCATATATACAGTCTGTTGCTGCATAGTAGTAATAAACAGATGTGCATATGTGGTAGTATTGTGGACATGTACTGTTGATGTAATGTAATGCTGCACCTACCCTGTAGCAATGCCACAGGTGTGGCCACTGACTTTGCATCTCTCACCCTCTTATGTAACTCCCTCCTGCATACCACCAAGGCAGCAGCCTGTAGCTGGTGAGTATGGTTTATGTTGATGCTTGCCAATACACCAAGCATGTAATGGTTATGGTATATTCCGTGCACACATCTAACACACCTACCCAGAATGCATGCTGTACATGTGCACATATTGTTGCTGTTAAATGCACGGCATCACAGTAGTGTCCACGATGGGGTATTGGAAGTGTATGTCAGACATCTGCAAGATAACTAACATCCTGTCATTGCAGAATGTGTCCAGGGAGTAACATAATGGTGGGAGACATGGCCTACAGTAGGGACATGTGTGAAACATCACCCGTATACAGTGCAACAACAGTGTATATACCAGTAGTACAAAGGTGTTACAGATTTACACTATGGCACAACATAGTACTGTGGTCCACATTATAAGCTGGGAATAGGCTGTAACACATGGTGTTCACTGTATGGGACACTGCAAATTGACACACGTGTAGGCCTTACTTGTCAAGCATCTGCAAAAAGGCTGAAGGTGGAGAGGGGGTGTTAGGATGACACACCAGTGCACTGCAGCAGGGATCCTAATAATGCTAAGAATGGCTGTATCTGCACACAGTCAGGTTCAGGAACTGTGGCAGATGTAACCCTACCCCCACAGCAATAGTGACGGCAGTGTGTGAACACCAAGGGATGTGCACATGAGTAGACCTTGCAATCATGCAGAATTGGGGGACATGTTTAGGGCAGACTGAATATGCACTGGCAAATGCAGATGGCCCATGCTAGAATAGTCCTGCCAGGAGTAGTAACTGCTGTAGTACACATAACAATAGGTGCAACAAACCATCATGATAAGGGTGTGCACACATATGCACACACGGAGTGCATGCATAGCGGTCAGCATCCACACATCTAACACATTTCGTATACACTGCATGCGAATGTACAGGACATATGTCACATATCAGTCTCATGTGTTAATATATGCAGTGATGTGGTCCCATGGCAGATCAAGGAAGGGTGCATCATTTCAATAAGGGTGTGTAGACTCCCCATAGCTATGGTATGGTCTGATGGTTGTCAGTGTAATAGTATTAGATTGGTCATATATGGTCCACTGATGTTGAGATCTGTAAACCAGACATCAGGCATTCACAAATGACATCTGTCCACATATCATTCCAGGTATGTGTTGCTGAAAAACATTGGGGCTGTGAGCATTAGAGCTTACATAACTGACACAGTACTACACATTCAGCAATGAGTTGTACACCTATGAGGTTTGGTGCACAGTACATGGCAGGGTGCAGAACAGGTGCAAAACCATACTGTGTACATGGGTGCAGTGGTATCCAGGGGAAGGGGCATCACCTAATAACACAGCACATGCATCACACACATGTATACTGTTGCAAGCATGGATTGACTATAGCTGCACTGCTTGCTGTTGTGTACCATATGTTATGCATGGTGACAGATGGGTAATAGGAGGACTTTGTGTACTATCCTTGTGCAACCTCACCTGTATGTGTGTGTGTGTGTGTGTGTGTGTGTGTGTGTGTGTGTGTGTGTGTGTGTGTGTGTGTGTGTGTGTGTGTGTGTGTGTGTGTGTGTGTGTGTGTGTGTGTGTGTGTGTGTGTATGTGTGTCGGTGCGTGGCTATTTTGTCTGTAGGATCACTCTGGTGAAGTGGAGGGAGGTTGATGCATGTACGATGCATGTGTGCATATGTGTGTGTTTGTGTGGGTGTCCATGTATGCAGATGTGTGATTGTGGGGTTGTTCATACAGCATTACTTTCCTGTGGGATCGTGCAGCACATGGACATGGACTGACACACAACACACCAGGAATACTTGTCATGTATGTAATCACAGGACAGCTGATAGTATAATAAGGTCTGTAGCATGGAACATGCATTGGGAGGGAAGGTAGACACCAGGTATACCCTTAATATCACATTCAGCAGAGAGGTGACTGACAACTAATGTATGCAGCGCTACAGATGCATTGGGGCATTGCTAGACAACACCAAGGAGTGTATCCATATATTACAGTTGTCACATGATAGGTTGATGGAGCAGCATATCTGGCATGCACTAAGCAATACTTACACATGACACTCAAGTGTGTGTAATTATGGAGTGAACATAGTAGCCCCTCACATATAGGGGCCATGCTCATGATGTCTGGACATACACAAGGTGAACACTGAATGACAGCCATGTAAAACCACTCCACACAGGTCAGGGAGGTAATGGAGTAACAGGTCTTGTGCTGTGATCACTTGTCTAGACATTTAGAGGTATGATACGTTAATGAGTGGTATTAATGGGTGTATGGTACCAAGTGTGATGCAGGATGGAGAACACATGGGAATAAACATGGGACTGTCTGTAAAGTCACGGACAGGTAGGCATTAAGGTGTTGTGTGTGTGTGTGTGTGTGTGTGTGTGTGTGTGTGTGTGTGTGTGTGTGTGTGTGTGTGTGTGTACTGTTTTCCCCCATAGGTGGTGAGGTGGGTCAGGGTTCCTCCTGCATGCAATCTGATGTTGGTGTCCATACAGACACTGAAGATGATGATAGTACTGTTGAGGCCCAGGTGAGGTTGTCAGGAGCCATCATTCGACATCCCCCATTTAGCCACCCCAACCCTGCACACAGTTTCAGTGCCTATACATACCCCATCACCAATGGCCATAGCGGAGGGACAGCTGGTGTTTGGTGGCAATGCACAGGAGAGAGTAGTATCCATGCCTACTGTGTCTGGTCACAGCAGGCATAGTCGTATGTCGGGCAGGGCACCACATAGGCAGGTGTCCCAAGATGCTCATGGTAGGGCCACTGGTCATCATGCCCCTGGCAGACACGCTATAAATTGTACCACCAGGTGTTTCAGGCTGTCATGGTGGTGCAGGCACGTATGGAACATTACACCAGACAGGGCCTGAGGCTGCAGAGGGCTGCTCTCACATCTGCAAGTGACAACTTCCATGAACTGTCTGGTGCCATCCGTGCTTATACAGAGCTCATGGATAGACGGTATAATGAGATGATGGGCCTCATCGACCATGGTTTGACCATGCTTGAACATGTGGTGGGAGTGCGATGACAGTCGCATGGATGTAGGCCAGCAACACCAACAGCTGGCGGTCAACGTGGATGTGCTAGGACACCAAGGTGCTCCCATAGTGGCAGTACTAGCCCCAGCACTGTGGTGGGGTGCTGTCCACACCACGCCCCCGCAGGGCACGAGCACATGGTCATGGTCAGTCCCAGGAGGGACCTGGTTCCAGCAGACATCTGTCATCATCAGGGGAGAGTAGCACATTGAGGCCTGTACCTGTACGTGCCCATGGAATCCCTGGCAGGCACAGTCCACGTGTCCATGGACAGAGGCAGTGAACTGCACACTCTGCCAGGTATGGTCTGTAGCTGTCCATGAACACCTGTATAGGGCAGCCATATGGCAGAACTGTGTGCATGCATACCCACACACTATACGAACACACCTAGGGCAACCCCATACCTACACACACCACATCACCACGCCCGGTTCAACTCATTACACCTCTCACCCACACACATAGTGTCAAATGTATGGCATACCCTTGACCTCTGGCAAACCAACAATACACCCTGTGCATATAATGATGCCTGTGTCACATCCCTGTCATCCATAACATCGATGCAGGGACAGGCTAATATGGTTCTGATGCACATGGTGACTGTACTACAGTGTACCAAAGTACTGCAGTATAACATGTTGTCAGGAGTAAAGTTTAATGCATACATGTCAGGAAGTGTAGCCAACCAGCAATGATGCATTATAGCTGTTTGTAACATGTGTTCCAATATAACAGCTAAGCTGATTTGCGCACTGGTAAGCGAAGCCTACACAGAAAGCTGTTCACAACTGCCTTAAACACTCTGTATCTGACAGTCCTTGTTCTGCCCAGCAATGATATGAACAGCCCTTGCAGGTCTTGAACCCAAGACCATGTACACTATAGTCACAACAGTTCACCACTACACCATGACCACTGTGAAGACAGCTGTTGTTTTTCCAATATATCTGTCAATACACATATTGATTAGTATTGCATAATTGCCTTTACTCCCCCATTTGTGTAGTACTTGTTATTAATATGACTGTTGCATCACATATGTTGTTATATCATAATGTACACATATCATATACATATGGTGAGATACATCTGGGAAGGTATACACAACCGTGATGTTTACACATGGCAGGAATATGGATATGTACATATACATATGATGATATATGTCTACATGTACAAACACATGTATAGTCATACATATGTCTGTATACAAATCTGTATAGTGCATCATATATATGAACATGTGTAGATCTCTTTGTATATATATATATATATATATATATATATATATATATGTATATATATATATATATATATATATATATATATATATATATATATATATATATATATATATATATATATATATATAGCTATATATGTATGCACATCCTATGTGTACAGATATGCCTATTTATGCAGATATATATGTAGATATCTATAACTATTTGTGCATACATATCTATTCTGATATACCTATTACTGGTGACATACATGTAGATATCCATACGTATATGTGCATATGTATCTATATCTGTATATGTGTAGACATATTTCTGTGTATATGTATATAATTGACTGTTTATATGTATATATATATATATATATATATATATATATATATATATATATGTACAGATAATCCATCTATGTATGTCGATATGTATATGTGTATATATGTGTCTATCTGATAACACCGACACGCCAAAACACCGACAACAAAATAACCGACACAAAAAAACGACAAAAAAAGAAAGTTCAAAAACATGAAACTTTACATGCCCGACAAACCAAAATCCCGACAATCAACAAAACAAATACCTTTCCCGAAAAACACACACAACACAAGCACACCAAAAACCTTACAAACCTACACTAAACCTTACATACACAACTATCTATGCACTAACCTTAACCCAAACCCTAACCCTAAGGTCCACTATCCGTCACTTACCTTACCCGCACCCTAACCCTAACTTACTTAATCCGCCCCTAACCCTCAAGTCCATCACCATCACACACTTACCTTACCCGCACCCTAACCCTAACTCACTTAACTTGCCCCTAAACCTAAAATCCATCACTATCGCACACTTATCTCATCCGTACCCTACCCTAACGTCCGTCACTATCATACACTTACGTTACCCACACCCTGACCCTAATGTCTGTCCCTATCGCACATTTACCTTAACATGTCGGTGTTCTCGGCGTCAGGATTCTCAACTGTCCGTCTTTTCCATTGTCGATCTTCTGGTGTCGGTGTTTTCATCATCGGCATTGTGCACTGTCGGCGTTTTCAGGTAGACCCGTAAATATCTATATAGATATATGTATACATATATATATATATATATATATATATATATATATATATATATATATATATATACATATATGGTCACCATATGTCCAGAACATGGAGTGGTGTCCTATCTCAGCCCTAATAGTCCCAACCTCTTAGTGCAAGGAGATGTCAGGTATGTATTGCAGGTATATATGTAGACTGTTGCTACTGTAATAGGGGTTATCTTAAAAGACATGTTGTGTGTGGGAGGTCACATCTGCTTTTAACATATGCGCCATTGGCTATTGACAGACATTCTAAGTTCATCATAGTACAGTACCACTGCTAGCACAGTAATGATCCTGTGGACTACAGTGGAGATATGACCAATATATGTGGACAATCTGGCACTCTGTGGTCAGACCAGAGGTGTACACATATCCCCATCATGCGAGACATGGGGACCACGCCTCCGACTGTGGATGTCAATAGCCATGTACATAGGTATATCACATAAATACTGGACTACATATGCCCACACAGTTTATGCATGCACACACTCCAGTCTGTCCTGACACATAATACCTGGTGGTGCAGTGGTCACATGGCCACATACAACCCAGTAGTTAGTGACATACATCTGTACAGACTCCCACTGCTTTGTCAGAAATACACAACAGTTATGGTGGCTTGGCAACAGTATGTCTTGCAAATTACTGGACATATCAGCACATTGGGTAAATACACTAGGCTGCTAGGCATGTCACAAACTGGACTACATTTTGTATGGGGGACTACACATGTCCCTGCGATTATAGAGGGCTCTACACACGTCACAGTACAGAGTAACAGATACCTGTGTGAAAGTGCATACCCACAATCAATGTTAACACAGCCACAGCCACATATGGTACACACGCTTAACATGAAACTATATGGACTGTCTGATAAACACCATCCATATATGTGCCACCCACACACTAACCCTACATACACTGGGTCATGGCACTGTGTGGTCCGATGGCTGTCTGTGGTATGGGACATGTGTGTGTCTGGCTCTACAGACATGTGAGCCAATAGGGTACTATTCACTGGAGCAGCATGTCGCATCAGATAGAACAGGACAGGCAACAATGGCATCTACCACAGTCTGTGTACAGCCTAAGGTACGTATGTGCAATACAAATACTGTCGACAATCAACCTAGGTACACAGACCCCAGTACTGTACACACAACCACAGAATGGCCAAGCTATGTCCTCAGAAACAACCCCTACTATACATAACATGTCTAGCAGTCTGATATCTGACTGGCTTTTATCAGGTATGATGTCAATAAATAATTGTTTACAAGACATATGCACCTCTTACTGCAGGACATATGTACAAAGGCTGACAGACTTGTGGCTGGAGCTATGAACACTGTCCCAATATTGGCATGTTGCTATGATAACCTCATACATTTACTGTCATACCAGGGTTTGTTGTGACATATGTCCTATGAGGGATATGAAGTCCGTAACTCTCATGGCTGTCACCATGTACTGACTGCAATCCTCACACTATGCTTCTGCAGTTCTCAGATAGGTGTTCTGTGATTAACACAAGAAACAAAAGGCTCCACACACTGCCCAGTCTGCAGATGACCCTACAGATGGGGTTTTCCTCAAAACATAGCACTGTCATGACAGGTATTAAAACATGTAGACTAGCCATATCCACACACACCCTGTTAAACCAACATTACTCCAAATGCAGAATAGCAACACTTACATTCTGTAGTCATGTCAGGCACATCCCCCTCCTGTGTGTTGGCCTGTTTCCACAGTGTATGTTGTTAGAGGTAAATCCCAAATCCATCTACGATGCTGTTTGCCAAACACCAGATCTAGGTCCTGCTCACAGTGAAGGAAAATGCCCAACACCAACAGGATGTTCCTAGATATTGGAGTGTCTTTCCATGCAATTGGCTATGGGAATGTTACCACAGCTGTTCTACATGCAATCAGCTTGAGGAGGGCTGCAATTCATGCAAAGGCCATCAGCTGATCTATGAGCATCACTTACAAAACACAAGCTGCTGCCTAAGCAAAGCAGGTGCAGTTCTCCAGATCCACCAGAGAGGGAGTGAGAGACAGACAGAGACAAAGTAAGTCAGGGAGGGGATGGGAGAGTAAAACCTAAACATGTTTGTGTCACACACCTATCAGTACACTGTTTCAAACCCGTGACTATGTATTGCTATCACATGTCTATTCAGTTATTGCATGCACCAAATAGCTTACATGTTGAGGAGTTGTCCAAACATATATGCAATAGTGAGTGACATCTGCAACAGTGATATGGTAGTGATACAGTAGGTGTAGTACACATGCCTGTCCACATGAACAGGTGTCAGCGTCAATACAGCCACACTCTCTGTGGGACTCACACACATTGACATACTTGGCAGGGTCAGGAATACACTTCCTAACTATTTAGTTTGCCATAATACAGTAATGTGCAGGTATCACATGCACCACAGGAGTTATCCGGAGGTTATATGGGCAAAGGGTATGTGAAGGTGTTTGACATCAGACAGTATGCTTCAGTATGCCAATGGGAGTTGTAGTACATTTGAATGTGGTCGAACGCATCATACACCACACACACACAGGCACAGGGTGCCAGTACTGACATGCATCCACGCATTGCTTCAAGGGTATGTAGTGGTTGACTGTGCCAGAAGGATATACAAGGCTAGGTGATGGGTATACCTTGGCATCAGGCCAAAGGACAATGGTCTGCAGTGTGGTTCAGGGGAATAGTGTCTGGATTGGCCCACACAGGTGGGTATAGTATTCACCATCCAGTCACCTGGGTAATTATTGTGTGTGGCCATTGCTGTGCAATGCTTGCCATATATGTGTTCTTTAGTCCATGACATGGATGCTGTTTGGGATGTGCACATGTCCCACATGCTTGTGAAACTGTACCTGGGGTGTCTGCCCCATGTTGTGTACATAGATTGTTATCATCAGATGTGCCAGTCCTGGCCTCATGTGGCAGGAACTGGTAATGGACAGCAGGTTGACCCTGCACCTACATTGATAGCATGATACAGGTATTCCCTGGTGTCAGTGGCATCTGTCCATACAGGGCATGTGTTTAAGGCATGGTATGTCCTTTGTGGGTCACATTTGATAGCACCACAGGTGTTGCAGGCGTCCAGTGGGGAACATAGTGAAGGCACACTGTCTGCATGTACGTGCCTATTGTACTGATGGACAGGGTGCCATGCCCTCTGTAGTCCACTGCAATCACATCATTGTTGCTATCTGTGGGCAATATCCAGGGTACTACTAACATAGCAGTTGTTGCCTAGGCAAGTGTGTTTGAGTATGAGACATGGATTGAGAATGTTCTCTGGGTAATACAAGGGTTGCTAACTTTGTTTGCCAGGCCTTGATATCACATGTAGGGGTATGGATTGGCACCCCAGCCTATCGGCTATTTCACATCTGTTATACTTGCAAAGTGGACATTGTCACATATAATAGGGCCACCATACAAGAAATCTGCAAAACCCAGTCTACAATGAGTCCAGTTGTTATACACTCACAGCCACCTCCACACAGGATACGAATGACACACACACACACACACACACACACACACACACACACACACACACACGCACACACTTGCCATGTCTGGGATTAGAACTCCTACCTCACTAGTTTATTACACTACAGCATTACGCAGTTGTAGGACACACCACAAAGATTACTGAAGTACTTCTTCCCCAAAGGTGTATTTCAGTGGGAATAACATCAGCAGGCTTGCCAAAGAAAGTCTATGGAGGTTGTAGTGACTGTGAATGGCCTCAAAAGCATTGCACCCTACATAGACAAAGAAACACACACTCAAACAGCCACACTTGCTATGTGTGGGAATAGAACCCCTACCAATGTACTATATCACACTACAGCATTACACTGTTATAGGATGCACCACAGAGATTATTGGGCTACTCCTTTCCCAAAGGTGTATTTCATAGTGAATGACATCAGCAGGCTTGCCAAAGTAGGGCATTTGAATTGTAGTGAGTGTGACTAACCTAAGAAGCATTGCTCCCTACACAGACAAAGAACCACCCACACAAACATCCACACTTGCCATGTGTGGGAATAGTCCCCCTAGCAAAGTACTATATCACACTACAGCATTACTGTAGGGCATTTGAATTGTAGTGAGTGTGACTAGCCTAAAAAGCATTACTTCCTACACAGACACATGCACAGTTGCCATGTCTGGGATTAGAACTCCTACCTAACTAGTTTATCACACTATAGCATTATGCAGTTATAGGATGTGCCACAGAGATAACTGGGCTACACCTTTCCCAAAGGTGTGTTTCAAAGTGAATGACATCAGCAGCCTTGCCAAAGTAGGGCATTTGAATTGTAGTGAGTGTGACTAGCCTAAAAAGCATTGCTCCCTACACAGAGACACACACACACACACACACACACACACACACACACACACACACACACACACACACACACACACACACACACACACACACACACACACACACACACACACACACACACACACACACACACACACACATACACACACACACACACACACACACACACACACACACACACACACACACACACACACACACACACACACACTGGGATTAGAATTCCAACCTAACTAGTTTATCACACTGCAGCATTACGCAGGTATAAGATGTGCGACAGAGATCACTGGGCTACTCCTTTCCCAAAGGTGTATTTCAAAGGGAGTGACATCAGCAGCCTTACCAAAGTAGGGCATTTGAATTATAGTGAGTGTGACTAGCCTAAAAAAACATTTCTCCCTACACAGAGACACACACACACAACATTTGCCATGTTTGAGATTAGAACATTTACCTAACTTGTTTATCACACTACAGCATTACACAGTTATAGGATGCACCGCAGAGCCAAACGTGTATTCCAAAGTGAATGACATCAGCAGGCTTGTCATAGTAGGGCTATGGGGAGGGCAGTGTATGTGCATGGGCCATAACCCATTCATCTAGAGGTAGACACACCACACTCAGGCACACGCAGGTTTATATTCCGCAGGTACGTGTATACAAATGCTAGATGACTACTGCATTGTACAGTTATGATGCAGAGCTAGCACTTACACCACAGAGACTGTAATGCTGAGGGATACCAGTGGCTAATGTTTACAGTGAGTGACATTTACACATCATGTGGTTGTAGCCATTTGGCTGTGTGCTGGGTGGGACAGGCCTCATGATGGAAGGCTCTTTGTCACTGTCACTCTCTTCCACACATCTATGTATGTGTACGTTTGGCATATTATAGTGTGTTGTCCTTGGATATATGTGTGTATTCCTATCTAATGTGTGTGCAAACCATGATTGGTGCATACTGAGGAGTGTATGCACTAACATCTGCAACTGTCAGATATGTTTGGTCCTCTGCTGTTGGCAGACATGGGCTTCATTTGTTAAAGTGTGTGAACATGCCCAGTATGCCTTTCTATATTGAATATGTGGATCCATTCCAGGTAGTTTGTACTCCAGTGCAGACCTTTGTGTTTTACACCTACATGTAGCAAAACTGTTTCTGCAGGATATCTGTAGATCAGTTGGCAATATGGGGTCAAACTGTGCAAGCCATAGTGTGTACTGTAGGTGATTGTGTCTGTGCTGCTTCTGCTACATGGTACTGGTGTTAGCAGAGATATACAGACACGTGTACTTTTATACACTGTGATGTTTTATGTCCTCAAGTACTGTCAGGTGGACATTTTTGCTCACAGTGATGTCCTGGGGAACACAGGGTGAATGCATCTGTGTCCAGTATTGTGGTCAAATGCCTACATATTCATGGAAAGTTATGCCATTCTGGAGGGAGAGCTGCAGACACTTGCTGCAGGGTCTGTATATCCATTTCAATGCCTTGGTACAGTGGTGGCAGGGGATCCCATACTTGTACATCCATCGACATGACAGTATGGCCTTATCTTGCTGTGGATATACCTCACAGCTGTACAGATTCACAAAGGTTACCCAGAGGCAGGGGTCATAAGTCAGGACATTACCCCTATTGTGGTGTATGGGCAGGTTTGTAGCCACCCAATTTTGTGTTTGCAGCCAGGGATAGTATATGCACATGGCTGTGTTTCGGACTTCGCACATTCCATGCTGCCCATGCTCCCACCCCCCTCTATTATTCTATCCTCTTCCATACATTGTGCATACATTCTCTGATACTTTCCCTAAGTTTATCACCTCAACACAGCTGTGTTATGGTGTTGGTCCACAGTTCATGCAGTGGGACATAGTGGACATGTTACTGTGGTTTGTCCACATGGCCTTGCATATGGCTTATGTGGAGTGTGTTATGTGGTTACTTGGGTGTCCATGACATAACATACATTGGCAGTACGAGTGAAACACAGGCCTTTGGCAGAAGCCTGTAGGCCATTTGGTGGTGATGCAGACCAGCTGTAGCAGGCCGTTGCATTCTGTCAGTCCTACAGACAAAGACTGCCATACAGTATATTCCCCTGGGGTGGCAGGGTAGATGTGCTAGGTGTTAATGCCAATACTTTATATCAGTATTGAGCAGGTGGTGTGGAAGCAGCCAGGGTGCTACTTACAGCTAGGGACACACCTGCATGGGACACCTGCACTGCATGCTGCATTTTTTCGCTATTGCCATACACAGGTGGGGGTTCATATTGTACCCATTCCCAACAGCAGGGATATGACCAGAGAGGCACCTGTGGGTGGTGTTTGGGTAAACTGGGTGCATGTGTGATATGGACATTACTTGCATCTGACTCACAGATATGCATGGGGCATTCCAGTTATGCTGGCTTGTGCAGGGACATCATCCATTTCCCAATACATCAGTCCTATCACCTTTGTGATCTACAAGTGTTCGGCCAGATGACATTGGTATTCCCTACTACAAGCCCAGATAATGTGATGCATACCTGTATGTACAATTCCAAGAGTGTGTCCATTTCATGGTTACACATTATATACTGTATCTCTGGGGTACTTTTCCCTGTGTACTGCTTGCATATCTAGCCCAACAGTCATGCCATGTCCATCTTTCAGATGGTGACACATATTACCATCATACATTTACAATGGCTTACTGCTAGCGTGTGTTATACTGGGGAGAATTGTCTTTGGCACTGCACTTGTGAGGACATGGCCCTGTCATCAGCAGTAGTGGGCAATGGCCACCAGGTCAAACCTCAACATGCATACATACTGACCACTCTCACACAATATGAAACACACAACAACCTAACACATGCATACCTGCATATTGTACAAATGCTACAATCTATCTTGCTACCTTGGCCACCTCAGGTCATCTGTGCTCCACTGGTATTATACCTACATATACATGTTACTACATGTCTACATCAGATTGGAGGGGGGCACACCTGACTGTTACTACATTTCTACATAAGATTGGGGGGGCACACCTGACGGTTACTACATTTCTACATTGGACTCGGGGAGGCACACCTGACTGTTTCTACATTTCTATACAGGATTGGGGGGCACACCTGATTGTTTCTACATTTCTACACAGGACTGGGGGAGGGGGCACACCTGACTGTTTCTACATTTTTACACAGGATTGGGGGGGGCACACCTGATTGTTTCTACATTTCTACACAGGACTGGGGGAGGGGGCACACCTGACTGTTTCTACATTTCTACACAGGTTTGGGGAGGCACACCTGACTGTCTCTACATTTCTAAATAGGATTGGGGGGGCACACCTGACTGTTACTACATTTCTACATAGGATGGGGGGCACACCTGACTGTTTCTACATTTCTACATAGGATTTGGGGGGACATCTGACTGTTTCTACATTTCTACATAGGATTGGGGGCACACCTGACTGTTTCTACATTTCTACATAGGATTGGGGGGCACACTCGACTGTTACTACATTTCTACATGGGATTGGGGAGCACACCTGACACTTGCACACATTTGTTATGACTGTACTGGTATGTCAGGTACTCCATTTCATTCTGTATTCTAACCTATCATGCTGACTAGAAGCATATCAGTATATTACAGGTCTTAGGTTTGATTGACCTACATATCAGTTTCTGACTTCTTACCCTTCAGAACTAACATCCCACTGACTGACCTGATGTATTCTGTCTGTGTAGGCCTGTTGGGGAGGTTACCCATAGCCATCATTCAGAGGCCATAGCACCGCCTTTGTTTGTGTTTGTCTACACTTGTCCTGCTGGATGAGACTGTTGTTGGGTATGTAATCCTCCCTGACTGGCATGTTTGTGTCATATGGACACACATGTGGCCCAACACATTTCCTGTAGTGGGTTTTGTCACCATGTGTAGTACTGGCTACTGTGGTGACACCGGTATTTGTTACAGATCTCATGCTGCCACTATAGGTGTCTACTATCTGCTGGCACCCCATTCTGCCACCTGATTCCCTTGCATGCTCACATCCATACCATAGATAAAAGTAACAACACATACTACTCCATCTGACAATTGGTAAGGAGAGTAACTTACCTTTTGGGTGTGCCAGTATTGAGGATGATGCTGGAGGGCTGCCTATGTCGGATGGACATAGTACAATCCCTATACTTGGTTGAATACAGGTAGTGTCATGTTTGGCATTCCTTTTGCTGTATGTGTGAGTCAGAGAGAGGATTCATTCCCTGGGTCCCTCCTGTGTCAGTGTATGTGTTATGCTTTGCCTCTTTGCCAAGGCCAGGGTATACTGGGCATGCCTCCATCTGCCTACTGGGGCAGGCTCAGGTTGTTCCTCCTCTGAGTCACTCTGTGCCTGTGCAGGCCTTGGCATTGGTGGGGGGCTGTGTGGGCCTGCCCCATGCTGTTCCTACTGCAGCTGTTTTTGCAGGATCATATTGTGTAGCATGGCACATACAATGACAATTTGAGTAGATGTAGCTGGTGAGTACTGCAAGGCTCCACCAGATGTGTCCAGGCACCAGAACCATGACTTGAACATCCCAACTACATGCTCTATTATGATTCTCGTCTGTGCGTGTGCCTCATTATGGAGTTCGGTTGTGTGTGCATTTCTGATGGGTGTCATCAGCCATGGTTCCAGTGCATAACCAGCATCCCCCACTAGGCGACTGTAAGGGATGTCCCCATTGGCAAATCTCTGGTACAGCTGTGTCAGATGCCAGATGTGGGAATCATAATAGCTTCCAGGGCAGCCAGCACACATGTTCATTATAATGCCCTGGGCATCGCACATGACCTGGCAGTTGGAGGGGAATCCCTTGCTGTTGATGTAGACCCTACCCCGCTCACTGGGTGGTGCTTTGATACATATGTGTATGCAGTCTATAGCACCCACTACCTCAGGGTATTCTGTTATTCGGATGCATATTGCTGGCCAATGCCTCATGGGTGTTGTGGAAATATACATGCTCACTGGCATGTGCTGACATGGCATCCAGGAACTGATGGAATACCCTGGATGCTGATGCCTGTGAGATCCCCATGATATCCCCAGTTGGCCTTTGGCAGGTACCTGTGGCTAGTATTCCTAGGCCTACACATACCTTGATATACACTGAGATGGGTTCCCCTCTGTTAGTTCTGTGTGTCAGGCATGGCCGGCACAGCTCAACAATTTGCTGTAGGAGGTCCCTGTCCACCCTATAGTGCTCCACTATCTCCAGTTCATGTAGCCCCTGGTAGGTTACCCTGGGTCTGTACACCATTCTCTGTCTCCTCGCTGTGGTTTGGTTGACAGCATTCTCATCCTCACCACCCTCAGCTTCTTCCACATGCTGATGCCTGATAGCTGCTGCAGCCCCTATCATTTTGTTGTTTTTGTTTGTTAAAATTTCTCTGCTTGTATTCACCGGTGGTGTAGAGTATGTGGGAAAAACCAGAGGGAAAGGTGTTTGCATAGTTTATAGCAGTGTTCTGGGCTAGGCTGGTCTGCTGCCTGTGTAATTGGCTGATTATGATGCATTTCACCTGTCAGCTATGCTAGTTCTCCTAGATTACCTTCCTACTGCTGTTTTCCCTTCCCATTGCCTTCCTGTTTAAGCCCGGGGGCACGCCGCGCAAACACAGTGCTCAAATATGCACAGAGCTGCTATTTCCTGGTTTACGTTTTTTTTCCCCTTTGTAGTAAGCCGCGGTGGTGCAGCAGTAACGTTGTCACCTCACAGGAAGAGGTTCTCCCGTTCTATTCTTGACTAGAGCTCCTTCTGTGTGGAGTCTACATGTCCTCCCCATGGTCGAATAGCATTCGAAAGACATGTGTGAATGGGCGTGCCTTTGTTGAAGGTCGGGCATCGAGCTGGCACCTTGGCACAGTAAAAATCTACTGCCAGTCATTAGTGGACCAGAGTCCTGCTGTGGCGACTCCTAACTGGGAAAAGCCGAAAGAAAAACAAAAACTTTTTTTTCTCTTTAAAACCTGGTGCGCGGCGTGCACACCCACTTAGGCAATGTAAAGAGTGCTAGGCAGCCTCAGACACACACCCTTGCTTAGCTCTGCTAAGCTAAGGGCAATCCCGAGCCACAGGCTTCCAATCCGTTTACAGTATGCCTGACACACCCCCCATGATGTCAGCTAACTTCTAGGCTTGCACCAAGCTATTCCTGCTCTTGCACTGTTGGATGCTGACTAGCATGCAGGGGAAATCTGGGATTCAGTATCATTCCTCTCATTTGCATAGGATTGCCTGCTGATGCATAGTTACAGGTCCCACACTGAGCCTCCCCCCTTAGCAATCACTGTTCACCGGCCATGTTGTCTTCTGCCTGCCATTGAGTATAATGGCAAAATAGTGATTTTGGTTAGAATGCTTATTTTAGGGTTTTTATTTTATTTTTCACCCGATCCCATTTCTGCGCCACTGCCCTATGCTTAAACAGCCGAGATTGGCTAAAAAAAATAAAAGTACATTTTTTTATTTTTGCAACTGTTTTTCATGCCAATGGCCATATTTTTGGCCATTGGCATGCTTTCTACATAATATGTACCCTTTATTTGGAGCTGTCATGGCTCCGTTTTATAGCCTGCAGAAATTTACTCAGTTACTAACCAAGTACATTTCTGCAGGTTACACTAGTTCTGCATGGCCGGCTTCCAGCTTCCTGGATTGCAGATTCACCTCATTTACATGTATTCCACCTGAAAATGTGGTAATTTTGGTACAGGAGCTGAGTCCGTGCAGGACTGGTGCAGGAGCACTCGTGCATGTCCCTACAGCTTATTCCTGGATCGCACGGCAGATATATTGCCTGCTGGAGCTCCTGCACTAGTCCTGCACACTGTGCAAGGCTTGCTGAATCCGGGGGTGGCTTTCACAAAATAGTGACTAAAGGTTGGTGGTCGGTCTCAATTTGAATAGGTCGGCCATAAATATAATCATGGAACTTCAAACATGCAAACACAATTGCCAAGAGTTCTTTCTCTATCTGAGCATATTGCATCTCGGTTTGCGTTAAAGTTCTCAACACATTGGCTACTGGTCTACCCTCTTGAAGAATGACTGCATCAAGACCAAACTTAGAAGCATTACAAGAAAGAGTTACTGGTTTGTGAACATCATAGTATCTTAAAGTAGGTGGACTGGCAATTTTCTGTTTCAGGACATCAAATGCTCTTTGGTGTTGCTCTGACCAGGACCAGATTATATCTTTGCATGTCAGCTCTCTGAGCAGTGCTGAAAGTTGCCTCATATTTGGAATGAACTTGCCTAAATAGTTGGCCATGCCAAGAAAACATTGTAGAGCTTGGACATTGTCTGGAACTGGCATCTGAAGAATTGCTGTTTGCTTGGAAGGATATGGTTGTAAGCCTGAACTGGTAAACAAATGACCAATATAAGTAACTTCTTATAGCCTGAATTTGCATTTCTGAGGAGTTATCTTAAGATTCACTTCACGAGCTCTTTCTGGAACTTTCTTGAGGTTTCTATCATGTTTGACTTCACCTTTGCCTCCTAAAAGAATATCATCTGCTATAATAGCACATGGATAGCCAGAATTTTTTTTTATCACATATTGAAAGACTTACCTGGCAGAAATTATTCCAAATGGCATTCTCAAAAATCTGTACTTTCCAAATGGTGTACTAAAAGTGGTAAACAATGGAGATTTTAGGTCAAGCAAAATTTGCCAAAATGAACTTTTTGCATCCGAGGCAGAAAAAAAAACAGTGGCATTTGGAATAAGAGCAGCAACTTCTTTGACTGTGCACATTGGATGATGAGGTCATTTTAGTGATTTGTTCAGATCTCTTGGATCAATACATATACTAATATCATCTGAGCTTTTCTTATGAGCTACTACCATGGAAGACACCCATTCAGTTGGTTCATCAACTGGTCAAATTACTCCTTGCTACACCATTCTGTCTAGCTCAGCCATGAATCTGTTCTGCATAGCTACTGGAACTTTCCGTGCTGGTCTGATAACTGCGCTTACCTCAGGGTCTAACTTCATGGAGTACACAACTGATAGTTTGCCTAGTTTGTCTTCAAAAAGATCAGCATAGTCAGAAAAAAGTCTGGGTGAAATTTGAGCTGTTATCCTTCAAGCTTACACGGTGGACTTCTTTATTAAATTAAAGCAGTCCCATTTTCAAACTGTCTCTGAGGCCTAATAATGACTGCATGTGTCTCTTGACTATGTAAAACTGCAAGTCATAACTGTTCCCAGCAGAGTAACATGAAAGCACTACTGACACTTTGGTTTAAATTTCTTCACCACTGTAGGCAATGAGTTATGTACACTTTGCCAGATCAAGCTTCTCATGCCTCATATTTACTGAAAATCAGTTAATTCTCAAACAAACTGATATGAACTGTGAGAGATGTATTTACACAGTCATTGGAGGCAAAGCTCTCACATAAAAGTACTCCCAATGTCAATAAGGTTGTCAGTAGTACACTTACTGCACCCTTCATGCATAATTCAAAGCAGACATATCAACCCACATATGCTGAGGCAATTAAATGTAACCTTCCTAAACCACAAAGACCTCCTAGATGAAGTACACATAACAAATATCTTCAGTGTTCCCAAATCCGCTCTTTCAAAACAACATCCACATCAACACATACAGCTACATCTCATGGAGCCTCTACCTCTAAGCCCATAAGGCAAGCCACCACACAATTCAACATTCTAGTTATTGGAGACTCCATTGTGAGACACTCTGATGTTTCTCTTACCAGGCTGAGTAAAGAGAAAGTCATGGTCCGTTGCCTATCACGGGCTAGGATCAACCACATTACGCACGCACTCAGGTCATTGGATCACCATTACCAATATGAGTTAGTCATAGTCCATGTGGGAGTAAATGACCTGAGATGTACCTCCCTAGGCTATATGAAGAAAGACATCATGGAGCTTTCAGAATATGTGTCTCAGGCTGGTATGAGCCTAGCATGGAGCAGCATTTTACCTTCTCCAGGGATGATGCCACAATACGAACAAAAGATGACTAACTTTAATAACTGTCTTATTTTCTGGTGTCATTCTAAGGAGGTGGAATATTTGTCAGCATGGAAGGAGATGGTTAGCAGACTACAATGCTTTGCCAGGGATGATCTGCACCTTTCCCATCTGGGCTTTCGGATATTAGCTAAACCATTGTCTTCACCATGGTGCCTTTTTTTAGGCAATGCCAAACTGAAAGTACTTCTGACATAGCAAATCAAAACCAAGAAAATCTAAAGGTATTACTGCTCAGTGCTAGGAGTCTAAACAAAGAAACCCACTCCCTAGAAGCTCTTTTTATCATAGAGAATGCTGGCATCTGTGCGATCACTGAGAGATGGTTTAAAGCCATGGAGAGAACACTGACAGTGCAAGGTTATAATGCCTTCCACACATTTAGGTCAGCTACTTAACAAGCAAGGACTAAATGTGGATGTGTCTCTATTTACATCAAAAATAAATATACTTCAAGGATGGTAAACAGGACAGTGCACTTGAGCTGTTCCATGTTCAAATCACCATAGGCAAAATCCAGTACCACTTCCTTGTGAGCTATAGGTCCCACTCCATGACCCAGGAAACCCATACCATGTATTTAAAGTTATTAGAAACACTAATCATCCAACCCAATACCATATTCATGGGTGACTTTAGTTTACATGTCTATTAACTGAGAATCCTGTACAAAACCAACAATGTATATGCACAGAGATTCCAGGATTTTGTAAACACAAACTTTCTGGACCAGATAGTCAATACACCAACCAGGGGTGCAAACATACTGTATCTGGTCCTCTCAAATATGGGAGAATGCTGTACACCCCCTAGCGTAACACCTTCCCTGCTAAGGTCAGACCACAAAATGGTCTCCTTCGAAGCAGAACTAAAACCTGGAGCCCCAGCTAAACCTAAAATATTCAGGAACTACTCTAAGGCTAACCTCCTGCTATTAAGTGAGAACCTGGCAAAAGGTCAAGACCCCATAAACCCTGTGAATACTGCTGCCTATGCAGAACTGTTCACAGAAACCCTGTACAAACATGTTAATAGTTGCATAGAGGCAGCTGTACCCACCAGGAAAAAAGTACAGAACTAACTCAAAAAACAAGCCAACCTGGTGGAATCACAAAATCAATAGGCTGTATAACAGGAGGAAAAAAATCATGGCAAAAATTAGGAGGTGCAGCTCCCAGCAGGATAAAAACACTATCATCAAACTAAACAAACAACTCAGAGGTCAAATAAAGTCTATCAAAGTCAAACTTGAGGTAAGTTTGGCCTTCCAGGCCAAGGACAACCAGAAAGCATACTTTAGCTATGGTATCAAAGGGGATCCATCCTGTCACAGCTTGGGATGATGATATGCACAACAAGCCACGATTCCCAGCGGGACGGCTTGCTGCACCTGGGCTTTTTGATATTGGCTCTGCTACTCCCCACTCCCATTTTTTTTTTTTTTTTAAGCTCAAAGACAAAACTCCCTCACCTCCACAGGGATAGGGATAAGAAACTAGAGTAAATGCTACAAGTACCAGAAGTCAGAACCCCCAACTCAAAACTCTCAAACAACTCAAACTCTCCTTAGCATGGAGAACTGTGCAGTAACAGAAGTAACAGAACCTAACCCCCCCAGCACCCCCCACCCACACCCTATACACCATTTTATACTACTTTTTCGACCCCGAACCCCGGACTTTCCACAAAAAGAGGGGGAGAAAGTATTCAAATCAAAATCAAAACACCTCCAGGCCTCCAGGTAAGTGAAGCATCAGAGACCATCCACTTGATTTCAGTAACTAACAGTGGGTAAAACTTCTAGTTTATAGCCTGCTGCCCCTCCTTCCCAAAAACCCAGGAACCCACTCGGCCTTCCATGAAGGTCTCTCCAAACACCATTATATTGGGCTTCTTTCAACTACCCAACATGAGACTGAGCATTTTCTCAACTCAACACCCTAGCCCAAAGATATTCACATCCCACCCCCCCCCCTGCCAGAAAACCACAGTGCCTCAAAACTGAGGTGGAATCTTCAAAGCCCCGGGCGGTGGAAAAAATACAGCCCAGACAGAGAATCCTTTTTATAACGATTCATCCCAAATAAAAAAGACCCAATCCCTCCAAAGGTAGACGTCCTGTCTGTGTGGTGGCCATAAACAAACTATACAATAGTAGGAGGAAGCTACCTAATGATAAAGCAAAAACAAAAAAAAAGAAGGCACTGATCACAGACATTGCCAACATCCTAGCTGACAGGTTCAGCGCCAAATTTCCCCCACCCAAGGGCAAATATCCCTGACATCTCAGATGCTCAGGTAAGAGCCGCTCTCCTCAAAGCAAAAAACACAGCATCAATGGGACCAGATGGTATCCCGGGCTCGTCCTACATGAACTCAAAGAAGAGCTAAACCCAAACATAAAACTACTGTTCAATCTCAGCCTTACTACAGGATATGTGCCCAAAGAGTGGCGTGACAGCAACAGTGTCCCTCTCCATATGGTGGTGGTGCCCAGAAGATGGAAAAACTATATCCCCCCAAAGCCTGACTAGCTTGGTCTGCAAAGCTATGGAAAGGATCATCATGGACCTCATAAATAAAGATATTGGGGACCTACAAACACTGGATCCTACCCAGTTCGGCTTTGTTAAGGGCAGATCCTCCCTTAAACCTGGTTGATTTCTTTGAAACAGTCACCAAGGCCATTGACGAGGGAAGGTGGTCCACACAGCTACCCTGGACCTCAAAAAGCCTCAATACCAATACCCCACCTCGGCATTATAGATAAGCTCACTCATAAATATAAACCTCTATGTCACTAGATGGATTGCAAACTGGCTCAAGGACAGAAACCACATGGTTAAGAAACAGACAACTGGTGCCAGTGCCATGGCCTCAAGCTAAATGCCAAAAGTGTATAGTCGGGACCCAAGTTGATAGCAATCTCTCATTTGACAACCACGGGCCAAAGTGGTTGAAAAACCATTTTATATATACCATCATGAAGGGATTCACTCACATCTAGAGGGAGGTCATCGTGCCTCTTTTTTTCTCTCATCTCATCCCAGGCCCATTGAATAATACAATTTTGGCCTTGGATGTACCTTACCAGACACCTGCAGCAACTGGAAAGACCCCCAAAGTACCTCACTAAGAGGATCAAAGGAGCTCAAACAGATGCCATATGCTGCCCAGTTAAAGAAACTCCAGCTCTACTTCAGAAAATCCAAATCCCATCGAGCTACGGGCGAGAGAGACTTGAACCTCAGCACTGAATCTTGATGAGTGGATTAAATGCCCTAGGGCAGATAGCCTAGTATGAACCTATGAACCTATGAACCTATGAGCTATGTCCACAACCTCAAAGGCAATACAAATTGTGTGCAGAGCTCATTGTAAATGGAGTCACCTATACTGAGCCAGAAGATATAGCAAACTTCGCGGCTGATAAATTCAGCTCCAACTTTGCCCCTCTCTCCCCCTCAGAACTTGCTCAACTACTCAGTTACCACCAACTAATCATTGCCTATAACATCCTGAAACATCCTGATAAAACCCCAGCACTAAGTCAGCTTCTCACTAGCTACAAAGCTAATTGCCCTCTCCATTCTGTTGACAAATCACTACTCTGTATCTCAAGGGCTAACAGTAATGTTGGGAAAGCCCTATTCTCCCACCTATATCTGGAACCTGGAATAGCCTCTTCTCTTCTCTGACCTCTGCATCCACTACCACACTGCTCAAAAACTCACTTAAGCCACATCTTATGAACACTTGGCTATGTCCATGTATTACATAACATTTATTTTGCTTCTTCATATACCTTCCTTCCTAATATATTTACTGTATATATACTACAGTACCACAACTCTAATTTCTTTATCTCTAGCATGACATTTCCCTTGCTAACCATATTGTTTTTTTATTACTTCATATATTGTTGATATTCTCTTTGTCCGTTTTACATTTCTGTCTGATTTTTTTGTCTGATTGTTATGTAAATATGAAGCTTTTCTCCCCTAGCCTCCACTGTAAATGGACCTGGTCCAGTCGGACTATCCTGATAAACAAATGTAAAATAAATAAATAAATAAAATAAATAAATATAACTCCCCCTACTATCACTAGGGAACTGGTCTTAATGCTTTCTCTAAGATCAAGAACACTGCATCACTGGGCCCAGACAGTATCCCAGGATGTCTTCTAAATAGCATGAAACATGACCTATCAGGGCCTCAGGAATTACTATTTAACTGTATCCTCCAAACAGGCTTTGTGCCTCATGAATGGAAAAAGACAACAGTCATCCCTCTGCACAAAGGTGGGCCATCTACAGACCCTGGAAACTACAGACTCATAAGTCTCACTAGTCTTATATGTAAAGCCATGGAAAGAATTATCATGGAGATGATCACTAGAGATATAGCAAACCTCCAAACACTGGAACCTACCTAGTTTGGTTTTGGTTTTGTCAAGGGCAAATCATGCCTACTCAACCTGGTGGACTTCTTTGAGATAGTCACCAAAGCAACAGATGAGGTCAAAATCATTCAAACTGCCTACCTTGACCAGGCCAAGGCATTTGACACAATACCCTACTCAGGCATTGTTAACATACTCAAGAGGTTAGGTACAAACCCATATGTCACCCGGTGAATAGCCAACTGGTTCACAGATAGGACCCAGGAAGTTAGAACTGGGGAGTCCATCTCTACAAAGAGGCCAGTCACAAGTGGAGTCCCTCAAGAATCAGTCCTTGGACATCTCTTTTTTGGCATTTACTTCTAAGACATCAAGGCCAATGTCAGTGATCTCTGGCTGACTAAATTTGCAGATGATTACAGATTAGGAGCTGTCATTGAATCTCACACTGACACAAATGTTCTCCAGGAGGGGCTGACACTGACAAACAACTGGTGTCAGAGCCATGGACTAAAACTAAATGCCAAGAAATGCTTAATAGTATCCTTTGGGAAGTCATCCATCCCTGGTAACTATCATATTGACAACACACCCTTTAGAGTTGACCCAGAGTAATCAGGGACTTAGGGACACACATAGATAGTAATCTAGCCTTTGATCATCATGTGTCTACAGTGATGAGGAAGTCATTTTATGTTGTGCAACTTATAAACAAAGGTACAGCATCTAAGTCCAAGGAAGTCATTGTTCCACTGTATTTGGTGTTCATCAGACCTATGATTGAGTACAGTGCCTCCTTTGGTATGTACCTATTCAGGCATATCCAACAACTGGAATGTCCACAGAGGTTCCTGTGATGCTCATGCACTGGCCCAGCAATCAAGGAACCTCAATCCTAACCACTAGCACCAGTGAGGGGTGTCCATATAGGGAAAGGATAACAAATACACATGCAGTAAAGTACAATTTCCCTTAAGAGCACACAGAGATCACAGTCAGTCTGGGGCTGGTTTCTCCCTTTCTCTCCAGATCTCAAATAAGACGCCCCACTGGCACAGCTATAGGGTCTATATCTCAGCCTAGTGGACAATCTAAAACCTCCAGCACCCTCTCTGTCCAACCAGTGCTTCATGTCCCTGCCCAGGTAGCTGACACACACATACACTTTGAGATAAGAGTTATACAGAACCACACAGACACTCCTGGGGAAGGTTGGCACAGGTTTTCCAGCTGTGCCCGTTTTACCCAGGTTATATGGCAGAAATCACTGCCACCGGCCAGCTAATATTAATCAGCTACTCAAAGGCCCTTATTAAAGGGTGTCCAATTATTACTGTGCAATATTATTATCCAAATGGTAAGTGTGACTGAACAGCAAAGCTTATTTGAATTGACTTGGTACAGTATCGCTATAAATATATATATATATATATATATATATATATATATATATATATATATATATATATATATGCAGTGTACTCTAGAGCTTAAATTACCTCTACACAAAACAGCCACAGTTGAAAGGTTTAAAAATATTTAATAATAAATAATAAAAACACAAGACAATACTTCTTACTGCACAGTGCTAGTCAAGAGTTCAGAGATCAGAGAAAAATGTTTAAAATAATACTTTAGAAAAGTTCTGACATCACAAAAGAAAAATGAATCTAATCTCCCTATTTCCTAGCTATGTCTAGGAGAAAACACATTTCTAAAATCCTACTTACATATAGACACAGGCAGTGCTGACTTGAGTGTTCTTAAGACAAATGCTCTAATGCTCTCATTCGTTCTGTCCCTAAATTGATAACACAGCACCACTGATTCATTTCAGATTACATCATTTCTTTCTGGTTCCCAGACTAACAGATTCTCAGAGGTTAATAGCCCCTTTGATCTTGCAGCTGGCAGGAACCAGGGCAATAAAAGAAAGTATGCATGCACATTCTAGCCATTAACTCTGGCCTCAAAACAATAAGCAGAATTCCTTCATCCAGACATATCGTGTCTGAGTTTTGACATCAAAGAATTGACTTGTCAGCTTTGTTACAGCAGAGTGCACTGTTGTTACTTTTTTGCATTTCTACATTTAATACCATTTTTTCCCATTTAAGAGAACAAGCCTGTGGCTTATATTAATATTTACAAATGACAGAATTATCTACAAAATTCTATCTCGCTAGTCTGGCAGCTTCACCTATCTTCACAGATCTCCCCCTTTGGAGAACTCAAGCTAGTTTTTCAAGTGACCCTTATGAAACAAGGCTTGAGAGGGTTAAGTCTATCTGAGTATACCTTACCCCATTCCCTGTCTTGAGAGCCCATCTGCATTGGCATTGCTAATCCCACTGCGGTACTGGACTGACATATATGCTTGCAACCTAGGCTCCATCTTAGCAACTTGGCATTTTGCTGGCTGGATCTGTGTAACCATGTTAGGAGGTTGTGATCTGTCACTACAGTGAATTTTCTTCCATACAGATAAGGCTGATGTTTCTGCAGAGCCCACACTATGGCTAGACAGTCCTTTTCTACAGCTGCCTAGCATTCCTCCCTGGGTTGGAGCATACGACTGAGATAAACCAGTGGGTGTTCTTCTCCTTCTGAAGAAATCTGGTTAAGTACAGCCCCCACCCCATGGTTTGAAGCATCCACCTGCACAACAGATGGTTTGCTGTAATCTGGACTGGATAACACAGTGGGGTCCTCCCAAAGCTTCTTTAAACTTCTGAAATGCCTGCTCACATGCTGGGGTCCACACTATCTTATCTGGCCTGTTCTTCCTTGTAAGATTTGTGAAGGGAGCAGCTATGGTACTATAACCGGGGACACATTTTTGTAGTACCCTGTTGTCCCTAAAAATGCCCTCACCTGCCTTTTGGTAACAGATGCAGGCCATGCCTGAATGGCTTCTACTTTGGCAGGTTATGGCCTGATCTTACAACTACCCACTCTATGTCCCAGGTACGAGACCTCTGCCATACCCACCTGACATTTGCTGGGCTTAATGTTCAACCCTGCTCTCCATAGTCTATCCAGCACCTCCTTGACATGTTGAAGGTGCTTTTGCCAGGAATGTCTGTAGATAGTAATATCATTTAGGTAAGCAAGGGAGAACCCTCCTGCTCCTACTTGGATATGATCTACCAGCCTCTGGAAAGTCACTGGGGCACGTTTCATCCCAAAGGGCATCTTTGTGAGCACATACAAGCCAAAAGGAGTCACAAAGGCTGACTTCTCTCTCTCTAGCACTGGGAGTCAGGGGCACCTGCTAGTAACCCTTGGTAAGATCAATAGCTGTAAGATACTTAACCCCACCTAGCTGCTCAAGGGCTTCATTTGTCCTAGGCATGGGGTAAGCATCTGACTGTGTGACTAATTTCCTGTAGTCCACACAGAACCTGTTGCTGCCATCCTTCTTAAGCACCAGCACCACTGGGGAGCTCCAGGGACTGTTGGACTCTTGAATTACCCCTAGTTCCAACATTTCCTGTATCTCCTTTTTTGACTGTCTCAGGCACCCAATAAGGCACCTGCCTAATAGGCGTTTGGAGGCCTGTATCCACCTGGTGCTGCACCAGGTGGGTGCACCCTGGTTTCCCAGTGAACATGTCCCCAAACTCCTGTGACACTGCTCAGATTTCTCAAACCTGGTAGTGGATAGCTGCTGGGACATTGCTACCCCTTCCACTGAGGTGTCAGTCCGAGCCTCACTGAGGAGATCAGTCACCAGATCTTCCTCAGACTTCTCCTGCAATCCACTGCAAATGCTCAGCACAAGGGCCCCCCTATCATGGTAAGGTTTCATCATGTTAACATGGTACAATTTGTGTCACTGCTTTCTGCCTAGCCATTCCACCATGTAGTTAACATCACTTACCTTTCTTACCATCTTGTAGGGTCCCTCCCAAGCTGTTTGCAGCTTGTTATGTCTGGCAGGAATGAGAACCATTACCTGCTGCCTTGCAGCATTCTCTCTAGCTTGAGCATTCCTGTCATATCACACCTTTTTTCTGTTGTTGGGCTTCTGCCAGGTTCTCCTGGGCCAAGCCCATGAATTCATTGAGCCTTGTCCTGAGCTTTAGGACATATGCCACAACAGAGTTCTTGTGAGATTCACACTCACCTTCCCACTCATCTTGAATTAAATCTAGAAGTCCACTCACTGTATGCCCATACAGCAACTCAAAGGGTGAAAAACCTGTGGATTCTTGGGGAACTTCTCTGTAAGCAAACAACTGAAGGGGCAAATATTTGTCCCACTCCCTCTTAAACTGGTTTTCAAATGCCCATAGCATGGACTTGATTGTAGAGTTTAACCTCTCAACAAGACCATTAGTTGGGGATGGTAGGGATGGTCTTCATGTGCTTCACCCCACAGTACTTCCTCAGACAAGCCAGCAGGTCTGACATGAAATTGGCACCTCTGTCAGTCAGTATTTCTTTTGGGAAATCTACCCTGCTGAAAATCTCTAACAAAGCATTTGTCACCTTTTCTGCCTCAATGGAGGACAGAGCCACTGCCTCAGGGTACCATGTAGCATAATCCACTACCAATAGGATATACTTTTTCCTTGTGGAACTTGGGGTACTCAGAGGCCCCACAGTATCCATAGCTATCCTCTGAAATGGCTCCTCAATCACAGGCAAAGGCATCAAAGGAGCTCTCACCTTGTCTCCTGCCTCGCCTACCTTTTGGCACTGCGCACAGGTCCTGCAGTACCCTGTTACATCTCTGTAAATTCCAGGCCAATAGAAGTTCTGCATAATACATTTCTTTGTATGTTTTATGCCCATATGACCTGCAAAGGGAATATCATTAGCTATAGCTAGAAGTGCCAGACAGTAGGCTCTAGGCACTACCAACTGCTGTACCCTCTCACCTTCTAGCCCTCACTCAGGGGTCCACTCTCTATACAGTAACCTTTGTCCCAGTATACAGATTCTGCCTTACCTTGAGAATCAGGTGCCTCACTAGCTACCTGGCTCAGGCCTTGCAATGTAGGGTCTGAGAGCTCAGCCTGTCTCAACTCTCTCTTTGTAACCCTTCCCAGCACCCCTTCCACGGGAAGTCTGTCATCCTCTGACAGTAGTGCCTCATGTCAGCCTGGGTACTACTACTCACATCTACCTTTGCAGTCTCTCTGTCCAAGGGAGCATTAGTACCCACAAGCAGCTGTGGGTCACCTTCAGTCTCACTGCTACAGCGTAGCTTCCTCCCTGAAATAACCACCTCACCAGTCTTGGTTGCAAGTATGCAGTCTGTCTGGGTCTCCCTCAGGCTACCAGACCCATATACTTGCCTCCTAGCCTGACTGAGTGTAACTGCATAAGCACATGATACTGCCTCATCCAAATCTTTCCCTATCAGGACATCTACAGGATGGTAGTTTGGTACCCTTGTTGTCTCAAGACAACCTACTATTGGCATTTTGTCTTTGCCACTTACTGGCTCTCTCACCTTTTGTTCCCCACCTTGTCTCCATGGACATCTGTATGCCACATGGCCCCAGTGGTTGCATTCAAAACATTTAACTTTAGGTCTTGGACGTATACCTAGACTAGTGGCTTCCCCTGCTACTGGCAGATTCTGTTGGGGAAGTCTGTGCTGCCAACCATAGGTTCCTTTTGACCCATGAGCAGTACTGGGGGTCCCTTTACTGTGCAGGGATGCCCTGCTTGCTAGGTATAGGTCTCCCTTCTTCCCCAGTTCATCTGAAGTAGCACATTGTCTATCAGCTAACCAGATCATCATGTCCTCAGGTAAAGTGCTAAGGGGTTGTTCCTTCACCAAAAGGTCTGCCAGCCCTTCAAAAGTGGTGACCTGATATCCATTCACCTACCTATGAAAATAAGTGTTTAGTTCAGCAACATATTTACACACACTTTCTTCTGCCTTGCGTGTATGCTCACAAAACTTTTTCCTATATGTTTCAGGTGTTAGCTTAAAACATTCTAACAAGTGATTCTTAACAGCAGTATAATCAAAACATTCAGCATCAGACATTTTAGACAACACAGCTACAGCTTTACCATGGAGTAAGGGGGTCAGGAACCACACACAGAGCCTTTGCTCAACATCATACTGTTTACATTCCATCTCAAACACATGAATGAAACTATCAAAATTATCCCCCCTTTAAACTGTGGAAGAAATTTACTGACCTTTTGTGCTTCTGGGGTCCAGTTACTCCCTTCCCTATTACCTCCATGACTCTGGTGAAGAGTCAGCATCTCCTTCTCATGCTGCCTCTGCCTCTCCTTTTCCTCAGCTTCCAGGCATAGCAATTTCTCATTATCCTCAGTCTGCAACCATCGCAGTTTCTCACTGTCCTCACTCTCTAGATGCCTCTGTCTCTCAGCTGCTTCTATTTCCCAACACCTGGCCTTCAACTCAAGTCTCTTTAACTCCAGATGGATTTTTAAGTCCTCTGCAGAAAGATTGAGCTGTCCATTATCTGAGTGTGGTATGTCTCCACTGCCAGTCTGATTGTCCTCCTGGTTGCTGTTTGTGATGCAGCTGTGACCAAAGCTGCAATCATGTCTGTCTTAGTCAGGTTTCCATGCACCAGTCCCCTAGCCTGGCACATCTCAGCCAGCTGGCTCCTTGTCAGCTTTCCATACTCCTCTGCTGACATGCTTCCTGCACTCCCTGACTAACTAAGTTAACAAAGGAAATAAAGCAATGGTGATCTGAACTCTGAATATTCACTGCATGGCTGATTTAGAGTACAAAACACATTCAGTGATCACTGTACACAAGCTACAGCAATTCACACCACCAACACCACTACAAGCCAATTAGTATTTACCAACCAATTAATATGTGGTGTGGATATCCCACCACTGTCAAACAATTGATATGCGACCCCAATGCACTGGCCCAGCAATCAAGGAGCCTCAATCCTCACCACTAGCACCAGTGAGGGGCGTCCATATAGGGAAAGGATAACAAGTACACACAGTAAAGTACAATTTCCCTTAAGAGCACACAGAAATCACAGTCAGTCTGGGGCTGGTTTCTCCCTTTCTCTCCACATTCCCAATAAGACTCCCCACTGGTACAGCTATAGGGTCCAGATCTCAGTCTAGTGGGCAAGCTAAAACCTCCAGCACCCCCTCTGTCCAACCAGTGTTTTGTGTCCCTGCCCAAGTAGCTGACACACACACACTTTCAGATAAGAGTTTACACAACCACACAGACACTCCTGGGGAAGGCTGGCACAGGTTCTCCAGCTGTGTCCCTTTTACCCAGACTATACGATACAAATCACTGCCACCACCCAGCTAATATTTATCAGCTACTCAAAGGCCCTTATTAAAGGGTGTCCAATTATTGCTGTGCAATATTATTACCCAAGTGGTAAGTGTGACTGAACAGCAAAGCTTATTTGGATTGACTTGGTACAGTATCACTATATATTCAATGTACTCTAGAGCTTAAATTATCTCTACGCAAAACAGCCACAGTTGAAAAGTTTAAAAATATTTTATAATAAATAATAAAAACATAAGACAATACTTCTATCTACACAGTGGTAGTTAAGAGTTCAGAGATTACAGAGAAATGTTTAAAAAAATACCGTATAAAAGTTCTGACATCACAGATAAACAAACTAGTCTAATCTTCCTATTTCCTAGCTTTATCTAAGAGAAAACACAGTTCTAAAATCCTACTTACATATAGACACAGGCAGTGCTGAGTCTCTGTTGAAACATTCGAGGTTCTAGCACTTCGACATTTACAGGTCGACTATTAAGTTTTCGATTACATTAGTATTCAATAACGTAATACAGACCCGGTCAGGAACCAGGGCAATAAAGAAATTATGCATGCAAATTCTATCCATTAACTCTGGCCTCAAAACAATAGGCACAATTCCTTCATCCAGACATATCAGCTCCGAGTATTGACATCAAAGAATTTACTTGTCAGTTTTGTTACAGCAGAGTGCACTGTTGTTACATTTTTGCAGTTCCACATTTAACACCAGTTTTTCCCAATTAAGAGAACAAGCCTGTGGCTTATATTAATATTTACACATGACAGAATTATCTACAAAATTCTATCTCGCTAGGCTGGCAGCCTTCACCTATATTCACAGTTCCTCACTAAAAGAATACAAGGAGTAAGAAAAATGTCTTATGCAGGCCACCTCAAGGTCATATCCCTGTATTCTGTCTCCTACAGGCTTTTGAAGGGCGATCTATGCCTGGCATACAAGGCATTGTCAGACCCCACTCTGATGGACCACCTGCATATCTACAAAACAAACAGCACCAGAGTTACCTGTTCTCAAGTCTTAAACCTTGCCTGTGATATAAATAGGTGCTGCTGGAGAGATAGGTATGTATCCCAGAGTCTAACTGGTCTATGGAACAGGCTCCCCATGCATGTGAAGCAGAGTTCCTTCTTAACCCAATTCAAGTGCAACTTGGACATTTGGATGGGAAACTGGAAATTCATCCCTAGTATGTCACCTATGTCTGTAAAGGACACAGGTAACCTGTAAATAGTTCATCTTCCAGGCCCATGCTTACAATTACCAGAGATTTGGGATGCATGGCTAGGCTTAAAAAGGCCCTTGCGGTCATTAGCCTAGTAAACACCTATGAACCTATGAACTTACTTTGGCAAATATCTCTGCTGACATAACATTACACTTTGAACCAGTATCAGCTTTGAGCTATACAGGTCTTCCATTAATTGGAGCAGTACAAAATACTTCATTCTTTGCCTACAAATCTACTACATTGACTGTTTCACCAAGCACAGACACACCATCAACATAAAAAGTAGGGTCACAGCTTTCTAGATGATCAACTTTTCTCTTTAAATATTCTCTTTTAATAAAAGAATGAGCCTCATTTGATTTTCAAAGTTTTTTAAAATTATTCAACTTTTTACATTTATGGCACTGCTGACCAAAAGCTATGCACTTTTCTCATTTAGGCTCATGGCTACCTCCACAATTACAACACTTGACTATAAGGCTAGCTACAGGTTTTGCTGAGTCACCCCTGTGCTTCATTGAGCATGCTCTGGATTTTACTGGCGCAACTCAGAATTTGCTAGAAAGGCTCAGGGTTTTACTAAAGCAACTATGACCTTAGCCTATATCTTTTAACCACGTGTTGCATACTATCAACATTAGCAATGGAAGAAGCCATGTGTGTGCTTTTGTTTACCTTTGTTTTGTCGCACATGGTATGTGCGATCGTCCTGTTGTGTGACCCATATTACCGAAATACGGAGACCTTCGAAGGATCAAATGTCGAAAATGGTTTGCTGGAAAGCCATTTCCGAATTTGATCCATGTTTGAATGGCAAAAAAAACATTCACTTATTTGCCATTCAAACACATGGTGAATCTGCATTCTCAATTTTTGCAGCGGTACTTTCAGCATTATGCACATCGGACACACAGCAGATGACAATTCAAAGGTAAACCATGTGCTTTTCTCATTTGTAAACATATTTGTGTGTTTTTCTGTGAGGTCATATATCTGACAAATCTCAATGACCTTATTCAAAGTTAAATCACTGTTCAAAGCAAAATCTTTCTCATTGCATCATCTTTAAAACCACACACAAACTTGTCTTTTATCAACTCGTCTCAAATCTGCACATTTTTGCCTTGTTTCTCAAATTAGTTATATATGCTGCAAAAGTTTCACCATGCTTTTGATCCTTTGTGTAAAATAATTGCCTTTCCATTGTAATATTTGTTTGGGGGTTACACATTTCTCTAAATTTACATTTTAAACACTCAGGGTCTTCTCGCATTTCAGCCGGTACCAGTATATGGCAGTTCCCCCTCCTCTGCATACTCAGCAGGTGCATACACAAATAAGCACTCTCTTTCAATGGCTTCTGAACCAGCTAACTTAAGCAGAATAAATGCCTTTGTATGTGCATCTTTGTTAGAAAAATCAGCCTTTATGAAAATATTGGACTCTTGCTCAAACACTGTCCAATTTTCTGCCACGCCAGTTACATATAATATTCAAATGCACAGAAAATCTCTTAAAAATGACTGCACTCTACATAATAACTGTATTGTAATACTGCACACACTTGCCAGCACTTTGCATTCTTTGGATACTTCCAGTAACTTTAGTTAATGCGAAAAAGTAGCATATAGAGGAAAATACTGTCCTTTTCCCTTTTTCATACATTTTATATGATTCAGATATTGTTTCAAATGTTTTCATAATTATTTCAAATATTTTCATCAATATGTTGCAGTTTTGGACATTCGTTTAATTAGAAATTCGTTTTGAGCATTCTTAGTGTCACGTTTTATATTCATTGAGTAAAAGATCATTTAAGCAAGTTTTAGTACCTGGAATTTGTTTCTGACCTTTTTGCCAGTTGTTTGAGCAGTAGGGATGATCCACTCTTGTATATTCCTCCAACTTTAACTATGCGCCACATGGTTTTGACTCTCGATCCCATTCTGACACCATGTCACTCATCTTGTGTACTTGAATAAGACAATGAGGTTGGGTGTTCATTTAAGTAGTTTATCACACACAAACACTTCAGGATGGATAGCAGGAACATCAAACTTAAACGAACTAACTGACTGACTACTGCTCACATGCATGCTTACACCTCGGCTACTCACCACAAAATGGCACTCTTGCTTGCACATGCTCTGTACTTATATGCATGTGCCTACTGACTGGAAAGCTTCTTAAAAGTATATCACACAATCTGAACTCCAGTGGATTTAAATAGTACACAGATCAAAAAATAATAATCATTAAAAAGAAAGCCTTGTGTGAAAGGGAAAAATGTCTGTAACAATCAGTTCAAAAAGTAGCATTCATTCGGTCCAAAAATTGTTGACTTAGTTAAAGATCATACAGAATTTGGGTAAAATGTTTAAAGACAATAATTATTAGTGACTTGTATTTATATTCAACTTCCCATCTGTTATCTTCATGCAGCTTTAGTGCTCATCATGGTTTCCTTTTATTTTAAACTTTCAAAAAACAAATCATAGAAAAATATGTTTCTATCTTGTAGTAAACTAACAGCGTTTTTTTATATTTTTATACACATGTAAAAAGCTAATATTATCAAGACTTTCCTTCAATGCTGTGACATAGGATTACTTAATAAGATACTAACATTGTTTTCATTCAGAAGGCCCTTAGACATGCAAAATGCTTGCAATAACCCAGTAAACAATTCCTGCAACTGATATCTGCTTAAAACTCAACATTTCAGAGCTAGCAAACCTTGTAGATTATAAAAACACTTCCAGTATCTGCAAAAATAAATATTGCTTTTATTTGGGATAGCCAAGGGTGTAAGAAGGGACTTCAAAGGATGGGTGACAACTGCTGTTCATTATCTGATCTATCACTTAGTTTCTATATGAAGTCATCAAGATGAAGGGAAAGGCTAATCAAACCAACGAAATTAAAAGGCATGCCTTCAAGGAGGAAGTGTTAAGGAAAAACTTTGCCTTGCGACTGCAAGTCTGTAGTTTTCAAGGAAGTAAAAAATGAAAGGAGCTCTCAAACACTGGTCCCATCATAAGGTGTTTTGCTATAAAATCGAATGTGTAGGTTATTTCTCAGGAGGGGAGAACAGGGAGTTGTATGACCGATCAGAAGATTGTGTTATGAAGATATGTAAAGCTGCAGATTAAAACAGACATTTTTTTAGACAGATTTTGTATTGATTGTGATGAAATAACAAATACAGCCATGATGCAAGAAAGCACATATGAAAGTAAAATGCTGATGTGTTTCTTTCTTAATATGATTCTGTATTCTATTAATAGCTGAAATTGTTTTAAACAGTTTAAGCAAAAGTGTTTCTGCTAAAGTCTGCTACTGACAACTGTATTTTTTCAGCATCCTTCTGCAGGCTGCATTCTGATGGAATTTACGCTAACTTTCAGCAGCAACTGAGTATAATGAACAGAGGAAGCAGTCTCGACAAAACAGATGAGTTTGGAGTTTCTGTAAATAACCTACATGTTGACATTTTACAGCCTGTGTAACATCTAGGACAGCCTTGATTGTCTCATTTCTTCTAAAAATGTATTCTAAGATCATGTTTACTAGTCTAACACTAAAGTGTTTTCATCTTAAAGAAGTCAATGGTAGTTCATTTTCTGAAACAGGTTTTGCACTAATCCTAATCAGATAATATTTACAGGACTCTGCAGCAACAATACATTAAATATTCCATAAATCTAACTGGTTCTTAAGCTAGTGATGTATAAAACATTAAGCAGATTTTCCTTGCTTACATTACTGCAGTATAAGCAGCTGCCGTTGTATGAATAAATGTATTTTCACTTCAGTGATGTAAGCAACACATCTCCTTCCCAGCTGCCTCATGTCAGAATCCTACTGCACGTTTTATCCACTATTTATACAATATGACAACTAATACTCATTTAACAATATGTATTCCTTGAGTCTGTAAGACTTTTCCTTCCATGTAGCATGTCTGGACAGCACACAAGGAAAGCTACTGGAAATAGTATGTGACATAATTTTTCATCATCTGCTCTTTTTAATATTGCAAAAAATATGATTTCTTGGATTCTTTTTTTATCTCATTCAAACTAACATGAAATTCTGAGGTTGTTCAATATGATATTTTGTGCTAAAACATTTTTCTCATAAATTTATTTTCAGTTTCAAGGTCTGATTGCATCTGTTCAGATTTTTTTACTAGACAAACTTGCTTGCTGAAGTAACAGGGTGACCTTTATATACACCGTGGTGCATTTTTTATTATGTGGTCCATAATTCTGTGACCAAATATGCACAGCAGTATGATGGTTAGCCTTTAACTTGCTTTCACATCATTCTTAAGAAATTAATGGTCAAATCAATAATGCCTGACAAGGTGGGCATTATTGAGGAAGTAACACACTCAGTGTGTTCTAAGGCCTAGTGCTGCAGGCAGAGGATCTCTCCACTCCTGGAAGGGCCGCCATTTTTTCCCATATAATGTCAATCCTGGATGGTATTATTATTATGCACACATAATGGACTAGTTATGAAATTGCTTCATATTTGCTTTCTGTAGTATATATTTTTTTATATTTTTTTGATATAACATAGTTCTTCAACCTAATGCTTCAAAGCTAATGAAGCATATACAGTTGTTTGTTGGAAGAAGTATTTTGCATCCAAAATATAAGTTACGTAAGTTTTTAATGTATACACACACACACACACACACACACACACACACACACACACACACACACACACACACACATACACACACACACACACAAGACAGCACACACACACACACACACACACACACACACACACACACACACACACACACACACACACATACACACAGAAAGTCCTACACATACAGGGGCATAGACAGATTAAAAAATATATGGAAACAGACTTGCACACCCATATACACAGACCCATGTGCCCAGGAATTACAGTCACTTTCTTGGCTGACTATTTCTCAAATGTCTCAGTATGATCAAATAAATGAAAAAAAATATCATACAGTGAAAAACAATGCAATCCCTATCCCCTCTCCATTTTTCAATGTCCCTGACTTTATAGAACATCCCTGATTTTATCTCATATTTTTGCTCTCTCCCTAAAAAATGTTTGATTTTCTTGTAAACCACTGGGAATTAGTAAGCAAGGTCAAAATAGGCACCTCCACCTCCAACAGTAGACCTGTCACTAGTGGTGTTCTCCAGGGATCTGTCCTGGGAACTCTGTTGTTTGGCATCTACTTCTCAGTGGTCCAGGCAAAGGCAAAAGGCTTGTGGATGACTGTATGTTGGGTGCTGTCACTGACTCCCCAAATGATGTTAACATACTGCAAGAGGGTCTCACAGCAACAAATGACTGGTGCCAAAGTCATAACCTCAAGTTAAATGCAAAACAATGTATTATCATACCATTTGGTGAAAACATGGCCCCTACTGATTACCCCATCAACGACAACACTGTAAGCACACAACCTATGGTGAGACACCTGGGTATTCAGGTTGACAACAATCTCACATTCAACCATCATGTAGAGGCAATGGTCATAAAGGCCTTTTACTTGGTTCATCTCAAAAGCAAAGGGATTCCATCCAGAAAAAAAGAGGTTATTATCTCTCTGTACTCCTCCCTCATTAGGCCATTAATTAAGTACAATACCCCGTTTGGTATGTACCACTCCAAACATCTGCACCAACTGGAAAGGCCACAGGAATACCTCACAAAGAGTATCCATGGCCTCCAACACCTGTCCTATGTGGACAGGCTCAAATTGCTATCACTTTACTCGGTATCTTGCAGACTGCTCAGCGGTGATCTGTGTCTTGCCTACAAGGCAACCTCGGATCCTGCCCTATTAGAGATGCTCCATATCTGTTAGTCTAACTCCTCATGCATTACCCACTAGAAAATCTTAAATCTAATATGCGACATCAACAAAATCTGCTGGAGAGACATGTTTGTCTCCCAGAGGCTGCCTCATCTCTGCAATAGACTTTCCATACACATCAAACAGAATACCTTGCTGACCCTCTTCAAGTGCATCCCTAATGCATGGATGGAAAACCACAAATTTGTCTGAGGGGTTCCACCTCTGTCTCTGACTGACAGGGGTGGCATTTGCTGACTGAGGTTTCTTTTTTGTGGATATACTTTTGGCTAGGCTTGTAAGGCCCCCAGGGCCATTAGCCTAGTAACCTGCTGTGATGAATAAAGCTAAACATTATAGTTTTCATGTAACTTACTCAGACAATACATTTTGGTGGAAAACATCTTGCTATGTTTCCTTTATGTGAATAAGGGTGATATATATATATATATATATATATATATATATATATATATATATATATATATATATATATATATATATATATACACACACACACACAGACACTCTGTTTATCCTCTCACCTGTTGTCTCCTTCTCTCTTTCTCTCTCTCCTCCTCTCTTTCAAACATGCACACATACAGACAGGCAGGCACACACACACACACACACACACACACACACACACACGCACACACACACACACACACACACACATATGTCGCACACACACAAAACTGCATTATTGTAGTTTTTCAATCTCACTTAGCAAGGGGAAAGTAAAACATGTTTTTGAAGTCTTTGTATCTGCAGTTACTTTGGATGATTAATTTTCCTTTTTATTTACTTTTTTCTTACTTGACAAAGGTATATTTAGTGAGCTTAAAACATGGTGTTCATTTATCTTTTTGCAGTTCATGCTTCATGGCAGCTTAATAGGGCGTTTTTTTTACTGGGTGATATCTGTATATTAATGTTATGTGGGAAGAACATTCATTCTTCAAAAAGGAATGATGTCCTTTGTAATTGCTCTTCAGAGCTGCTTTGAACAAATATGAAAATTCAGGACCAGTCAAATTTATTGGACTTTTTTCATTACAGTAAAGAATAGACAATAATGAAATCCTGATGTATTTGTTGAAAATGAGTACTTCATGGCAGCCAAAGAAACTGAAATATATACATTCATCCATCACATGAAGTAGCAAACTGCTTCAAAAAGGAACATTTGTCAAACAAATTTATTCTAATCTTTCTCATTAGCTTTGCAAATGTAAAAACTACTGTAAAACTGAAAACTGATTGCCAGGAAGAAAGAACTGCATCTACAATCACCAAAGGAAACATGTTAAAACTATTGCTGTGTGGGGGTCAGGGCTATGTAGGCTTTAATGAACAGTAAGAAATGTTGTTATGTATGAGAGATCATGTTGTCTTCCTCCATCAAATTAAACGCTTAGGTATTCTGTTGTCAATTAATCTTTGTGCATTTCTGAAAGTTTTTCATTTTAAAATGTGAGTAATTTTGTGTTTATAAACTGCAGTAATGTTGAAGGCATGTGCCAAGCTTTTGACTGAAAATGATTTAGATTAGTTCACTTATCCATTTAACAAACAATGTTACATTTATAATATAAACCGATAGTTGATAACTAGATAAGGGGTGTTTGTTTACCGCTTTTTCTTAACACGTTTATCTTGTAATCTTTCTATGTCAATACTGAATTACAAATGAACTGATCTGTAACAACAAGATTGCATTAATACCAAGTTGTTTCTTGAGTGATATATATTTTGTTACATAGTAAAACAGCAAATGTAAGGGTCATTTTGTCTCTAATGAATCAAGAAATTAGAATCTTTTCTCATAGCCAGGTAATATGTTTGCAACACAGCTAGAGAAATGATAGAAAATAGCATGCAATATTAAGGAAGAATCAAAGATGTTAAATGAAGCCTAAAATAAAGTCAAAATACCATGTTCCCTTTTATCAGATTCTGTGGATAAAGCAGATACGAGCAGCTCCAGTTTAATTCAACCATCCTTTATCATTCCAAGCATCTCAAAGATGCAAGTCAGGAAAGTAAGACACTTAACAGAAGAGCAAAAGGAGTGATTGATTTATAGTACTATTTCACTCATGTTTAAAGATCTCCAGGGAAGTAGCTGCCTATCTTTAAGTGACCATTCAATTATTATTGATTTCCTTTTCAGATCATAGGAGAACACTGACACTGATTAACAACAGCTGCTCTTTTAACTCCTGCTCAGATATCAGCAGTGTCATGTGTTATGGAAAATTGATTCAGTGGTATCGTCTGTGTAAAGGAAAAATTGTGAGCAGTTGCTCATTGGCTTCACACCAAGCAAGCATATCCAGAGACTTATGACTTAAGACGTTGAACTTCATAGTACCTTGCAGTATGTAATGTATGCCAGTGACTGTACTCTTTTAATGCAGGACTAGAACTTCAAGGCAAGGCTGCACTGTAACTATTTTGGATTTCATTTTTATAGATTGCATATTTAAATTGTTTCTTGCCTTTTCCTATTGTCTTATTATAGTTTGTTTTATTTTTAATGTGCTGTTTTGGTTTGTTTTTTTTTTTCTCTGCATTTAAAAACAAAGTTCTTGGTTAGGGATGGACAGCAAACATTTGTATTGCATTAATTTACTTTAAAAGGATAACTTTCACCTAGACTGTGGGATGTGTTGAGAAGTAACACTTTGTAAGGTAAGCAGAACAGGATCATGTTTCTGTAATCAACTTTACTGGATAGAGTATATAAGAAAGAAAAAAGTTCCAGTACAAATAACTTGATAACAATATGAGCTTAATAACAAAATGACATTTATTATTTCCCTAAGTACATAAACATGCTATTATAAAACAAAAAAGAAAAAAATCAACTTAAAACAAATCATATTAGGAACATACAAATCAGAAATAACATTCAGTTAGAAGAACTTTGAAAACAATAGATAATAATTGTATAGCAATCATTCCACTATGAGGCATGATTACTAAAAAATAATAAAACAAGTCAATCTCCAGGATTCAATAAAATCTGTGTAGGCTCTGTGCAGAGCCTACATGGAATGTACCCATCTACATGGCCACAGTTCCCCCACGGCAGCGCGCCATGCATATTAATCATGGCACACTGCTGAGGGAGATCACAGTAACACGGATATTGAATCTGTGCAAGCGGCAGTGTAGAGGCTATCCTGTACTTGTGGTCTATCCAGGGAAATCCTGGACAGATGGGAAGCACAAGACAATAATCTGTTTAATGTACTCTTCTAGTGTATAATTTTTTTTCGTTTTCTTTTTCTTTTTTTCTTCTTTGTTAAACTACCTGTTTGCATGGTGCAGGGCAGTGCTTAGCGATGCAGAACTGTGTGTGTGTGTGTGTGTATATATATATATATATATATATATATATATATATATATATATATATATATATATATATATACACACATATATATATATATATATATATATATACACATATATACAGCAGACACCTGCCCTATATCTAAAAATAGACAGCAGAAGTAATCAATTGTAGCATCATTTTTTTAATGTGTGTTTGCGAGGCATGGTGCTTAGCAATGCTAGCAGGTACCTTAGCAGTATATGTAAAGATATACTGGGTTTCTCTACTATCCAATTGGCTAGATAGGTTGAGTCACAACCTACAGTGTAGTAGGGCCTAGGTTTGAGTCCTGACCAGTCATACCTTTTACATTTATTGCTGTGAAAATGTGTGAGGTAATTGAAACAGCAATTTAGGTCAAAATAAAAAATTGTTACATTTAGAAAAGCTGTGCGATGCTAAGCACCACTTAAACATGGTCAATAGCCTGCAGTGTTTGCATGTTGCTAAGATTCACTTAAACATGGGTTGTGCAAGTTTGCATGATGCTCAGCTCCACTAAATTGTTTTGTACTATGCTAAGCAACATGGTGCTTTTTTGAAAGTTACAATATGATGTGCAAGGGTGGGAATGCAGCCAATATTAAGGCCAATAGCTGGAAATTTCACACTATACATTGTAGTATCACTTGGCTGTCGGTATGCCTCATGGTGTTGGAGAAGGTGCATGCTTTTGGGTGCAGAGGTGGGGGAGTCCAGAATGTTTGTTGAACTCTTGGTGAAAAACTGCAATCCTCAGCTGCTGCAGGGCCATTACTAGGCCTCAGAATGTAAGTCTGAGGCCTGGGATCAGTTGGCTAGGGATCTTACCAGTGCTACTGGTATCCCCACTTTGGTGAGCAGTGTCATCACCACTATGATGACCTGAAGTGAAGGAAGAAGGGAACCTTGGACACCTGGGTCCAGGTCCAAGAGGCTAGGACTGGGCATACCCCACAGATATGTAAGTATGGTTGCCAGTACTTTAGAAATATACAGGCTGAATCTGTGCAAAACTGGTATGCATAATGGTTTGCTTGTGTTTCAACAGTTGCAGATGAAAGGGTTTGCAATGTCCAATCCCATACAGGGAACTTGGCCAGGATGAGGCGAGAGTGTGGTAAGTAGGGAAACATCAAAGTATTAACCTAATGCATAATGTACCATCAAAATAAATTATTTACAGAGTTTACAGTTGTAACAGTCAGGTATGACATACCTGGAAAATGTAATATGTTTAGTAATGTGTCACTGCCTACCAGAAATGGTAAACCAAGTTAAATCAAGTAAACATGCTTTACTGTGTAGTATAGCTTCCAAACATCAGTTGACATTGTGATCTACCCAGATTAGCAGTCACTGTTCTGGTCTGCTCATTGTGTGAAATATGCTGTAGGTTGCACTCAAGTAATGACAAAGGTATATGGGTTATTTCTTAGAGGTCTGCCACAGCTAGCCATGATGTACATGCCAGACTTGAAGCAACAGTAACCAATAGATTCTAAATGGTGATGGTGCTGTCATAGGTACTGTTTATAAGGAAATAAGTGCTCATTATTCTTCAAGTCACTGCATGTGTGCTCTAATCTGAGTACAGTCAACCTTAAAAAGGAAATGAATAAAAAGTGCAGAAAAAACTGTCTGATAAATGTAGTGCAATACTCACAGTAAGGTTCAAGCCTGAGTTATGGACATTTTGAGTCAAATAATGCTGCATATTCCTCCCACTACAGGAACAAGGTATATGGGTAAGTTAGCTGAAGTTCTGACCAGATATCCATATGTATAACTGTCACATTTTAAGGTACATTATCAATAAAGTTTAAAACAGGATAAAGTTTAAAGCAGGGTTGTGCTTTGATAACTAATCTGTTCAAATAACTGTGCAGTATGGGTGTATTCACTGCATGTGCGTTTTAATGTGACACAAGTCAATGGTAAAAAGGGAATGAATAAAGACTGCAGGAAAAAAAACACTGTTTGATACGTGTAGTGCAATACCCACAGTAATGTTCAAGCCTGAGTTATGGCCATTTCCTGTCAGATAATGCTGTATTTTCATCCCACTCCATGAACAAGGTATATGGGTAAGGTAGCTGACATTCTGGGCAGATGTCCATGTCTATAATTGTCAGATTTTAAGGAACATTATCAATAAAATTTAAAACAGGATTGTGCCTTTATAAATAATCCTTTCAAATAAGTGTGAAGTATTCCAGTATGCACTTCATATTCTGTTCTAATCTGACAGCAGTCAACTATTAAATTAAGTGCACATTTTCCCTGGAGTCACAGCTTGTGAGTTCTAATCCCATCGCACTCAACTAAGAAATCACTGGCTGTCTAGTCTACCTAGTGTACATGAACATACCTCTCAATCATCATGCTTTCTCAGAATGTAATGACTAATGCCTCATATGTCTGGTCCTTGCTTAGCAGATAAATGACATTACTTGTAATGCAATTTACTGGCAAGTCCATTATCAGACCACCTTGCTACTAATGTATGAGCACACTATTTACAAATTTTCCCTGTAGTACTATGCAGAAATGTTCCCTGTAGTTGTGTCTCTGTACCACCATGTGTTAGAGTTTGGCCCATACTGTTCCATGCTAACAGGTTGTATATGTACATGCAGCATCATCTATACATTAGTTGCATTCACTGTACTCACAACTGAAATTGTACATATGTAAACATATGTAGTAGTAGTCTGTGTAGTAATATTATCGGTGAAGTTACTAATGGTATATTTCTCTCTATCACCCCATCCCTTTTCATCTTTAATTTATTAATGTTATTTTTTAATATTATGATTTTATATTAGTATATATTTTAGTAACAATCTCTTATGTTGGTCTTATGTGTAATTTCATATTGGTTTGATGTTAAAATAATTTTACTAACCTTACTTATTGTTGTTTTCCTTATTATAATCTTTCATATAACATTTGAGTAACCATTATTATGTTCTATAATGTTAATACTAACATCTGTTTGGTTATGTTTATTCTCACCTTATGTTTATATTTATTTTCTATAGCACAACAAGGTAGGACAGTTCCTAGTGATCCACCTACCTTGGCTCCCCGGCCGTGGCATCGGGATGCAGCACATTTGGGACGCAGCCTGGTGGTGCCCCCTCTGCTGCCACTGCACTATCTGTGGCATTGGGCAGTTCTGTGTCACAGGCTGGGGCTGGGCCCCCTCTAGGAGTGGTGGTGGAGGGGGTGATAGTCAGTCCTGCCCCTGATGCCAGCATCCACCATTACCACCACAGGGACAGTGAAGAAACAGTGCTGACAGTCCCCATGGGTGATGACTTGAATTGAACTGCTGCAGTGTGCGATGGTCATGGGACTGAGATTCCACAGCACCAACTCATCCAAGGTGTTCACCCCCTCTTGTGTCACACACCAACCCTGTCTGTTGTCTTGTTTGTCTGCAAATGCTTCCTCACTTACCCAGCGTAACTCCTGCACATGTACATATTTCCCTTCCCCAACATTCCACTCTAACTTTAAAAAAATGACCACCTGTCCCACAAAAAAAATCATCCCATACATAGCTCTCCATTTCACACATGTGTACACTGGACATAATTAATTTGGTCTAATTGGCATGACAATGCACTGCTATTGTCTTCACCACTCACGCTGGGGGTGACAGTCCAAATTCAACTAAAAATTATGTTAAGATGCACAGTTGTTGCTGTACAAGAAATGGATAGTTATGGTTCTGTCCTACACTCTTCCTGCACATACCTACTTGATTTTCACTATGTTTTTCCCCCTGCTTGCTCCCCATTTCACCACTATCCTATCTCCCCATTTTTCTTTTCTTTATAGATTTTTTGCGCGAAGTGACATGATGCACCTCATTGCTTAGCTATGCTAAATAGTGTTAAACTGATATATGTGTTGGGAAATACATTAATCATGTTATAAAAATGCATTTGTGCCTTATTTCAGATCTGCGACCATCACATCTGCAGAACAGTGGATCAACCCACCATGCCACACAGCTGTTAATGAACATAGATCTTTTAATCAAAACATAGTAATGTGCAGGTTCCTGTCAATAAGTGCAAATCAGCTAAAATAAGGCATCTAATAGCAGGTAACTCTGCAATTCTATGTACAACATGACAAAAAGACAGTTGGTAAAACATTACTGGAAAAACAGAATTGTAACTGGGACTATGGTGGAAAAAGACAGCACTCTAAATCCATACAGATAATAGTACATGTAAGTGAGGTAAATAACAGCAGCTAACTGGAATGACGTCTACAACATGTAAAAATATACTTGTAACAGGGACTCAGTAGCTCAGTATGTAAAATGCACTGAGAACATATGTTTTTGGTAATCATGGTCCTGGGTTCAAGTACAGCTGTGTCTAGCACTATAAGTTGTGATATGTATATCTGTCTCATCACCTAGTTATCCACCCAAAGCAGTTCAGATGGAATGTCTGCTTCTAAATAACATCAGTCACAGGCCGACAGGTAGGACCACTCTTACCTACTCCTATTACAACAGTAGTAAGTACAGAGAATGTCAGGTCATGCATTAATAGGAATTCCCAGGGGATTTTGCAGTGCACACTGAAATTGTGGCCCAGTAATATCAGACTGCTGCCTACAAGGATTTGCTAGTGATAGTACAGACAACCACAGCTGCACAAGTAACATACATATATGGAGGTTGTGCTACATGCAAGGGTAGCCAGCACACATGTAACAGGGGACTACCATGACAAAACACATGCCTTGGCAGTTGCCCAACTGCGTGACATAATAATTAATGGATCCCCTACCTTTTTCTAGGACACACAAAGCATGTTGTCTGTTATTCTGGTATTGATACCTTTGGCTAACATACTTACCTGAGACATATTACCTAATTTCCAGTGGGATGAGTTCCCTCCATCTGGATATGCCCATATAACAATGCTGGCACAGACCCCACACTTACTCTTAAGTCTTGTTCACCTGCAAAGTGTTGACCTTCACTGTCTGTGCCTATTGCCAGCAGCATCAGCTTCAGCTACAGTTTGCAGCACACACATCTGTATGTAAAAAGTAGCTGCTGCAGGCATTCTCTTTGTGATGACATAGTAATCTTTATCCCAGTAATTTTCATCCCAACATATGCAAAAGAGGATGAAAACTACATTGAGCCCTTATATCTTGTTCAGTGGTTGCATGGGATTGGCTGATTATACTGCAAATCAACTGTGTAGGCTGCAATTAGCATTTCTGAAGCACAGATTGGCTCAGAGGCAATCACTTGCTAATTAGAACCATGTTAAAAAAGCAAACATCAAGCTAGGGGAACTATTGTGTATGAGAATTACCTTGCAGGGTGAACTCGCTGGCACAACATTCATATACTTGTACCTTTCCACAGAGGAATATTGCGCTCCATCAGGTATGTAATTGTTTTTTCCCCACATAATGCATATGTTTGAATATCCTTAGGGGCAATGTGGATTTCATCATTAAGCCTTTCTTAGAACTGTACTGATGGCATGTCATTGATCTCCAGATGTGTTACACCCACAAAGAACTAGAGTACAGTAAGTGTAGAATGCTTTGTGGTAATCAGGTACACTGGTTTCCTGGTGATTCCCTATGAGAGCTGTTGTAATAGTACACTGCTATTTGTTCGGCATGGATACTGATAGATATTATAAGGGGGTGTTACCCCGAGGGGACAAACTACAATGGACTCCTGTGTTGGGTGTGTGATCATACATCAGTATCCATCTTGGCACAAGCATGAATAGCTTACTATTGCTACTATCCTACTTGCATCCACACCCTTTGTATGTTGCACACTGTTGACTATGATGTGTCATCAAGCAGTGAATATTGCATACAATCCTTTATTGATGTATCTCTACATACTGTAGTCCCACGTATGTGCTCCTGACATGTGTCCCCATTAGCTTGTCTTTCAAGTATTATGTATCCCTGATGCTGGGGACCTTTTACAGATGCTGAAAATGACATAATCCTGGAGGCATTGCAGCAAAACTATCAATTTCTGAGGTCCAGGGGGAGGGCAAACAGGGAACAGCGGGCAGCAATGTGGGCTGACCTGGTCTGTGATGTCAATGATATCAGTCACCAGAGCAGGACATATGAGCAGGTGTGACACCATGCCACTGACATGATCACCTCCCCATGTAGAACAGAAGCAGACATGGCCAGGGATCATGGTGACACTGGTGGAGGGCCTGTGACAGAACAACAACTGTAAGCCAGAGCAATTTCTGGAAAACCTAGAAACATAGTACAGTTCCTAGGCATCCATCGCACAGTATGTCATGGATGTGGCTGTCACCTTTTCCACTCAAGAGGAGCATCCAGGTATGCTTAGTTGAACCAGCAGTGGAACACTATAGTATTCAGTATGTCAGAGTGTACATAGGTTTACGTGGGTGTCATGTGTGTCTGCATGATTGCCAACTACACAGATATTTTCTGACTATACACAGTGTAGAGTCATACCTATGCCTGTAGGTGTGAGCACACTGATAAATTTCACAGTATTGTCAGGACATTTCAGGCTGCCATATGGGTCAACCTTGCAGAGTTTACATCATTGTTGGTCATGAAATTCCTGTTTAAAGAATTTTATTTAAAATAACTACAGATGTTTGTTAAAATAGAATGACCTTGTGTCCTACTATATGAGGTTGGAGGTTAAACAAGTCTGTAACAGTGACAACAGTGTATACAGTGTAACATATATTGTAACATAGGACTGCAGAGTACAGTAGTTCAAGTATTAATGTACTGCTTTTCCCTTTTTATCACAGGTGACCATGGGGATTGGTCTCTGTCCCCTTCACAACTCTGATGATGATGGTGGCCAAAGTGAGGCACAGGTTGGGGCTGCAGGGGCTGAATCTGTCACAGAGGTTGACATACCTTTTCTGCCCTGATTATCACTATACACAGTCACTATGCTTACATATACCCAGTCCCCTGAGGCCACAGATATTGGACAGTCAGAGGGTGGGGACATTGAACAAGAAAGTGTGGCTACTGTGGCTGCAGTGAGTGTTGATACTGGCCATAGCCAAAGAGCTGTTGGGTTTCCACATAGGTAGATCAATAGGGATGTTCATTGGAGGCCTGCTGTCCCTCCACCACCTGAAGCAGGTGTCTCTTTATGTGTCACTCGACATATGTTTAGGGCTGTCATGGAGACACAGGCATTTTCCAAATGGAATTGCAGATGAATGCTCAGGGTTATGGATGCAGCACAGTCTGACATCTGTGACTGTCTCCGCTGCTGATACCCAGGATTGGTTGACTGATGTAGTGGAAAGATGGTGGTCTGAGACAGATCATAGACTATCTGTCTTGGGATGCACATTGTCTGTGTTGGAATTTCTGGTTGGAGTTTAGCGTTGGACTCATGGATGTAGCTCAGCAACTACATCAGCCAAGAGTCCACATGGCCATGCACAATCATGCTCCCATAGTGGGAGTACATCAGAGCACCAGAGGGGAGTGTGCTGTCCACACCAAGATGTGGTAGGCCATGGGTTCATGGTCCTGGGCATTCCTGTGGAGGACACAACCCCAGTGGACAGCAGCCACCCTCAGATACTAGCCCGCTTCTGACTTTGGGCATGGAGGTGCCAGTGCAACTCCTGGCAGGGCCAGTTTCTGTGTTCAGGGATGGAGACGGTAACCTGTCAGCTCTACCATGCATGGCTTACAGCTGTCCAGAATACAGAAACATAGGGCTTACACAAAGCTAGTCTATGTTCATGCAGGCACTGACACACCACTGTCACAATCAGGTGTTATACAGACACGCAAGCCACATTTCCATGGTCCATATTGCCTGCTTCCCTCCTTGACTCACACACACGCTTGACAAACTATTGGGTCAGCCTAGGCCTTCTGCAGCCCCACAAAACACCCTGTGCAAGTGATGATACCTGTGCCATATCCTTGTCATTGATGCAAGGAAATGAAGCTATGTGTCTGATGCAGAGGCTGACTATATAAATTACTATATTTTTGTTTCAACCATTTTTGGCTTTGACATGCCACTTGTACTGGTCACTGATAGATATTGTATGTTGCCATTTGTAATAAGTAAAGCACATTATTTTGTGTACATTACATTGGATGATGTTGTAATGGCTGTGTACTTACACAATGCAAGGTTTATCATAGAACTGTTTATGCTTCAGTTTCAGGATTTTGTATGATACAGATATGGGTACACTGGTACAATAAACCCATAGACATCAGAGCACAGGATGGAATGTCATAATGGAAGGAAAATGTCCTCATAAAGGTAAAGCAGTATAGGTGCATGGTTTCATAGATTCATTTGTGTGTACTAGGCTAACAAGAACAATGGCTTCTTTCAGTGTAGTTTTGCATCCCTAATCTCTGACAAGGTCTGATACCCTTGATAAGTGTAAGCAGGGTTTTGTGAGCTGAGACATCTGCAAGCTGTGGTGTGGGGGTTGAACCATCTACAATGTTCCTTTGTCCATTAGACACGTGTCCTAAACTGGCTATGATTGTCTAGTTTTGCTGCCATTATGTAACTTGGAATTGACATTATGTAAATTGCACATGATGTGCGTTACAGCGGAAGTGTGCTTCACGTGGATGGGGAGCCTGTTACATATTGGGTGAAGTCTCTGGATTACATACCTGTCTCTCCAGCATGTTCTATGTATAGCGCAATCAAGGTGTAGCTGTGTAGAATAGGCAATTCTCATGCTAGTCCTTTGTTGGATATGCAGGAGGTACACAATGGGATCTGACACCTCCCGGTATGGCAACCATATATCACCATCCAAAACATGTAGAAGACAGAATACACAATTATGGCCTTGACATGGTATGCATAGGACATGTTATGTACACTATGTACTGGTTTACTGTGGAACCTCTGTGTCTGTTACAGTTGTCGGATAGGCCTGTGTTGTTACATACCAAATGTATCATTGCATTTAGTGATAGGTGTGAAGAGTGCCACATACAGTGTAACAATAGCATTACGGGATTTATATGCTATACCTTTCTCTATAGGTTGTGCAACATGGAATGAATCTCCACATCAAAAGTCAACGGCTAGATCACTGTCAGTGCCCATATGTCCCTGACTACTTGGTCAACCACTGGAGGTGTGCAGACACTACAATGTGAACCAGGGGTGGATGACTTCCCGAAGGATATTATTGTGCATTCCTTGGCATTTAGTAATCGTCAATGGCAACAACTGAATGTGTGTGTCAGCCCATTCTGGACAACTGTTGGTTCTGTGTGGGATTTAGGGACAGCTAATTTGCAATCATCTGAAAATGTAGTCATTCTGTTGTCACTGACAGTGGCCGTGACTGCAGAGAAGGGAATGGCTTGAGGGGTAGTCCCAGGAATAATTTATGAGAAAGTCCACTGGTGACTGGCCTCACTGTAGCGGTGGACTACCCAATGTTATCATCCAAGATAATGATGGTCAGAGACTTAGCTATCCACTGGCTGACATACTAGTTTGTAAATAGCCTATACAGTGTCACAACAATGCCTGATGGCCTAATAGTGTCAAATTCCTTGGCAGGCCATGGTAGGTGGAGTGACTCATTTCCCCCTCTTCCATAGCAAAGTTTAACATACAATGAAGTCCACCGGTCAGGGTAGGCATGATCTGCCCTTGACGAAAACAAACTGGGTTTGGTCCAGTGTCAGTAGGTGTACTACAGTGTTTCTGGTTATTTCCATGATAATTCTTTTCATGGCTTTAAATATCACAGTACTGGGACATCTGGCCCAGTGCTTGTGAGTTGCATGCTACTTGTCCAGTGTGCAGCTCAATATTGCAGCTAATTCTATCATGGCTTCCAATAAAGTAGTCATCCAAGTAGTCTGTGTCTGTACAGAGCACAGATAAACAATGGGGGGGTAAGTAATATGTACACCCTGCGATGATGAGGAGGGAGTTATTCTGTAGTTGGACACTGCTCAAGCAGTGTGTACTGAAATGATACAATTAGCTTATGAAAAATGCTGAAAAGAGGGGAGTCCCCTGAATTGTTGGTGCGTGGAAACTACTACTGCTGGTCTCAGTACAACTACTCTCTCCTGGAATACTATGCTCCCATACTGTTCTTTGCACCAGAAGCAAAACATTAGTACTAAGCTCAAGATGAGAAGCAGGCCACAGCCTGTTTGTTCATCCACATAGTTGTCCCACATCATGCAAGGCTGTGTAGGCTTGACATACCCTTTTCCAGGTAGAAGCCTTGATTAGCAACCAAAGCAATAATTTGAGTTTGGAAGTATTATGTCATGTATTCTAGGGTTGTTAGGATGCCACTAGGGTATTGACCAGATGGTGTTTAGGAGCACAGCTGCAGCATCAAAATATAATGTTCACTGTCAGGTGACACAGACATCCATGGTTGCTTGAACAAGAACCACAGCGGTAATGATCCATGTTAGGTGACAATTTCACAGCAATGCATGCAGCCTGACCTTCAACAGATTAATGGTAGACATCTGAGTGACATGGATCTGAGGCCTACTGCAGAGGAGTGGCCACCTTTGGCCACAGTGTGTCTACTTCCAGCATGTCCTAGGTATGTCATACTCTATATTTATGTTACCGGAGCAGATGTCTGTGTTCCATCATGTCACACTACATCCAGTTTTGCTGCCTGGTTGTTTGACAGGCATTACAGAGTTGCAAGGCCAAAGTTATGACAACAAAGTTAAACAAGTTCTCTGTGTATGCATGGACATCTGCATCTTCCCTGCAAGAAGTGCCTACAGACAGTGTGTTTGATGCTGTTTACTCCAAAGGTGTAGCAGCATGAGCCTAACTTTGCTGAAGTTGTACATTGTCACATTTGTAGGTATGGCATAGCAACCATGCCTAACAATAGGATTATGGTTAATGCAAGGGCTACATCTCTGGCAAACATCGTAGTCACTACACCATGTTATGGAAGACTGTTAGGGGCTGTTTTACCTTAGGAGACCTACATATCAGAGATAACATGTTACATTTCAGCATCTGTCAGGCCACTGCCTAATGATGTCCTGCTATGACATACACACACACACACACACACACACACACACACACACACACACACACACACACACACACACACACACACACACAGGACACTATTGCCAATGTCATTATGAATGACTGCTGATGAGATGTGGGAAGTGTCCCCATCCCTCTATTCCTATGCCACAGAAGCACAATATGTGACAGATATGACTATATTGCAAACCTTGAGTCCATGGTGTCTCACACACCAGTCAGAACATATGACAATGATCAGTTTGTCAACATGCACACCTCACGTCCTATCCATATCACACACACCTGCATGTGTGGTGCTCCTTACCACACACATATGCAAACAACAGACACCTCAGGAACACAAATGCAAGCTCACTACACAAAAGCATACCTCAGCAGAACACAGTACACATACTAGGTCACGCACCACTGTCTCACCAGTGAAACACTTGAGGCAATACACAAAATCAAACTTATTATTCATAGGTGATTACATCATAAGACACACTGATGTCCCTCTCACCGGGCTACATATGGGAAAGGTAACAGTTAACTATCTGTGAAGCGCCAGGATTCACCATTCCATACATGCAAACAACTTTGTCAACATCAGGTAATGTTATGATGACATCATAGTTCCTGTTGGTATGTACAACTTGAAGCATACCTCACTTGACTGTATGCAGAGACATAACTGAGCTTATGGTGCCTGTGTCTCTGGTGGAAATGGTCATAGCCTTCAGCTGCATTTGACCTTCACCTAGGATGATGGCAACATACACATGGAAAATGACTGAAGGCAATAATTGGCTTAGCATTTGTTGTCATTGTAATGGGATCCACTACATGTCAGCCTGGGATAACTTGCTCAACAGACTTCAATGCTTTGCCATAGATGGTCTTCACCTGCCATCCCTGGGATTTTGTGTACTGGTCGAGGCTGTTGACATCTCTATAATGCATCTTATAGGTGGTGTCTTAAGGGAAAACTATTCAATGTGAACATGTCATGTTCAAACAGTATCACGGTTATGCTGCTACAAGCTAGGAATGCCAACACTGAACATCACTCACTGCAAGGTGTCCCCACCTTGGAATATGCATTTGTGCAGTCACAGACACCTGGTTCAAGGTGTGGACAGCACCACACCCATACCAGGCTATACACATCCTTGCACATGTTCAGGCCTCAAACTGACAGTGTGCAAGGTAATGCAGGTGTGTATACATAGTCATTAGTGATAGATGCACATCCAGACTGGTTAAACAGTGTGATTCCCTGGAGACACTGCAGGTGCTATTCACTGTTGGAAGGGCACCTAATACAGCCATCGCCAGCTACAGGAGCAACTCCATGGATAAGGACACCCGTTGTGCTTATTTGAATCTACTTGTGTCTCTCACACTACATCACAACACCATGGTTTGGAGTGACTTTAACTACCCACCACATGTGTTGATTACTCGTGGTCAAACTCACTTGCCCAAAGGTTAGTCCACATCCTTAACTACAATGCCCTGAACCAGTGTCGTGACATCCTCATAAGGGGAGGCAATGGACTGCATCAGGTGCTTACAAATATGGGTGACCACTGTAGCAGCTCCACTGTGAGGTCCTCTCTGGTGAGATCTGACTACAACCACTATCATTAAATATAACTATCACACCTGAACCCCCTCTTCCAGCTGTTACAGTAATACACTTCAACCAAGCTAATTATAACCCCCACATGGGATAGTATAAGTAGCTTGACTGCACCTCCCCCCAGATGGAACAGGCAACTATGCTGAGCTCTACAACAATGATTTATGCAAGCACATGTACAACTGCATAGACTCGGCTGTACCTGACAGGAGGAAAACAAGCTCCACATGGCAAACCTGCCTGATGGACAAGTGCCATCATCAGGTTGGATAATAAGAGGTGGACATTGCTGTGTAATAGTTGGAGTGAGGTAGCCCCCTAAAATGGAAGCACACCTGCCTCAGCTAACACAAGCAAACAGTGTTGTTGTGATGTCCTGTAAAAGACAGTATGTGACAAAATTATCCTCCTACACAAAGGACGACCACAAGGCATAGTGGTAGTTGTATGTGTAACCTAAGAGGAGAGGCACAGATTGTTGGTGAACTTGTACTTAATGATACCACAAATAATGAGCCTGTAGATATAGCTAACCTGTTATCCAACAGGTTG
>NC_056725.1:1472215559-1472303059 GCF_019279795.1 Protopterus annectens
CATTACATCATAATCCTTACAAGTACTCTGTAGGTTACAGACTTACCTTGCAAATGCAACAGGTGACACAACTGTAGTTTAGGGATGACTCTGTCAGATGCAAGCAGTACATAGCCAATTCATGGGTAGGTACAGGATGTGTGGGTTGTCTGGCATCTATTTTACTATCTGTATGTGAGCAGGAGTAAGGTGTAAGTCCCTGTGTCCATAGGTTGTCACTGAATGTTTTATGCGTTGTCTCTTAGCCAAAGCCAGGGGATAATGAGCATTCCTACGTCTTCCTACAGGGACATCAGCAGGGGGTTCTTCCTCCAAGTCCTCCTGTGACTGTGGCTGTGGTGACCTAGCCACTGGTGGGGGGGGGTTGTGTATCCCTTCCCTTTGCTGCTCCTGCTGCAGCTGTTTCCACAGGATCATATTTTGGAGCATAGCACATACTGTGAATATATGTACATATGTGACTTGAGAATACTGCACAGATGCACCAGATATATCTAGACACTGGAACTGTGACATCAGAAGCCCAAACATATGCTCAATGACATTCATAGTTTGTGTGTGAGGCTCATTATGGCATTCCTGTGTGGGTGTGTGTGCATTTCTGATGGGTGTCATCATCCACGGTTCCAGTACATAGCCAGCATCCCCCAGTAAATGGCCTTGTGGGATGTCGCCCCTTTTAAACATCTGGTACAGCTGTGATGCATGCCAGATGTGGAAGTCATGATAACTGCCAGGGCTACTAGCACATACGTTCATGATAATGCCCCGGGCATTGCACATGATCTGGCAGTTGATGGAGTGATACCCCTTGTGGTTGACATAAATTCTACCCTTCTCACCGGGTGGTTCTTTGATGTGTACATGAGTGCAATCTATGGCACCCAATGCCTCAGGGTAGTGTGCTACATGGTAGAAGTGTTGCATACTGCTGGCCCTCTCCTTAGTGGTGAAGGGAAAATAAATGTCCTCACTAGCATGTGGTAGCATGGCATCCAGGAACTGGTGGAGTACCCTGGATGCTGATGCCTGTGAGACCCCCCATCATGTCCCCAGTTTGTCTTTGGAATGCACCTGCAGCTAGTAACCTAAGAGCTACACATACCTTTGTTTACACTGGGATGGGCTCCCCTCTGTTGGCTATGGGTCTGAGTTGAAGGCAGCAGAGCTCAGTTAGTTCTTGTAGTATGTCCCTGCCCACCCTGTAGCACTCTGCAATCTTTAGGTCATGTAGCTCCTGGAAGGGTTACTCTGGGCCTGAACACTCTTCTTCTTCTCAGTCTAGGCCTAGCATCATCTGCAGCAGCAGCACTGACCTCAGCATCTAGCACATAGAGATGTAGCAGACCTGCAGCAGCCCCTAGCATTCCTTCAGTTAAAAATCCCAAGTCTGTACTCCACTGGTGTAGAGTATGGGAGTGAAATCAGATTGTAGGGTGTATGCAACCTTTATAGTGCTCTACTGCAGGTTCAGCCTGTGTGGTTGGCTACCTATAATGCTTTCCAGCTGCCAAGTACAATATTACGGACTGTTAGTGGCCCTAGTTTAATTGAAACAGGGGTCATCAGTAATTAATATTACAGCCTTTTTCACTCAGCACTGCGGTGCACCACGCAAACATGTGCCATGAAGGTAAACAATGCTGAGCAGTCACTGCACACAGCCCCATGAAAGGTCATGCTCAGCATGGTGGCGCATCGCTCAGACATGTGGAAACATGGGTTCCTATTCACATTGCCGAAAGTACATTTCTCCAGACTACATTTTACCTAGATCATCACTCCGAATTTACACTTCTCTGAAACAGCACTTTGCAAACCCACTGCAGTATGTATGAACAAAGATACTGCTGTCACTGTAGTGTGATCTCTGAGTTAGTATATATAATTAGCAGGGGGTGTGGGGGGTGCAGGGGGGCTTGGCCCTCTGCAAAATTTAGGCAAATTTAGTTAATGTGGTTTAACTCTTTTCTATTTTGGCAAAGTGCCATTTCGGAGAAGTGTAAATTCGGAGTTGTGGTCTCTGCAAAGTTTGGTTCGGAGAGCTGTACTTTCAGCAATGTGAATGTGATCTGGAAAGATGTGACCTAAAGGTAAACAAAGTTTAGCAGTCAGTGTACACAACCCCTGTTCAGCAGAGCAGCATGCCATGCAAACAAGTGCTTACAAGTCCTCAGACTCACCCCCTTTTGCTGTCAGCTACCTCTTCTCTGGACACCAACACGGTTCTGTGCCTACAAGTATGGAATCTGCGGACACAGATGTCCATTTGCACTATTTAGTAACTCCACCTCTTTTGCATAGGGATCCGTGCAGACAACCTGGAAACTACATGATTCCAGGCCCTGCCTTTTTGGCAACAGCACCATTCCACCATTGCAGATAGGGTCCTATAATACATTACTGTCACACTCTAATAACTTTTTTTTTTTTTTACAATCTTTTTTATTTTTATTTTCATAACAGCATGTTTGCGCACTGCGGCACACTGTGCAAACATACACAGATCATAAAAAAATAACATTAATTTTAAGTATTTCCCATATGGTTTTGGATATAAGATGGATAATTTTGCACATATCTGTGTCTGCTATGCTATATCTGTACATTGAACTACACTTTTGCAGCCCCTGTTGTGTGTTTTACTTCCTGTACACAGAATTTTTCCATGTACACAATGGACACCACCACGAGGTCTGCAGGACTGCCTGTCTACTTGCTGGATCACTTTATCTCCCTCATTTGCATGCAATTCACCTGCTTATGAGGTGATTTGCATGCAACAGACTCATCTCTGTTGGAGCTTGCATGCCTGCCACCCAGCTCTGTTTAATGGATCGCAAACCTGCTTGCTTTCATGTAAGCAGTGTGCCACAATGCCTACATGGAAAAAAGTCTGTGTAGGCTTTTTTAAATTCCCCCATCAATCTCATAGGTAATAAATCAGCTAAGGAGAGTCTAGTACACCATCTAATTGAGTCAATTGTTGTAGCCCACAAATTCCTGACACACACAAGACCATGAAAATAATAAGCATATTTTGCCAACACTGTGTAACGTTTAATTTGTGTAACCTGCCACCTAAATTTGTTCTGTGATGATTCTGGATTTCTTGATTTATAGTTTATACTTATACTGTTTCTTGTCTTCTGCTCTTGTTTTATTGCAATCTGCTTTACTTTAAATTTGCTGTTTTGAATTTCTTTCTTTCTTGGTGTTTTAAAAGAAAGCTATTAGTTAGGGTCAGCTAGCATATATTTATACTGCATTATTTTCCTCCAAAAGGATTAACTCTATCTGAATTGAGGAAGGAGCTGAAAAGTAGTATTTTTATTTAAAGCAAACCCAAAAAAAGAAGATGTTTTTAATGAGACCTTTTTTCTTACCCTGCACACACTGTTCTTGATGTGTTTTCAAACCCAGCGACTCTTGAGTAGACTATCTTTATGTAAATTTGACTTTAGAAGCTTCTCCTAGTCTTAGCTCATTTGCTCATTCTGTTCAGTCCTATCATATTGGGAAGGCCTTTGTCACAAATTAATAAAACCTCTGTTGCCCCCACTCATTTTCCAACTCATTAGATGCACAATGCAATATCTACAACATTAACCCTCTTTCCAGCTTAGTTGTCTTCAGTATTTGGGATGGGACTACAGATCACTGGAGAACCTATACATTCTTTCTCAGGAATTGGCTTGGAATTATTGCTGCTGTTTTTCTCTTGGAGAGAGAAAAATGAAAACAGCAATTGTTTCTTGTTTTAGAGAGATTAATGATCACTGGAAAAGTTGCAACCTGATTTTTTTGAGTTACCTTGGGATTAGTGCTAATGTTTTGCTCTTGGTAAAAGAAGGATCAGAGAAACATTAATATCTAGCTAGCTCACTCCGATTGTTTGATATATGTGGCACATCCCCAAATGGTCTAGTTGACATTTAAGCAAACACCTATTCAATTTAAATTTTAGACCATTATATAGGTTTGTGCTCTATTGTGCTGAGCTAATGAACAAGTTACGTAGTGCTTCTGCCAAGACAAGACTACAACTACCTTACTGACCCCTACAACAACTGAGACAAAACTACTTTTCAGTGGAAAGACTGTGACTTGCTTCTCAGGAAGTAGCTTGGAAATAGTGCTGCTGTTTTGCTCCTGGTGATAGAAGTAGAGGACATGGCTTCATAACTGCATGTAGCTGCAGTGAGACCAACACTAGTAGTAGCCAGGTACTAGTTAATAGGTGAGTCATTGCTGAATTCATGTCCCAGTTAGTAACTTATATGATCACTCACAGGTCCCTGATAATATGGAGTTCCAGTCTGGTCTGCTTTGTTCCTTTTTGCTGCTGGCCTGTTTTCACTGGCAGCTCTGAGGCACTATAGCAACTATCTCATAATTTCTGACAATTGTTTACTTTTATTCTGTATTGATACAACTTGAGAAGGATGCAACTATTTACAAAACATGCAGGCTAGTCTCTTACACACCACATATCAGCAAGCAGTTTAGCAGTCACATGGCAGCCACCCAGCACTAGACCCAGGTATGCTGAGGTTGTACAGAAGTCACTAACTAAACCTCTTAGTCAAAACGTAGACAGACTTCAACCTCACAGTACCATACCCAAAACTCACCTTTACCTGCACCTTTATGAATGCCAGAGAGGATTCACTCAGCCTTCAAGCTGACACCTATAAGCTCTGGCCACACATGTCACCGTACTAGTAATAGCAGCTGTACAGTTATTCACTTTGATGTTCCTCTTATTAGTCTGAGCAAAGATATAGTCATGGTCAGCTGTGTGTCTAGTGCCAAGATTTGTAATGTGACCAGAATCCTTAGGTTATCCACCCCAAATGTGACGTGACATAGTAGTTGTCTACATTGTGGTGAATGACCTTATGTTTTCCACACTACACAAAAAGTAGAAAACAAAACATGTTTGAGTTCTCCATGCATGTGTCCTAGGCAGGAAAAATACCTGCCTTCAGCAGTATTTTGTCAACCGAGAATGATGCCACAATTTCAACAATTGGCTTATCAGCTGGTGTCATTCTTGGGAGATCTATTGTGAGTCAGTTTAGGAGTAATGAAGAAAAGACCACCGTGTTTCAGGAGGAGTGGTCTGCACCAGTATCCTCATGACTTTTTCTGTCCCAGTAGTATATTTTTTTAGGCAAATTCAATCTCTTGTACATTCTAACCTAACAAATTCCAATCTGACATATTAAGGCAGCACTGCTCAATGATGGGAGTTTGAACAAAACAAATGATATTGAGACTTTGCTGACACTCATACATATACACATATGTATAGTTACTGAAGCTTATGTCAGCAAACTGACAGCACTCCATTCATACCAGGAAACACACCTGTCACTCATTCAGACTGTCTAGGACTAATGGGAAAGTATCCCTACTTAGCCACTCCTTATCACTTCATGTCAAATACCTCATGAATCATCTTGGAATTCCTTTATATCTTACCCACAATAAATAAGGCCAACTATAGATTCCCCTTATTGCCTCGTAATGACCATAATACCTATCACAGTAATTTGAATTTTGTACTTATTGCAAATGATATGCTAATCATGGGTGACTTTATTTAACCATCCATTAACTGGAAATCTTATACAACAACTAAATACTCCCAGTAGATCCTCCATTTTGTCAATGTTAGCTCCCTTGATAAAATACTCCAAGTTCCAACCAGATGTGACAACATAATACTGAAGAAAATCCCAAAACTCAAAATCCACAGAAAGCAAGCACACGAAGATAATTCGTGAAAAAAGACTTTTATTAACTAAAGCGCTTTTCGTACGTACTATGTACGAACTTCATCAGAGAAACCAGAACAATTGAATTAATCCATTTAAATACCCTGCTATAATCAGCTGATACTACATCCCCAATAAGCATCTTAAAGGTACAACACCATACCCACATTCACTCATAAAATTGTTGTTAACAATATAAAATATAAAATATATAATATATAATGTATACTCATACCAAAACGCATGTGCATATATATATACACATATATATAATAACTGTATAACCATAGAAATGAAACTAAATACAATTCAAAAATTAATTAATACGTAAATATATTTATATGTATAAAAATATATCCATACATAAATGATATATATATATATATATATATATATATATATATAATATTTCACATATTCATACATAAAAAATCATAAATATATAAGTATACATAATAAGCTACCTCACAATAAAAACATAGTAATTTCTATCTATTAAGGCTTCTAAGCTTTAAAAGTGCCACAATAGAGCACAAATCATTCAAACCAGGCCAATTATAAGAATATAGTCTTATCTGCCATATTAACTCTAATTTTTCCTATTGTAATTCCAGTGGACCACCCCTAATATTCGGTCCTAGTTGATCCAAAACCCAAAACTTAAAGGTGTGTGTAGAATATTCATGCACATATTTAGCCAAAGCATTGTCCATTACACATTTTTTAATATTGTAATTATGTTCGTAGACTCTATCTCTAAGTCTCCGAACAGTTTTGCCCACGTAAAAACATGGGCATAATTGACATTTGGCTACATAAACCACCATTTTAGAATTACAGTTAGTTTTAAATTTACTTTTCAAATCAAAATTATTAATATTAATAAGATTACCTACCAACATAAATTTACAGTAGGGGCAGGAGCCACAACTAACCATGCCTTTTTTAATAACAGTATTATTGTTGTTATTATTATTAATACCTTGAAGCAATTGTTTGAAATTCCTATCCCGTCTGATCGTAAACTTAGGTGTCCTACCTACTTTACCAACTATGTCTTTATTTTCTTTAATAATATTCCAATTCTTTAAAATTATGCCTTTTATAAAATCAAAATCAGAATTAAAGGTAAGAGTCAAACTGTATTCAAAAGGAAGAGGGTTATTTTCCAATGGGTTATCTATATCAACCAGAGAATTCCCAGAATCTGATACAACTATTTCTGTATTAACTGTATCATTGTAGCCATCAACTTCATACCCATTAACGATGGGTTTATAAAACCCCCTATATCTCTTAACAAGAACTTCTTCTAGAATTCCTTCAATAAACTCAATAGGATATGCTCTTCTCAAGAGCATATTTTTTAATTTCTTACATTCTTCAAGAAAATCATCATCCCTTGTGGTCATCCATGCGGCCCTGACCATTTGTCCTTTAATCACGGACTTCTTTTGATACAAAGGGTGAGCACTAGAGTAATGTTAGAACGTGTTGGAATAAGATGATTTTCTATATATTTTGGTTTCATACTTTTGAATCAAGTTATTTTTCATCAATAATACATCCAAATAAGCAATCTGTTTTTCCTCAAAATTAAAAGTAAAATGAAGGAAATCAGTACTAGTATTAAAATAATCCACAAGAGATTCAGCCACTTTACTATTACCTCTCAAAAGGATGAAAATATCATCCAAATATCGAGTGTAAAAAAACAATTTTTGAGGAAACATTCTCATTGCCAAAAACATAATGTTTCTCCCAATAGCTCATAACTAAGTTGGCAAAACTTGAACCGCAGGGTGAACCCATAGCCACCCCGCTTTTTTTATGGTAAAAATTATTTTTAAAAGTGATATAGTTATGAGCTAAAATTATATTTAATAATTCCTCTATAAGCCAAAGTTCCGATGAAGAAGCACCTTTATCCTTTAAGTTTAGAATAACCCATTCAATTCCCATGTCTTGTGAAATTTAAGTATAAAGGTCCTTTACATCTATTGTAAGTAGGTTATCATTTTCATTGTAAGAAATATCATTAAATTTTGCAAAAGGACCAAGAATCTTTACATATAGCTGGTTCAAGGTTGACATATTTTTAAGCATCCCATCCACCACTTTAGCACAAGCATAGTTTGCACTATTTCTACCATTAACAATTGGCCTAAATGGTGGATTAATCAGGTCCTTATGTATTTTTGGTATCCCAAATAGTATAGGGGCTATAGGTGAAGGTATAACTAAATAGTTATACAGATCAATATCAATCCTCTGTTCTATAAATAAATCATTAATATACGATTTAACTCTGTTTGTGGCCTGGTTATATTCCTTTAAGGAAACCTGTTCATAAGAATCAGATAGTAGCATAACCTCAATTTTATTCTCATAATCTATTTGATCCATAAAAACCAGGCCACCAGCCTTATCTGGTTTCATTATTCGTACTTTAGTTTCTTTTAAATACTGAATCTATTCAACTTCTTCATCAGAAATATTATTCTTACAAATATTATTCCTTCCTGTATGTTGCATATATCTAAAATCAAGCTCACACATTTTTTCAAACATGAATAAAGAATTATGTAAAGGTGGATTAAAAGTACTAGCAACTTTATATTGACTACTGTTTGTCATAAGAGTATTTTCTAATAAGACTGCCAAATTTAACTTCTGAATGTACAATTTCAGGTCTAAAATACAGTTAGTAATATTCATATTCCTCATAGGTACAAAAGTAAGACCTTTTGCTAAAAGGTTAGCTAAATCAGTGGAAACAAAAACAGAGGAATAGTTATAAATAGAGAAATCAACCTCAGAGTTTTTAATAATATGAGGGACTGTTTCTGAACCTTCAACAGTTACTTCCATTTGTTGAATTTCTTCCTCTGATTCCATTTGCCCTGAGACTTCCCTCTCTGAAAACCCGATTGTTTAAATTTCCCTTGGGTGTTGTTTGAAGAAAAATTAGCCTTAGGCTGATTCTGCAGACGTTCACTTCTTCTTAAACCCTCCTCATTGTTAATAGTGGTAGCATTAGCGTTGTTATTGCTACTATTATTAGATGTTAAAGGCAAGGGAGTATTAAAGTTTGGAGATGATGAAATTATATTATGTTGAACACTACTAGACTGGCCCTCAGAGTTAGTACAGGTTTGCGTAGTTAAGGATTGAGTGGGGGTACTACCATTCCCCTCCCCTCTAAACTTGCACATATTCCATTGCTGCACAAGTGGTGGGACTGGATAAGCTGTTCCCTGCTCATATTGTTGACAGTCCCTCTGCAATTTTTTACTTTTAGTTAACTTAGCTTTATTAATGAAAGAGTCAATAGTCTCAAAAATACGTGAATACTCAAACTTATATCTGAGAAAGTCAGGATGTGTCTTTATTTGAGTATCCAACAAGGATATACTATCCTTAAGTTCTTCATTCATTAAAGTGTAGTTAGTTTCCATAATTTCTATTAACTCCAACCCTTGCTTATTAAAAAGCTTAATTAAATCCAAATGAAATGTAGAATTAGGGACTAGGCCAGTAGGGTATTGCCATATCCGTAGTCCCTTTGGCACTATTTGTACTCTTAAACATTCATTAAAGTAGTCAATTTCCAATGAAAGTTTCTTATATTTGAATAAAACATAGTCAAAGGAATTCAATAATGTGGAAATATTAGAATCTTCCCTAGCCAGACTCACCGAACCATTCAATGGATTCATTAAATTCCATCCATTGGAAGCATTTAACCAGTCATTCAGGTTTGGAAGTCCAATAAGCCCTGGGTTGGAAGCCACATTAGAATCCACATTATTATTCACAGATACATTTTGCGATGGATTCCGTTGGTTACAGATTCTGTGTTAATGTTACCTGGTTGATTTTGACCATTAGATCCACTCATGTTGTTAGAAGCCACCGTCAAGGCAAAAGGTTGGCCCTGACCACATGGAATACTAGCCAAAGAGGTAGATGGAAAGCTGGACTCAATATTAGCAGAAGTGCCGCTAGTAGAATCATTGGCGCCAAAATTCAAACCTTTGGGCATTCCATTACTGTTACACAAATTCAAACTCTGCTGTTGCCACTGTTGCATCGGATGCGGTTGTTGTACTAATTGGGTCGAAAAGCCGGTCAACTTTCTCAGTAAGCCTTTCGACTTGCTGAGCCAAAGTCTGCACCAAAGCAAGTAAGTTATTGTCATTTTTATCCTCCGCTGCCCCACCAAGCTGGGGCCTCATAGGCGAAGAAAGTAATTCCACGGAATTATCAGGGTTGCCAGCCATAGACAAACTAATACTGAAGAAAATCCCAAAACTCAAAATCCACAGAAAGCAAGCACATGAAGATAATCCGTGAAAAAAGACTTTTATTAACTAAAGTGCTTTTCGTACATACTATGTACGAACTTCATCAGAGAAACCAGAACAATTGAATTAATCCATTTAAATACACTGCTATAATCAGCTGATACTACATCCCCAATAAGCATCTTAAAGGTACAACACCATACCCACATTCACTCATAAAATTGTTGTTAACAATATAAAATATAAAATATATAATATATAATGTATACTCATACCAAAACGCATGTGCATATATATACACATATATATAATAGCTGTATAACCATATAAATTAAACTAAATACATTTCAAAAATTAATTAATATGTAAATATATTTATATGTATAAAAATATATCCATACATAAATGATATATATATATATATATATATATATATATATAATATTTCACATATTCATACATAAAAAATAATAAATATATAAGTGCACATAATAAGCTACCTCGCAATAAAAACATAGTAATTTCTATCTATTAAGGCTTCTAAGCTTTAAAAGTGCCAAAATAGTAATTTCTATCTATTAAGGCTTCTAAGCTTTAAAAGTGCCACAATAGAGCACAAATCATTCAAACCAGGCCAATTATAAGAATATAGCCTTATCTGCCATATTAACTCTAATTTAACCTTTAAGTTTTGGGTTTTGGATCAACTAGGACCGAATATTAGGGGTGGTCCACTGGAATTACAATTGGAAAAATTAGAGTTAATATGGCAGATAAGGCTATATTCTTATAATTGGCCTGGTTTGAATGATTTGTGCTCTATTGTGGCACTTTTAAAGCTTAGAAGCCTTAATAGATAGAAATTACTATGTTTTTATTGTGAGGTAGCTTATTATGTGCACTTATATATTTATGATTTTTTATGTACGAATATGTGAAATATATATATATATCATTTATGTATGGATATATTTTTATACTTATAAATATATTTACGTATTAATTAATTTTTGAATTGTATTTAGTTTAATTGATATGGTTATACAGCTATTATATATATGTGTATATATATGCACATGCGTTTTGGTATGAGTATACATTATATATTATATATTTTATATTTTATATTGTTAACAACAATTTTATGAGTGAATGTGGGTATGGTGTTGTACCTTTAAGATGCTTATTGGGGATGTAGTATCAGCTGATTATAGCAGGGTATTTAAATGGATTAATTCAATTGTTCTGGTGTATCTGATGAAGTTCGCACATAGTACGTACGAAAAGCACTTTAGTTAATAAAAGTCTTTTTTTACGGATTATCTTCGTGTGCTTGCTTTCTGCAGATGTGACAACATACTTAGCCTTGTCCTTACAAATATTGCAAATGCCTTCAACCCTACTAACGCCATTCCCTCCATAATCACATCTGACAACCAAACTGTCATTTTCTCTCCCCTCAAAGCTAATACTATCCTGCTCAATTTTTTACCACATACAGAGATTACATCAAAGCCAAACCAAAGGCTTGAACAAATTCAAAATTATTTCCTCCCTGCTGACCCATTTGCACTAAGGCTGCTACAGATGCCTCTGATTTCTACACCCATCCAAAGCAATGTATGGCGAACTCTGTCCCCATTCAGCATAAGTATAATGAGACATTCAAAAATAAACTTATGTAACATTATTCCTGAATAAACAAACTATAATAAGAGGGAAAAATATTTGCTTCATATAAAAGATGCCTGCCTCTCACATAAAAAGATATTTAAGAAGGACAAAGAACTCAAGCATGCCAGTAGGAAAACTAAGGGAGTATAGGAACGGAAAGTAGCTAACTATTTGAAGGACAACAATATAAGCCCTTTTAAACAACATGGGGAGTATTAGAATTAACATCTAATACTGCATTAAGCTCTAGCTAAAACTCTGAACCTGAAGCCATAGCTTAAATCCTGGCTGACAAATTTAATTCCAATTTCACCCCTTCTATCTCTTCCTCTGTTCGCTGTCTTGAATCACTTAAGTATCTTTATCCCAAAAATCAATATAGACCATATCCTAGACATTCTCTACAAAACCATAAACAATAGCTTCATGGACCAGGACAATATACCAGGCTGCTCCCCATCTTGTACACAATACAACATTGCTGAACACTTCCTAAAACCTTTCAGCCATATTCTCTCCATGGGATGTGTCCTGACCTCTGGAGAAAAGTTATTAAGTTAGCACTCTTCAATGGCAGCTCTACTACAAACCCTTAGGATCATAGGCGGTTACAAGGCTATTGGCTCTGAGGCCCTTATAAACCTAGCCAGGAATTTAGCCCATGTTTAGACAAGTCAGCACCCAAAGCCTCTGTCCAGCAGGGACACAGATGGAATCCCAGGGGTGTATTTTTTGTTTCCCATCCAGTTATCCAGGTTGTGCTTAGAAAGGGATAATGAGGTACTCTGCTTGACATGGAGAGGGAGTCTATTCCACAGATGGGGGAGTCTCTGCAACACAAATCTGTCCCACCAACAAGTCCTATTGATATCACAGACCAGGTTGAGGTTGTGCATATGGGTTGCTCGAGTGGAGCTTGACTTGCTGATATGCAGCAGTTCCATCAAGGTGGGGGCTGAGATTGCTTTATATGCCAAACAGAGGTCACTCATGAGGAGTCTGTATGAAACTGAGTAGAGGGATCGGGTGTTTAGCCTATCTGTGTAGGGTAGATGTTTGAGGTCCTGGATTCTCCTGGTGATGAACCTCTGTGGTTTTCCAGCTGCTGCATGTGCTCTGTGAGGTATATGCTGAAGGGGGCGTTGTACTCAATACCTGGCCTTATAAGGGAAGAATACAGGGATATTATGACCTGTTGGTCCCTGGATGAGATACCCTTACTTATGAGGTGGGCCATGTAGAAATCTTTCTATACAATGTAAGCAACATGGTGGTCAAAAGTCAGGTTGCTATCAACCTGGGTGCCCAAATCCCTCATTACTGATCATGTACATAAGACATTGTTATTAATGTGATAATATGTGGTGATGTTATTCTCCCCAAAGGGGATGATGATGCATTTTTTGGCATTCATCTTGAGGCCATGATTCTGGCACCAGTCATTTTTTTGGGTGAGACCCTCTTGGCAGACGTCCACATCACTTGGGGAATGCACCCAACTTGCAGTCATCTGCACACTTGGTCAGCCATAGTCCACTGGTTTTGGCCTGCACCTCAGAGAAGTATATCCTGAATAACAGAGGCCCCAAAACTGATCCCTGGGGTACGCCACTCATTACGGGTCAACTGCTTGAGGTGGCTTCCCCATTTTGATTTGGTGGATTCTATCAGTGAACCAGTTTGCTACCCATCTAGTAACATAAGGATTGATGCCCAGTTGAGAGAGTTTATCTACTATGCCCGAGTGGGGAATAGTGTCGAAGGCTTTGGCCAGGTCAAGGTAGGTGGTTTGCACCATCTTCCCTTCGTCCTTGGCTTTGGTGACTGTGTCAAAGAAGTCAACCAGATTTAACAGACATGACCTCCTCTTGACAAAGCTAAACTAGGTGGGGTCAAGTGTTTTGAGGTTGCCAATGTCCCTGTTAATGAGGTCCATGATAATCCATTCCATGGCCTTGCAGATCGGACTAGTTAGGCTGATGGGTCTATAATTTCCTGGATCGGTGGATGCTCCACCTTTGTGTAAAGGGATGACAGTGGTTGTCCTCCACTTAGCTGGGACAAAGCCGGTACTGAAGCTTTAGTTGAATAGGGTGCCTAATGGTACTGCAAGTTCATGCCTGAGTTCATGTAGGATGCACCCAGGGATGTTATCGGGTCCCATGGAGGCTGTATTTTTGCGTTTGAGAAGGCAGTGATGACCTGCTCCCTAGAGATAAGGGGTGGGGTGCAGATATCGGGGATATTCTGATTTACTGATGGGGGACAGAGGGGAGAAGTTTTTATTGAATCTGTCAGCCAGTAGATTGGCTATATCTACAGCATTTGTGTATGTGTTGTCCTTGACCACCAGTTCTGAACAGATCGACATGCTTCCTTTGAGATTTCAGACATATGTGAAGAAAGCTTTATGATTGTCTCTAGTAGATGTGGCCAATTTGGACTCGAAGCTGGCTTTAGAGGATGTCACTCGTACTCTTATTTGCTTGTTCAGGGTAAGGAGCTATATCTTCCAACTGAGCACCTGCTTTTTCTTGGTCCTGGACAATTTTTTTTTCCTTTTGTTATATAGTTTATTTATTGCAGATGTCCACCAAACAGGTTTACTTTTCCTTATGGAGGATGATTTTGTCCAGTCGGGTATTCCTGATTCAATGCATCTATATAAATGCTTGTACAGTACTTTGGTGTAGATTTGGACATTGGTGTCAGTTTCTACAGTGGGGGAGGGGGTTGTGAAGCTGTTTATACCATCCCTCAGGAGGTTGTAATCAGCTTTGAAGAAGTTTTTTTGTTTGACCCTAGCTAGGGGGGGTCAGGGGAGATGGTGACTTCGAAAGTGACCACTTTATGATCGGATCTTACCAGGGAGGATGATACTGTAGGGGTGCTGCAGTGTTACTCATGTTAGTTAATACCAAGTCCAAGATATTATCACCTCTTGTGGAGGTATTAACTAGCTGTTCCAAGGCATTTGCTTTGATAAAATCGAGAAATCTCTGGGCATTCGTGTTCTGGCATGAGTAGTTTTTTCCAGTCTATGGTTGAGTAATTAAAGTCACCCAGGATCGGGGTAAAGGGTTTAATCTTGATAGATTTGAAGAGGTCCAGATAGGTGGGGTGGGCATCTTGAGGCAAATTTGGGGGCCTGTAGCTAGCTATAATTTGAATAGGGGTCTTGTCAATGGTTAGCTGCACCTGGAGTGTCTCCTGTGTGTCATACTGTTTGACCTGCCTGGAGGTATGTATGTCTTTAATATATATTGAAACCACCTCCTTTGGCTTTGCTGCCCACAGTTTGGGGTCTGAATGTGTGATAGGATGAGTTACTAGGTAAGGCTGGGGTGCTTTCCACAGCTTTGAACCAGGTTTCTGTGACAGCACAAATGTCAGCATCTTCCATAAGAATGCTTGCAATGAGTGCAGTTTCATGTTTAGACTCCTAGTGTTTAGCAGCATGGCCTTTAATTTGGATTTTGTTGAAATTTTTATGTTGGTAGTATTGACCTCATGACTTTCCCTAAAAAAAGGCACTATAGGGGAGGCAAGGGCCTTTGCCAGAAGCCTGAAGCCCAAGTGAGACAGATGCAGGCCATCTTTAGCAAAGCATCTTGGTCTGTCGATCATATCTTCCCAGGCTGTCAGGTACTGGATCCCCTGGAATGACACCAGAAACTAAGCCAATTGTTAAAGTCAATCATTTTCTGTTTGTATTGATGCATCATTCTGGATAATGGTAGAATGTTGCTTAAGACTAGGGAAATACCTGCCTAGGACACATATTCAGTGAGCTCAACCATGTCTCTCTTCATATAGTCCAGGAAGGTATGCCTCAAGTCATTCACACCAACATGGACTATGACAAAGTCATAACAGTACCTGCTGTTGAGAGACTTGAGTGCATGTGTGATATGGTGGATTCTGGCTTTGCAGCTATTGCCCTATTAGCATCACGAACATCCTCTGTGAAATCATGGAACATATCTTGGTCAGCCTGAAGAAAAATGAAATTGGTGACCTTAAAACCTTCCATCCTATTCAAGTTGGTTTTATGAAAGGTAGAGCCTTTCTCCTTAATCTGTTTATTTTTTTCATTGCTTTAAAATGTTATGGATGCCATCAAAAAAGTCACTCTACCCATTCAGCCTATAAGAGCTTCACTGAAACCTTCTGTATTCCTCCACATGCTGGTAATATCAACATAGTCACTAGTCTAAACATAAACCCCTGTATTACCTGTTGAGTAACAAATTGCCTTTCTGATCAAATGCATACACTTAGAGTTGGCTGTACATTCTCATCTAAAAGGCATGTCAAAATTGGTGACACACAGTGCTCTGTTTTGCAGCCCCTTCTGTTTTGCATCTACTTCACTGAAATGAAACCAGATGTTCTCAGTCTCTTACAAGCCAGGTTTTCCAACGACAGTATGACAGGTGCTATTACTGTGCCCCCCACAGACACTTACTGAGTCCTTCACAGACACTTGCTGATTCCTCCACAGACACTTACTGAGTCTTCTACAGACACTTACTGAGCCCCCCCACAGACATCTACTGAGCACCCCACAGACACTTACTGAGTCCTCCACAGACACCTACTGTGCACCCCACAGACACTTACTGAGTCCTCCACAGACACTTACTGAGCCACCCACAGACACTTACTGAGCCCTCCACAGACACTTACTGATTCCTCAACAGACACTTACTGAGGCCCTCACAGACACTTGCAACTGTCACAATAGCCTTGCCAGTAGCAATACTATCAACCATGGTCTTAAACTTAATACTAAAAATGCAGTGCAATTGTGCTCAGGAAACAAGTCTATTCTATTGATTACCTCATAAAAGAAACTCACTTAAGAATTATTAGAAATCTAAAGTCCTTCAATGAAGACAAACTAACATTTGATTCTCATGCATCCATTATAGTAAATACTTTTCTGTCTAAAAATTACCAAAGGTATATCTGCTTGGTCAAAGGATACCACAATCCCCCTCTAGTCTTTCCTCTGTAGGTCAGTTATAGAACACAGTGTATGATATGGAATGCAACACTCCAAACACCTTGCCAGATACAAAGAATGCAACATTTTGTAACTTAAAAAAATCAGATTATTTCCCTTAGTTATCCAGTGAAACCAAACGCCTTCCCACATTTCATTGTCTTGTAATAGTTACTACGTGATCATTTCTGCCTGTTTGTAGGGTGTGAAAGTGTCTCTCCTATTAGACTTCATCTACTTCAGAAATACTGGAAATACTAAAATACTTATTCCAAAGGCCTCAACATTCATTGCAACATAATCAAGAACACTTGGAGAGATGTTTTCCTCACCCAAAGAATCCTCTACCTATGGAAAAAGCTCGCTTTGCATAGGTTTATAGGTTCATAGGTGTGTGCTAGGCTAATGGCCCTGGAGCCTTTACAAGCCTAGCCCATAGGATTACCCTGGCATTATGCCACCTGATATTAGTTCCCTGTGCCTCTGTTGAGTAGAGCCACTGGAGTGATCCCTGGGGTGAACTTTCTATTGCCCATCCACTCATTAAGATTTCTCTTGAAGAGGGCCAGTGAGGTGCTCTGTTTGACATGTATGTGAAGTCTATTCCATAGCATGGGCAGTCTCTAGGTTATGAACCTGTCCCTCCTGCATGTACTGTTGATTGTGGTAATGAGGTTGAAGTCTCTGGAGCATGTGGTGTGGAGGGATTGCGATTTCGTTAGATGTAGCATTTCTAACAGAGCTGGGTCAAACATGGCTTTGTAAGTCAAGCAGAGATTGCCTCTAAGTAAGCAGTATGAGAGAGAGAATTGTTGGAGTTTTTGAGTCTGTCCATATAGGACAACTGTTTAAGGCCTAGGATCATTTTTGTGAGGTACTTTTGCAGCCTCAGGCATATGATGTAGTTCATTGATTTATTACCTTAATGTTTTGAGTATTTAAAGCTTGTTGGGGGATGATTTTATTCATTCTGAAGAAGTCTCCACTGTGGAAACGAAAGCGCTTAATAAATTTTACAAGTGGTTCCTGCACTCGGATTTTTTGTCCTGAGTTAATAATAGCTCCCAACTTGCAATCGTCTGCAAACTTTGTCAGCCAGAGTCCCTTTGTATTGGCCTGGACTTCAGAGAAGTAGATACCAAACAGGAAAGGACTCCGGACTGAACCCTGTGGGACTCCACTCGTGACTGGTCGGCAGTCTGACTTGGTGTCAGCTACTTTCACATTGTGTATTCCAGTTTGCAACTCACCTAGTGATACAGTAGTTGATGCCTAGCTTAGTGAGTTTTTCTATGATTCCTGAGTGGGGAATGGTATCAAAGACCTTGCCCAGATCAAGGTAGGCTGTATGAATCACCTTGCCTTCATCCACAGCTCTGGTGACTGACTCAGAAAAGTTAACCAGGTTAAGCAGGCATGATCTACCCTTCACAAAACCAGACTGTGTGGGATCTAGAGTTTGGAGATTCCCTATATCCTTGTTTATTAGATCCATGATGATGCATTCCATAGCTTTGCATATCAGACTCATCAGGGTAATGGGGCGATAGTTCCCAGGGTCTGTAGTCACTCCTCCTTTGTGGGGAGGGATGACTGTAGCAGTGCACCATTCAGTAGGAAAAAGCCTAAGGCGAGGCTGTGATTGAACAGGGCACACAGGTGTGGTGCTAGTTCACTCTGTAGTTCATGTAGAACACAGCCAGGGATATTGTCAGTTCACATAGAAGCTGTATTCTTGGCCTTTGGACAGTGCTGTTTTAACCTATGCAGCAGTAATACTGGGTGCCTGGCAATCTACTGGTATTGTGATAGGCCCTTTGGGGGGAGAGAGGGGTAAAGTTGGCACTGAATCTGTTGGCCAGTATATTGGCAGTATCTGTTGGCTTGGGATAAGAGGTACTATTGTGCAGTAGCTCAGAGCAAATCTGGGTATTGCCATGGAGATTCTTTACATAACTATAGAAGGCCTTGTGGTTGTCTTTACTATCTGCTGCAATTCTGTTTTCATACCTAGCTTTAGAGGATTTGATGAGGGAGCTCAACTTTTTGTTGAGGCTGATAAGGGAATTTTTCCAGTCTTGGGACTTCACCTTATTCCACATCAGTTTCTTCCTTCTGTTGTAGAGTTTGTTTATGACAGGGGACCACCAGATTGGCTTCCTTTTTTTGGAGGAGAGCATCTTGGTTCTATTGGGTATGGCGAGATCCATGCATTTGTGTACATATTCGTACAGTGCATTGGTGTATTTTTCGGCGGTCATGCAACTATTTTCCATTTGCATGGGTGCCGTGAAGTTAGTCACCTCTCTTTTTAGGAGCCCACAGTTATCTTTGGAGAAGTTTTTCATGGTGGTTACCTTTGCTGGGGGGTGGGAGGGAAAATTGTGGTCAGATCTAACCAGGGATGAGTTGACTAGTGGTGCAGAGCAATGGTCGCCCATGTTAGTAATGACCAGGTCACGGATGTTGCTACCTCTAATGGGGGTAAGAATGAGCTCGTCCAGGGCATTGGAAATAATGAGTTCAGGAAACGTTGGGCAAGTGTATTGGTACATGAGTTTTCCCAGTTAATGGAGGGATAGTTGAAGTCACCCAGTATGAGAGTGTTAGTTTGGACCCTAATATTCTCCAGGGTGCTTAGGAATGTAGACTGTCAGTCTTGGGACATAGTTGGGGACATATAGCAGGCTACGAGCTGAATCACTGTCTTACCCAATGTTAGCTGCATGTCAAACAATGTTACACATTAACATCCTTGAAGTTCTTGATGACTGGATACGTACCCACAAATTTTCTTCTAGGGTAAGCAGTGTTATTGAGCTGGGTGGCAGATCCACTTCCCAAACTCTCTGGGTTGCTTGGTTATGCTCTACATATTCACCCAGACTACTTGCCAACTAAGAACCTATAAAAGTAAGAACCTATACACAAAACATGATGTGGGTAAACAACAGTGTTATTCATAATAAATGATTCATAATCCAAAAAGAATGTCCAGAAAGTAACTGCAGTTCTGCAAAGAGTAATTAGTAGGTTGAAGCTGAATATACAATATTAGACTGAAAGAGTGAGTTTTTGAATGTAGAATTATCAGAGTAACTTACAACAAACAACACACTTTAAACAGCATCTTTGTTACACTCTTTCATTCTCCTATACCAGCTTTATCCTATTTTGGGTCATGGAGGCAAAAACCTATCCAGGCAGGCAATGAGCATGAAACTTTTGTTTGTTTATTTATTTTTTTCTTCATTCATTAAGTCATTCCTTTACTACAATGTATTACCTGCTGGTATTCAGCTGGGAAGTCCCAATTTAGTGAAGTCACAAGGAGGATGGTTCAGTACATCACCAAGACTTGATGTATCATGGTTAATGCAGTCACAATGGCACTGCATAATAGTAAAGTCACAATCAGAATCACATATTAATACAGATAACTGATAACAAGTATGTTTGAAGGAAAGTAAACCAAGTTAAACAAAACAATACAGTTTCTCAGAAGCTTTGGGAATATGATACAAGATGTATATGCTATATATTAGAGCAATGTCAGGTGTGCAGACCTGAAGAAGCATAAGATCATTAGAAAATGTAGATGTTAGCTAAATATTTTTTATTGTGACCAGAATGCACTGGGACAGTAAACAGATTGTACACAGTAGTGATACATTATCATAGGCTGTTTGCTAAGTATGGTTCTGATTTAAGAACAGGAGCTGCTCAGAGTCTGGTGACTTTAATCAGAGATCTGGAGCGCATCTGAACTGAAATCTAAAGCATAGACTAGATTCAGAATTGCTGAATCTAGGCTGTTTGATATCACTGTGCTCTAAACCAGCCATCTTACATTAAGATGGCTTCTTTGCACCCTTGGGGTAGACGTGTGAAACTCAGGTTCCATCTGAATTGGGGGTTCTGGAGAAAGGCTCAGTTTGGGGCTTTCCCATTGGTAGTTTGTCTTAAAACTGTTACATTTTGCTGTATTTAAGCCTCGCGTTTGCATGTAGCCACACATCTCACAATGGGGTTTAGCACTGCCCTGTATAGACACAAATACCTGGAAACTTAAATTTTCCCTAGACGTCTGTCAGTAGAACCCTCCCAAGTCCCCTGTTGCTCTGCAGACAACTCAGCTGCACACTGAGCAGCATCGCTGCAACAGAATAAGCCCCTCTGTTATTCCTACATTATCAATTGACCTAACTTCTCCACTCTGTAAGCAAGAGGACCTGCACAGCAATGATAGCGTAGTCAGTAGTCAGTAGTTTATTTCCGCTTTCGTCAAATAGACTTCATCAGAATACAAAAACAACACAGCTCAAACCACTTAAATACCCACTGCAATTTGTAAACTAATTGGTCAATTAAGACAAAATCAATCAAACATTTACAATAAATTTAAAAAATGTAATAAAAACAATATGTTTATACAATATTAAAAAACTCAAAGGAAAATAATTCCTTGTTGATGTGTAGTGTTCTATATTTTAAAAAACATTTAATGTTAATGTAGTCATTCAGACCAGGGGGTTTGTCAGCATTAAGTTTAATTTGCCATAAAGTTTCACGCTGTTCAACAAAGTTCTTGAAGTCCCCTCCTCTAAGGTCTGAATGAACTACCTCTAAGACAGAGAATAAAAATTTTTTGTATGTCCTGCATACTCTTGAATGTTTATAAAGAGCATTGTTTTCATCTTTATTTTTAATGCTATAAAGGTGTTCTCTAATTCTTATATTTAAACTACGGGTGGTCATGCCGATGTAAAAGGCAGGACAACCCGAACATTGCCCTATGTAGATCACCCCCTTGGTCTTACAGTCAACATATCCAGGAACTTTAAAAGTGTAATCAACATTCTCTATCTTAATGTAAGGACCTTCCGAAATAAAACGACACATGTTACAATTGTGACAACAATACATCCCAGTTTTAACTGAACTAACAGTGGATGAATGTGTCAATTTGTTTTCTAAGATCCCTTTCAAATTACTGTGGTTCCTAAATACAAAAGAGGGCCCGCCAACAAACATCTTCCTCATCTCCTCATTGCCTTCTATAATTCTCCAATTGTTAACTATAGCTTGTCTAATGGAAACACTATCAGAACTAGTCTCCAAAGAGCATATTAAACGTGTCTCAAACTCCTTCACTTCACCCTTCTTCTCACCCCCTGCCGCTGTCCAGTTTGGAAAATCCATAATAGGTCTAAACATGTTACGACGTTTCCGTAAAATTTCGTCTGTAATAAAGTGTAACTGTTTAAAATCATACCCCCTCTCAAGAAACAAGTGAAAAATAATATTAAATTCATCAAATAAATCACTGTCCTTAGAGGTCATCCTACTTGCCCTAATGAACTGTCCACGAGGAACATTTTTAACTATATGTCTAGGATGATTGCTGGCATGGTGTAAATAGCCATTCGTGAAAGTTTCTTTTCGAAAGATCCTACTGTGTATCCGACCGTCCTCTACATCCCAATACACCAAAATGTCTAGCAAATTAAACTTAATGCTGACAAACCCCCTGGTCTGAATGACTACATTAACATTAAATGTTTTTTAAAATATAGAACACTACCCATCAACAAGGAATTATTTTCCTTTGAGTTTTTTAATATTGTATAAACATATTGTTTTTATTACATTTTTTAAATTTATTGTAAATGTTTGATTGATTTTGTCTTAATTGACCAATTAGTTTACAAATTGCAGTGGGTATTTAAGTGGTTTGAGCTGTGTTGTTTTTGTATTCTGATGAAGTCTAAATAAACTACTGACTACGCTACTACTGACTACGCTATCATTGCTGTGCAGGTCCTCTTGCTTACAGTCTGGTTTTTCATTTACTTGGCTACGTTTTGGTGCTTTTTCTCTTTTTTTCTGTTTTACGTGCATCATGACTGAGGCGGGAGAGGACGAGCTTTTAAATCTTACGGTGCACTCTACACCAACCTCGGCAGCTTCTTCGTTGAGTGAATTGTTAACAGTCACCTTATTGGATATTCAAAGTACTTTGAAAATCCTGGTTTCAAGGACTGAGCGTCACGAACGTAGTGACACACCAAAAAACAGTGCCCGAGGGACTTCTAGTCCGGATTCATCTTTTATTGAACTAGACACAGTCGTGGAGGCTGGAGAGAGACGTGAGAAGGATTATGGTCGACTAGTGGCGTCTGACTCACGATGTAAGCCTGCCACTAACACCAGGGGATACAAATCCATACGAAGTTTCCTGGACGGGGTGCCAAATCCGTTTCAACATCCAGGTAAAGATATTCAAAGCTTCAATTTAGTTGAAGCAAATACCAAACGTGAATTTCTTTTAAGACTTTTAAAAAGACATCGTTCTCTGGATTTAGAGAACAGTTATTTCAAGCACTGTGTTGATCTTGGTGTGGTCCCAAAGGGACTAAGATTTTTCAAATGTCCCAACGGTGTTACTGCTACTTCTCCTTTTTTTAAAATACTAGTTGGTTTTTTTAACACCGCGGGAATAAATTTCCTGAATTTATTAATTAACAATAATATTGAGAAAATGACTGTGTTAAAAGATGAAATAGTTCAAGTTGAGAGTGAACTGAAAGAGTTGGTGGGCCCCCAAAAGTTGAATGATTTTATTTCTTCGTTACAGGACGAAGTAGAGCAACACACGGTTGATGTCACGAGTCGCAAACAGTCTAAGTTAACTCGCGACATCACCGCTTATGAGAATAATGTAGCCTACAATAATTTTGCTATTAGGAATCGGTTTCCTGAACGCAGCGGTGATTTTAACCGCCACAAGAACTTTTTTCCAAATGATACTGGCACCCGTTCTGGGATTCAAGCCAGAGACAAGTTGATGACTGTGACTGATGGGACAGGGGAAATCAAGACGAAACAAAGTGAAGGCACATTTATTAACATTGTGCCTGACCCAGACTCAAATATTGAGTCAGGAAGTAACATTATGGACAAAGGGGACACTTTTGTTGACAAACGGGTTACTGAATCAGTCAACAATGACAAAGAGATTGTTGTTCAGGGAACTACTGTTGACGGATCAGTTCGACCTAAAGTTAAACTTGTTAACAACACTGGGGGGAACATTACAAGTGGTTCTAGTTCCACCACTGCTTTTTTAAACAAGAAAGGGAACCAATCCAACAAGAACACTGTGTTCACTCGCAGTCGGACATTTTTAAGTTCGAATTCTTCGGGGGACGAGACGTAACCCAGTCTATTGACCAGTTTAAAATTGTTAATTTGACTGATAAGTGTTTTTCTGAGCATGAGATCAATGTACTCAAACGTGGTTTAAATTTTATTCCTACATTTAAGGCTGATGTGTCAAACACTATAGTTGACATTAAGAAGTTTTGCAGGAAACTCAATACTAGTTACATTTTAGATTTTTTACCTGAGTGTAATTTGACTAGTAAGTCTTTGCTTAAACCCTCTGCATTTACTCCAAATTTGCACCACACTATAAAAACATTTGAAGAACAAGTTATAGCTGATGTCACTAGTGTTTTGAAAAACAAGAGGTTTATCCCTGACAATTTAAGCAGGGAGGAGAGACAGGCATTGCACAGTCTTAAACAACTGAACTCAGTCCTTAGATTCATGAAGAGCGACAAAGGGGGAAATTTAGTCATAATGAGGCAAGAGGTCTACCAAGTTAAAATGTTAAAAATTATCAACAATGAGGAAGAATATGAGAAAATTGGTTTTTATGACTTTCAAAAAAGAGTTCGATTTATACACTCTGAACTATATGGGCTATTAATGACAGGTGAAATCACCCGTGAACTTTATGAGTTTTGTGTGGTATCTGAACCACGGACTGGTGTTATTTTTGGGATACCAAAACTCACGATCCTCCGCTTAGACCTATTGTTTCCAGTCCTCACTCTGTTACTGAAGGTATTTCCCTAGTTGTTGATGCTATTCTTAGCCCACTTCTTAGCAAAGAATCATCTTTTGTCAAGGATTCTTGGCATTTTCTAGAGAAGTTTGGCAGTTATATTCTTGAACAGGGTTTTGACTTTTCGAAGGATATCATTTTTACAGTTGATGTTATTGCCTTGTACACATGTATTCCCCATTTGGAGGGTATTGATGCTGTGTGTGATTTTTTGATTAGCAAAGGTGGGGTTTTTACCAACAGTTTTATTTCTACCATTCGGCTGTTTTTAGAACTGATTTTAGAAAACAATGTTTTTCTTTTTGACAAATCATACTACAGGCAGAGAAATTGCCAACCTGGTCATGGCCAGGTGGGAACAAGAAGTAATACCCAAGTTGAAACAGAAATTTAACATCAAATTTTTTTGTAGATACATTGACGATTTGTTTTTTGTGATTGATGGAAATTCCTCCACAGTCAAAATGTTGTTTGACGAAATCAATGATTCTTCTGAGTATTTAAAGTTCACCATGGGTGTTGAAGGCACCACGGTGAATTTTTTAGACATTTTGGTGTATTGGGATGTAGAGGACGGTCGGATACACAGTAGGATCTTCTTACACCATGCCAGCAATCATCCTAGACATGTAGTTAAAAATGTTCCTCGTGGACAGTTCATTAGGATGACCTCTAAGGACAGTGATTTATTTGATGAATTTAATATTATTTTTCACTTGTTTCTTGAGAGGGGGTATGATTTTAAACAGTTACACTTTATCACAGACGAAATTTTACGGAAACGTCGTAACATGTTTAGACCTATTATGGATTTTCCAAACTGGACAGCGGCAGGGGGTGAGAAGAAGGGTGAAGTGAAGGAATTTGAGACACGTTTAATATGCTCTTTGGAGACTAGTTCTGATAGTGTTTCCATTAGACAAGCTATAGTTAACAATTGGAGAATTATAGAAGGCAATGAGGAGATGAGGAAGATGTTTGCTGGCGGGCCCTCTTTTGTATTTAGGAACCACAGTAATTTGAAAGGGATCTTAGAAAACAAATTGACACATTCATCCACTGTTAGTTCAGTTAAAACTGGAATGTATTGTTGTCACAATTGTAACATGTGTCGTTTTATTTCGGAAGGTCCTTACATTAAGATAGAGAATGTTGATTACACTTTTAAAGTTCCTGGATATGTTGACTGTAAGACCATTGGGTTGTCCTGCCTTCTACATCGGCATGACCACCCGTAGTTTAAATATAAGAATTAGAGAACACCTTTATAGCATTAAAAATAAAGATGAAAACAATGCTCTCTATAAACATTCAAGAGTATGTAGGACATACAAAAAATTTTTATTCTCTGTCTTAGAGGTAGTTCATTCAGACCTTAGAGGAGGGGATTTCAAGAACTTTGTTGAACAGCGTGAAACTTTATGGCAAATTAAACTTAATGCTGACAAACCCCCTGGTCTGAATGACTACATTAACATTAAATGTTTTTTAAAATATAGAACACTACACATCAACAAGGAATTATTTTCCTTTGAGTTTTTTAATATTGTATAAACATATTGTTTTTATTACATTTTTTAAATTTATTGTAAATGTTTGATTGATTTTGTCTTAATTGACCAATTAGTTTACAAATTGCAGTGGGTATTTAAGTGGTTTGAGCTGTGTTGCATTGCTGTGCAGGTCCTCTTGCTTACAGTCTGGTTTTTCATTTACTTAACTTCTCCACTCCCCAACAGTACTATGGTATAAACCTGCCATTATGAATGGTCACTTTCCCACCATTTCTCTGGCCAGCCTGATTCTCTTGGGCATCCTGAGGCAATGTAGTAATTGCCTCATGTATACTGACAACCACGTAGTCTTGAAACAAACAAATACCATATGTGAGAGATGTGATTACACTGTCAGTTTGGAAGCAGTCCTCTCACATAACAAAAAGCAAGACATTAAGGTTGTCATCTCATTTCCCCACCAGCAAGATAGTCCAGGAATGAAAAATGCAAGCCAAGAAGAGCTTCCAGTAGGCTAATGAAACACAGCAAAACTGACAAGATTGAGTGCTTTTGTATAAAAATACCTCATCAGAATTTGTTACAAAAGCACAAACACCAAGTTTAAATACACCTCCCTATAATCACATGACAGTTTGCATCATCAATGCACTCACTTGCAGAAAAAAACATGTTTTCCTGTGTGAATGCACTAAGTTCAACAATGACACTGTTAATGTTTTAGTTTTATGCATGGAATTGGTTCTGAAATATAATTTTGTTTTACTGGAGGGGCAATACTATAGGCAGAAAAAAAGGGGTAGCTATGGGGGCATCTTGAGCCCCCATATTTGTCAACATAGTATTGCAATGGGAATAACATGTTCTTTTCAGACACTATGAGGTTAAACCTTGGAAGTTATATCTCCATTTTTTTGAACAATATTTTTAGCATCTGGGATAGACCCCCAAAGGAGATCCGGGATTTTATGGAATGTATTAATTCCTCTACATCTTTTTTTGAGGTTTACTCACACCGTTCAGTTGGAAAGTACCAATTATTTGGATGTTACTATTTTTAAAGATTATCAGAATGAACAATGGGCTAGTAAAATTTATAGAAATCCCACATACAGGGACAACCTATTACATTTTGAGAGCAACCACCCTCTCCATCAAAAAATATGAATCATCAAAGGCCAATATATTAGAGTGGCCAGAATGGTTTCCTCTCACAACCATTTTGTGGATGAATATGAGACACTGTGGCACATGTTACTCAAAAGGTGGTACCCCGAGGGCACAGTTTCCATGATTCAGGATAATATCATGGAGAAAAGAATGAAAGGAGCTATAGTATCCCTTCTACACCCCACCTCCACTTTGGCCACAGGTGCATTTTCTAGGAGACAGGTGGATGGGCCTATTATGCAAAAAGCCTTTGTTACAGAGTTTTGCAATGAGGCTCCTCAGATTAGGGATATTTTGATCAAAAACTGGCAGATTTTTTTTCTTTGTTTAAAGAATTTGGAGACAAAATAGGGAACCATCCAACCGTGGTCTTTAGAAGGGGCAAGACCATTAAATATTATCTTGAGCACACATCTGTCCACTGTGAATATGGACACAGTAACAAAAGGGCTGGCACATATAAACGCATCTTTTGCAATTATTTTAATGACATACTGGAATGTGATAACCTGGTGTTAAACCAAATGACAATTAGATCCAGGAATTTTTGTAACTGCAAGAGTATGGGGGTGGTTTATGCTGCTGTATGTCAACTGTGTAAAAGTTTTTATGTAGGCAAGACAAAGAGGGTAATCAAAGAGTGTATATATGAACACAAAGCTGATATTAGAAAACTGGATAGTAAAAATGCCCTTGCTAAACACATTATAGAGTACCCCAGTCACCGGTTTTGATTTTTTGTTTTGGAACAAGTGTTGCAAGACCTTAGAGGGGGACCATGGGAGGATAAATTGGAAGAAAGGGAACTGCATTGGCAGTTTAGATTAAATGATACCAACCCTCCTGGTCTCAATGAGGGGGTGTCTATAGCTTGTGTTTTAAAACTTAAATCGTATACTGTGTAGCCAGGTGCTGTTGTTCTGTGCATTTCAACATACTATATATATATATATATATATATATATATATATATATATATATATATATATATAAAACAACTTTTTTGTTGAGCAAGGATTATTTTTATTTTCATTTTATATTTGAAAATTAATAGATAACATTATATGTTTTAAGTTTTAACTTGTAGCATGTTGTTAAGGCATGCTTTTTTCTACAAGTGAGTGCATTGATGATGCAAACTGTCATGTGATTTTAGAGAGGGGTATTTAAACTTGGTATTTGTACTTTTGTAACAGATTCTGATGAAGTATTTTATACAAAAGCGCTCAATCTTGTCAGTTTTGTTGTGTTTTATTAAACTATTGGAAGGTCTTCTTGGCCTGATTTTTCATTCCTCGTCTGTCTTGCTGGTGGTGGAATTTTGCTGGATTTGGTCTTTGTTATTTAGGCTGTCAGCTCATGCACTTCACATTTCACACAAGTTTAGGACACAACACATAAACCCACATATGCAGAGGTACTTACTATAAGCCTACCAAAAGATCAGAGAACTCGCAAATGCAAATTATCTGCACACACCTCAACATGTATAGAAACCACTCCACATAGCATGCATTTCAGTGTCTCACCAAATAAGCCCTTAAGGCAAAGCACCTCAAAACCTAATATCTTGGTCATAGGAGACTCCATAGTGAGGCACACAGATGTCATCTTCACCAGGCTGGACAAGGAGAAAGTCATGGTCAGCTGCCTATCAGGTTCCAGTTTCCATCAGATCATGCATGTACTCAGGTCCCTCAGCAATAATTACCATTATGCATTATGACTGACTCTGTCATAGTCCATGTTGGGGTGAATAACTTGAGACGTACCTCCCTGGACTATATGAAGAGAGACATGAGTACACTCTCAGATTATGTGTCCCACACAGGTATGACCCTAGCCCTAAGCAGCATTTTACCTTCACCCAGGATGAAACCACAGTATAAATATAAAATGATTGACTTCTAGAATTGGCTTAGCTTCTGGTGTCAAGTTCAGGGAGATCCAGTATTTGTCAGCCTAGGAAAACATGGTCAGCAGGCACACTGCTTTGCTAGAGATACTGTGCACCTGTCTCCCCTAGGCATTCAGATACTGGCTTAGTTGCTTGCCTCCCACATAGTGCCTTTTTTAGGCAATGTCAAAATGACAAATTTTACGACATAGCAAAATCCACTCGAGACAAACTCAAGGTTCTGCAGCTTAATGCTAGGAGTCTAAGCATGAAACTGTACTCCCTGGAAGCACTCCTCACCTTGGAAGATGCTGATATCTGTATAGTCACTGAAACACAGTTCAAGGACATGGAGAGCACCCCAGTTGTGCAAGGCTACAATGTCTTCTACACATTCAGACCTCAGAATGAGCGTAAAAGAAGCAAAGGTGGAAGTGGATCCTTCATCATTAAAGCCAAGTACACCTTGAGATTGGTCAAACTCTCTCAAATTACTCCATGCCCAATTAACTATAGGCAAAACACCCTACCACATCATTGCTAGCTATAGTTCCCCCTCCGTGAACCAAGAAATGCATAATGCCCTACCTGGAGTTACTGGAGTCACTCACCATACAGCCCAAAACATTAGTCATGGGAGATTTCAATTACCCCTCCATCGAGTGGGAAACATACACAAACTCAAACATGCTGTCCTAGAGGCTCTTGGACTTTGTAAATGCAAATTCTCTGGAACAGACAGTCTGCACCCCCGTAAGGGGCTCGAATGTCCTTGACATAGTACTCACCAAAATGGGTTGATAACTGCATCTCCCCCTGTGTGATGCCCTCCCTGGTAAAGTCGGACCACAAATCAGTCTTTTTTTGAAGTAACTATTGGACCCCACACCCCCAAAGAAGCAAAAAGAAACCCACTAAGGAACTTCCCCAATGCAAACTACAGCCTACTAAGTGATGGTTTAAAAAGTTTTATACCCCCTGCCCGCAATCACCGACAATAATGACTGCTATGCAGATATGTACACAAATACCCTGTATTGTATAACAATCTTAGCAAGTGAGTACATTTGGCTGTACCTGACTGGATTAAAACCGGGCACTCCCAAAAAAACAAGCCACCTTGGTGGGCATCTAGTATAAACAGATTGTAAAACAAAAGGAATAAACTGATGTCCAAGAACAAGAGGCAACTGCCTCTGCAGAGGAATAATTCCCTTCATAGATTGAAAAAGTAAATCAGAAGTCTTGTAAAGCCCTCTAAAGCTAATTATGAAGCTGAAATAGCATCCCTAGCCAAGGACAATCATAAGACATTCTTTAACTATGTTTGAAATGTAAACAGGATTGCCCATCTATGTGCTGAATTGGTAGTAGATGGTGCCACTCACACTATACTGGAGGAAATTGCCAACCTACTAGCTGACAGATTTGGTGTAAACTTCACTCCCCTTTCCACACCAGCCATACCCCAAAGCGTACCCGACACCAGTTCTCTACCAGGTATCTCCAGAGATCAAGTCATAGCTGTACTCTCCTAGGCCAGAAACCCAGCCTCAATGGGACCAGATAACATCCCAGGTTGCTTACTAAGCAATCTAAAACAGGACCTAGCCAACCCACTTGCCATTCTCTTTAACCATAGCCTGTGAACTGGCTTTGTACCAGCAGAATGGAGAACAGCAGCAGTAATCCCCTTGCATAAAGGGGGCCATCAACTGACCCATAAGTCTAACCAGCCTCATCTGCAAGGCCATGGAAAAGGATCATTAAGGACTTTATCAACAAGGACGTAGGCGACCTTCAAACTCTAGACCAAACCAAGTTTGGCTTTGTTAAGGGTAAATCATGCTTACTAAACCTGGTAGACTTCTTTGAGAAAGCCGCCAAGGCCTTGGATGAAGGTAAGACAGTGCATACCACCTATCTGGACCAAGCCAAAGCCTTTCACACAATCCCCCACTTGGGTATCATTGAAAAACTCTCCCAGCTAGGTGTTAACCCTTATATCACTCCATAGGTAGCTAATTGGTTCACCTACTAAACACATGCTGTCAAAATTGAGGACTCCACCTCTACCAGTAGACCTGTCACCAGCAGTGTATCGCAAGGATCTGTACTGGGCCCTTTTCTATCTGGAATCTATTTCTCGGATGTCCAGGCTAAAGTAGACAGCCTTTGGCTTACTAAATTTGCCGATGATTGTAAACTAGGTGCAATCATTGAGTCCTCCAATGATGTTCACATATTACAGGAGGGCCTAACACAAACAAATGACTGGTGCCAAAATCGCTATCTAAAACTAAATGCAAAAAAGTGCACTATTATCCCAGTAGGCAAAGTGGAATTCCCTAGTAATTACAATATTGACAGCACCCCTCTAGTTTCAAACCCAGTGGTGTGAGATTTGGGAACACATGTTGACAGCAATTTGAAATTTGACCACCAGGTTTCCACGGTGGTAAAGAAAGCCTTCTACATTGCGCATCTCATAAATAAGGGCATCACATCCAGGTCTAAGTGTGTTATAACCCCACTTTACTTGTCCCTTATCAGACCATTAATAGAGTACAAAGCTCCCTTCTGCATGTATCTTACTAGACACCTGCAGCAACTGGAGAGACCACAGAGGTTTCTCACTAAGAAGACACAGGGCCTCCAAATCATGACCTACATGGATAAACTGAAAGCCCTGTCACTGTACTCCTATCATATAGGCTACAGAGAGGTGACTTGTGCCTGACCTACAGGGCAGTCTCTGACCACAAACTGATGGAAATGCTGCACATCCATAAATCAAATGCCAGTAGAACCACTTGCTCTAAGGGATCTCTTCTTTGCCAGTGGCATTAAGAACATGCTGGAGAGACAGGTATGTCTCCCAGAGATTGCCACTACTCTGGAATATACTTCCAGTTCATGTGAAGCAGAGATTCTCAATGTCCCTATTCAAACACAAGTTGAACAAACGGATGGGTGACCACAAATTAACCCCAGGGGTGGCACCCATGTCCCTCATGGACAGGGGTAGCAGCTGCTGATCTGTAAAGTATGTCCATCTAACTAAGGACAATTGGTTCAACCGGGATAACATGGCTAGGCTTATAAAGGCTCTAGGGTCACTAGCCTAGAAGCCTCCTATGAACCTATTAAGTAATGAGAATGTTAAATGATTTTGGATAGATAATAAATGGAGGTCCATATACGTAGTCACTGAAGAAATATTACAAAGTAGACTAATGGGAGTTTATTTTAATCAACAATTACAATTTAAGTTACTTTGTAGACATTTTATTTAATTCTGACTTAAAGGCTGTCTTCTTAAGGATGTACCAAAAGCTGAAGTAGATTTTCCAAAGTTTCTTAACAGTGAGACACTACATGACATCTCCAACTGTATTTTTGGATTTAAGAATAGAAACCAATTTCTGAAAAGAAGGTCTGAGTTCACAGTGAGTTTGTCTTCATATGACAGCCTCAAATAGGGAAGAATACTTTGAAACAGACAAAAGTTTGTGGGCAAAATTTATTGCATTAGAGATGGCCGATACAAAACTTTAACCAGTGCAGGCCATGTAAGGGATGTGCAGTGATGGGCCATGTCAAAAATGACCTTGAGCAGACTCTAGCTATTCTGTTATATACTTGTTTAGGTTTATGTTAGAGGGCTAGCAGTAGTCCAGTGAGAAGATAAAAGATAGAGTATCATAGAATATAAAAGACATTGTAATAGATGTGAGTTACCGGTGGCGAGCCTTGCATTATCTGTGAAAAACATTTCTGGCTGTTTCTGATGGCAACATTACATACTTGCAGATTAGACTTTAACTGATTGTCAAGGATGCAGGTAAGAAGATTTGGTTGCCTGACTTTTTTAGTGGTTATACGTCTACTCAAGTAATAGTTTAGGTAGGAGTATGCTCATTATTAAATTCTAGTATTTTGGTATGGAATCAGTTTCGACAAAACACATACACACATACACACACACACACACACACACACACACACACACACACACACACACACACACACACACACAAGCAATTTGGAAATCACTGTTCTTTATTACAATTTAGTGCAAGACAGAACACCTGTCTTGCCACTTACAGAGACTAAATGAGGAATGAAACACCATTTTTAGTGACCACGACCAAAAAGGCTTAACTGGCAGCCACACTAGTCCAGACCCAACACGTGATCTCTGTGTAACAAAATAAAAATATAAACACCGTCGAAGGTCCGTAACTTTAAAATTTATTAAATGGTCAAGCGCTTTCATCCCACACAATGTAAGGACTTCAGAACAATTTATCCACCAATGGAACAAAGTTTAAATAAGGCAAATGGTAGACTGAAATTACCCATTAACCTTTGTATAATGTAATCTTCAGTGGTTAACACAGTCTGCAGGGGAATTGGAAAACTGGTAAAAGCACAATAAACCAGTGACTTTTTTCTACTGAAATATGCAGAATTAGGAAAGTTCGGCTGTTTGCTGAATGACAATCACTGTACAAGAGGCTAAATTGCTAATCAGTGAGGTTTAAATGGATAAACATTTGACGCTGTCAGTTTATACCTGTTGATTTTATTCACCTTGTTCATTATTCTTCATAAAAAAACAACTGATAGCATGATTTCTATTTGTGCACTGGCAGTGGCAGCACTCTGTGTGTGTGTGTGTGTTTGTGTGTGTGTGTGTGTGTGTGTGTGTGTGTGTGTGTGTGTGTGTGTGTGTGTGTGTGTGTGTGTGTGTGTGTGTGTGTTCTTTTCTCTATTCTCCATACTGGTGAGATCATGAAGTTGGTATATATATGTTAGTATTGCGTGAAGGGGAATGCCCCCAATCAGGGTGCAGGGGGGAAATGCTTTTTAAAGAAAGTTTATCTGAGTATATATGGCTCAGTCAGTTGTCTTCACACAGGCCCTTCATAAGCATTGGATTTGGAATACAGTGCCAGAGTTCTAGTTACGGGTCTTAGTTCTCTAGTTCCCTGAACTCCTGCCATAACACATGCCACAAGCTGAAAGAAACTAGTCATAGCATGTTGAAAAACTGTATACTGCTGCATAGATATTGTCAGCTATTAACTCCTAGCATGTTACGATGTTTATGACATGTTCTCTTGTTTTTTCCGAAACTACTTTATGAAGCAAAATATAATAATAAACAAAAATATTTTCCAGATTCACTCTAGGAGTTAAAGGAAATTAAATTCACAGCTAGAAGCTTGGGAGGTCATTCTTGATCTCTAGGCTTGCAGAACAAAAGTCTTATTATGTAGCAATGAACTGCATGGAAAACCGAATGCTATGCAGTGGTGGGAGTGGGGCATCCCATAGCAAGATAAGTAGCTGTTGAGTGTGGGTAGATATCAGCCTAATGAAATCTAAAATATCAGTTGTAACTTTGCAAGCCTTCCAAAAACAATGATCATAATTGCAATTTAGCACTCTAACAACTTTAAAAAATATTTTGCAGTTTGTAGTTATCATTTGTGTACTTTATTTGTTGATGGGGTAAACTCATAAGGCAAAGCTGACGCTTTTCAGGTGTAACTTGGGAGAATTGTCTAGTAATGTGACTTTCTCAGAGTCATACAGTAGACAAAGAAAGCCCTAAAAAATCAGTACATGGTCTATAGGGTGAAGTTTATTAGCAGCTAAATTTATTAGCAGCTGATAGCCTTTTTGCTCTACACTAAGCTAACAGACTAAAACTGAAACATAAAACAGGACCTAATCTAATGATGATGAGAGTATATAATTAAACTTCTGCACATTCTACTCAACAAACTTAGGGAGTCAACACAATCTGTTCTTAAAATGAACACTTTTGTTCTTTATTCAAACACCAAGAACTTCATTAGATCTGATGAAGTGCTTGGTGTATAAATAAAGAACAAAAGCGCAGTGGGCAAAGAAAGTGGCAGTAAGGAATGCATATTAATGAGGCACAGAGTGCTTACGCTACGTTTCATGGCTTCCAACAGTGTGAAAAAGATAACAATTATGAGACAAAAACTAGACAGTCTGCATAGATCAGGACAGTGGAGAGGTATGCATTCAAATGTATGTAATATTGAGTCACATCAGCCCAGATATCATCCCATTGATATGCCAGGAAGTCACATAGTTGCTAAGGAAAACATCTGGACATCCTTGGAATATCTCGAAAGTTGAGAGTGAAGAATATGGTCCAAACACAGTACAGGACAGTTTACCTATAGTGCAGAGTGTGATGAAAGGAGGTAATGCCAGCACAGCTAGCTGGAATTTTGTAAATAATGATATCATTTGTGAATATCAAACTGATTTATACAAGATGCTTGTGTTCCAAATGTATTACATCAGTATGTCATACAAGATGCTAGTGTTACAAATGTATTAGAGCTGTATGTCATGTGTATATCAAACTGATTTGCACAGATGTTTGTGTTGAAAAGGTATTTGTAAAGTGCTTGTGCTTGAAAATTATCCACAGTGTGCCTTACTGGAGAGAACAAAAATGTACATGCACTAGTGTAACTGTTTAATTGTATATGTTTTAACAGAGTAAACTGGAGGGTTAATCTCAGTACAAACTTTAGAAAAATATCTGAAATTAAATCACTTTATAGACTAGGCCACAAAGATTCTATCTCACTGGTTTCAATGCAGCCAGAGACACAAAGTCTGTAGTAGGATGCTTTCTGTATTGTCCTTGGGGTGAACTAATTACTACTCTGGAAGCGTAGAGGTATGCAATTGTTTTATGACTTCCAGTACCTGCCAAAAATCTGAGCAAAAGCCCTTGTGTGTGTGTATTTTTACAGGTAGGTGCTAAGTCTTGCCAACTTCCAGAATGGGTGTTTGCATCAGAACTAGAAGTCAGATGACCAGAAGTGATGTAATTCTGCAAGCAATCTCAGAAGTAATATTTTAGATATTATTTTGAGAAGTCTGATGGTGAGACAGAGCATTCTGTATACTGTCTTGGGCCTAACAACAAGAAGAACCATTTACTATATCATCTGCCCTGCCCTGTAAGTTATCAGGGTATAGTAATTCTCTTAGATTCAGTCAGGAATATAGTGAAGCTTAGTTTAGATATTGTTTTCCTTTATTTGTCTGAACCTGTCCTGCAATGTTATTTTAAATATTTCCTGTGATTTTGAACTCCAATGTCACTGTGAATATATATTCAGCATTTTCATGTACTTGTATTATTTATTATTAAATATATTTAAAACATTCATTGTGGCTGATCTTTGTAGAGATATTCAAGTTTTGAGAGTACTTGCATATTTATTTGGTGACACTTTGTGGGCCACTCCTAATAGCCTTGCTCTTGGTCAAATTACCATTTCTATTAATATTAATTCCACTCAGTATACTGGGGACCATTGGAAGAGACTTAGGGTAGCTGACAGGAGTGTCTGGTGGCAGTCATAACTATCTTGTAGTCTGGGCAGAAGCGGACATAGCTAGTAAACCTGTGCCAGCCTTTCCCAGGTGTGTGTGTGTGTGTGTGTGTGTGTGTGTGTGTGTGTGTGTGTGTGTGTGTGTGTGTGTGTGTGTGTGTAAATCAAATCTCAAAGAGTGTGTGTGTCAGCTACTTGGGCAGGGACACAAAGTACTGGTTGGACAGAGAGAGACTGTTGGAGGACTTGGCTTGGAACCCTGTCTAAGGACTCAGCTCTATAGCTGTGCCAGTGGGGAGTCTTATTGGGGATCTGGAGAAAGTGGGAAAAAACTGCCCTGGACTGACTGTGGTGTCTTTGTGCTCTTAAGGGAAATTGCAGAGAGCTGCATCTGGAAATAATGTGTGTGTACCTGTTATCCTCCCAGCAAATGTCTCCCACAGGTGCCAGTGGTGAGGATTGAGGCTCCTTGACTATTGGCCCAGAGGTGAAGGGTCATCACATATTGGTTGGCAGTGGAGAGATATCCACATCACATATTGGTTGGCAGTGGTGTACTGTAACTCTGTTAATGATATGCAACAGGACATGTGGCTGCCATGTAAAATGATCACCCACTGGAAGTGCATGTATTGAATAGGAACACACAGATGAATTGTAGGAATGAACACAGGGAAAGAGTACAGGTAAAACTCCCACATGTACAACACAGGAGGACATGTCAATGGAAATGGTTGTAGCAGCAGCACCAAGCACATATCTGTGTGGTACAGTATGGACTGTAGAGTGAAAATGTGTTGTCTGTGACTGTCACACAGAGTGACATAACAATGGGGAGGATGTCTATGTGAGATAAGCATCCTTACATGAATGATGCAGAGGACATCTATTAGGAATCTGATCTACAATTCTGGTAGGGTGCATATTGGCAAGTTGTGCAAAATGATATACCTGAATATGAGTGTTCTGTCAGCAGTGGGCTTCAGCAAGATAGCCACAGGTAATAAAGGATCATGGCAAACATAACAAGAACCAACCACAATCATGACGATATCAGAATAATAGTACAACTAATCCCGTGCCTCTGACATAACTTATGTGATGTGGAGCAATAAGAGATGAGCCTGCACACACACACTTGACAACTATTATGATACAGCCACACCATATGAGCGTAACCATGTACATTGTACTGGTACTGTAATGTCTGCAGGAGATGTTAGGAGGTACACTGCTATACCTGTATCTGACAGTATGGTCAATACAGGCTACTTGCCTTGTGTGCATGGCATATATCTATAGCAAAATCCACACTGTCATGAATGATATACATGCCATTAATGATGTCAAACACCTACATATGCAGTGTGAACAGATAGCACACATGCATCTGGTGCAACAACTCTCTAAGGCCAAGAACACTGCAATGGGCTCAGACAATATCCTAGGATGCCATCTAAATAGCATGAAACATGTCCTATCAAGCCCTCTGGAATTGCTATTTAACTGCAGCTTCCAAACAGACCGTGCATCATGAATGGAGAATAGCAACAGCCATCCCTCTGCATAACGGTGGCCCATCTACAGACCCTAGAAACCACAGACCCATAAGTCTCACTAGTCTTCTTTGTAAAGCCATGGAAAGAATTATCACAGAAATGATCAACAGTGATACAGTAAACCTCCAGACACTGGACCCAACCTCGTTTGATTTCACCAAGGGCAGGAAATGCCAACTCAACCTGCTGGACTTTTTTGAGATGGTAACCAAAGCAATGGATGAGAACAAAATGGTGCACACTGCCTACCTTCTCCTGGCCAAGGCTTTTTACACAATACCCCACTCGGACATTGTTGATAAACTCATGATGTTAGGTGCAAACCCACATATCACCAGGTGGATAACCAACTAACTCATAGACAAGACTCATGAAGTTAGAATTGGTAAGTCCACCTCTACAAAGAGGTCAGTCACAAGTGGTGTCCCTGAGGGATCTGTCCTTGGACCACTTCATTTTGGCACTTGCTTCTTTAAAGTCAAATCCAATGTCAATGGTCTCTGGATGACTACATTTGCAGATGATTGCAAATTAAAAGCTATCATTGAATCCCAGACTGACATAAGTATTCTCCAGAAAGGGCTAACACAGACAAACAACTGGTGCCAGAGCCATGGACTAAAACTAAATGACAAAAACATGCATTATTGTATCAATCAGTTAATCATCCACCCCTGGTAACAATCATGTTGACAACACACCCCTTAGAGTTGATCCAGTAGACATCTACTTATCTAAGTAGACTAAAGAACACAATACTTTACTTAAGCACCACAGCTGAAGTCTAACTTAGAGTGTGCCAGACAACACTTTATAGCAGATGACATCAGCAGTGTCTGTTGAGGAGAAGATAATGTCCAATTTGCTGGTTTAAAATGCTGTATATAATGTCAAGCAACACCTCACACACACACACACACACACACACACACACACACACACACACACACACACACACACACACACACACACACACACACACACACACACACAGTTGGCTGTAGTGAGAATAGAACCACTACTTAAGTGCATGAACTACATAACATAGTATGTTACAGAAGTGCCACAGCACAATTCTGACTTATATAAGAGTGTAGGTTAACTTATAGTGGATGACATCAGCAGGCCCTGTGGGAGACAAGAGGTTGGGAGGCCTGTAGGAAATGGATGTATAGCCATGAGCAAGTATTAAAATACTGGCAATCTATGGAATTGGAGAAGTAACTGTAGGATACACACATCTGTTCTGCTGTCTAGTCACATATACAAACACAGTTGATTGCAGTGAGAATAGAACCCTTACCTATCTAAGTGCATGGACTACAGAACACAGTACATTACACAAGAGCCACAGCACAACTCTAACTTTTGCAAGAGTGCAGGTAAACTTATAGTAGATGGCATTAGTAAGCCATGTGGGAGAAAAAAAGTTTGGAGGCCTATATGAAATGGATGTGTTAGTCTTGAGCAAGTATCAGAATATTGGAATCTCTGTAATTGGAGAAGTAACTGTAGGATACACACATCTGCTCTGCTGTCTAGAAATGGATGTGTAGCCTTGAGCAAGTATCAACATACTGGCAATCTATGTAATTGGAGAAGTAACTGTAGGATACACACATCTGCTCTACTGTCTAGACACACACACACACACACACACACACACACACACACACACACACACACACACACACACACACACATGACTGTAGTGAAAACAGAACCCCTACCTAAGTACACAGACTACAGAACACAGTATTTAATGCAAGCACCACAGCTCATGTCTTATTTATACAAGAGTGCAGGTGAGCTTATAGTAGATGACATCAGCAGGCCACATGAGAGACAAAAACACACAAACACACACACGCACATGCACACACATGCGCACACACACACACACACACACACGCGTGCGCGCACACACACGCACACACACACACACGCACACACACAGTCGACTGCAGTGAGAACAGAATCTCTACCTAAATACACGGGCTACAGAGCATAGTACATTACATAAGCATCACTGCATAAGTCTGTTTTATAAAAGAGTGCAGGTGAACTTATAGTAGATGAAATCAGCAGACCATGTGGTTGTCAATAGTTTGTGAGGCCTGCATAGGCACATAACTTCATAAGTTCATATGAGGCTACTAGCCTAATAGCACTAGGGTCTTTTGAAGCTTAGCTTTGTAAAAACACTAGTACTATTGCTGAGCATAGTTAGACAGTGATTTTTAGCAGAGCATGTTTGTGAGCAGCCCCATCTGGCCCTGTCCAGGAGAGATATAGGTGCCAGCCAGAGGTTCCTTTGCAATCACCCAACCAGTAGTCAAGGTTGAGCTTGAACAGGGTCATGCAGGAGCACTGCTTCACTTGCAGTGGGAGCCTGTTACAGAGGAGTCTCCATAGCATGTTATTTTTATGTCCCATGCTAGGTTGAGAACCCTGGGGCAAATTCTAGTTGCCTCATTTGAATTGCAGATGTCCATCACTTACAGAAGGCCAGGGTCTGAGACTGCTCTACCATAGGTCACCTCTCAGCAGCCTGCATGATACTGAGTGCAGTGACAGGTATTTCAGTCTTTCCATGTATGTCATGTTTGAAGGCCTGGAAGTCTCCCAGGCACAACCCTGTGTTATCTTGCTGCAGGTGTCTAGTGAGGCACACAGAGATGTGAGCCTTGTACTCCATTATTGGTGTGATAAGGGCAGAATATAGCAGAGGCATAACTACTCTGGTCTTGGATGTGATGTCCATATGTACGATGTGCACAATGCAGATTGTGTGTGTCACCACTATGGGCATATTGTGATGAAAGTATAGATTGCTATTAACATGTGTTCTCAAGTCTTACAACACTGTGTTTGAGCTTAGTGGGGTTTTATGTATATCATAATTAGCAGGGTACTTCATTGAAAAGGTGACAAAGAGTCATTGTATGCTTAAAGTTCAGTTTATGAGTTTGTTACCAATCATCAGTCTGTTGTTACTGTAATAAGTTGCCATCATTGGGGACTGTATATGATTGCATCCAGTTAACAATCATCTGCAAACTTGGTAAATCATAGGCCATCTAAGTGTTGCCTGTGTTTCAGGGAAGTACTTCCCTTACAGTTGAGGGCCTGGCATAGATCTCTGTGGTATTTCACTGGTGAGTGGGCTAGTGGTGGAGGTGCATTCCCCAACTTTGAGAGTGCGTGTTCTGTTGTTGAGCTAGTTGGCTCTCCACCTAGTACTGTATGGCCTAATTTCCAGATGGGAGATCTTCACTATGAGACATGAATGGGGTCTAGTGTCAAAGGCCTTGGATAACTCAACATAGGTGGTATGTCCTGTTATCCCTCATCCAGGTCTTTGGGGTCAGCATTCTTGGTCTACAAAGATCAAAGCAAGATCTACCCTTGCCAAACCCAAAATGGGTATGGTCAAGTCTGTTGAAGGTCACCTCTGTCATGGTGAATATGGTCCATGTTGTTTCCTCCAGTAGCTATGCAGATAAGGCATTTTAGGCACATGGATCAATAGTTGTAGTTCTGCATGTTACCAGATTGATGTGCATTGCATAGCACACACCATTTGATATTGCATTTTGTAGTGTGGTTGTTGGTTGACATATATGTGGAAAAGTACTAAGACCCCAGGATTGTAGTGCTTGGGGGGGTGCCAACACATGGAAATATTTTAAATATCACATACAGTTAGGGCCCACAGTTTGTGATATTTCTGTGTGTACTTTCAGGTCATACAAAGGGACTGGACAGTAAACAGGAGAAACACAGCATAATATAAACATTTCCATTGTGTGAGGAGCAGCGGGTTTGCGCAACAGTTAGTAAAGTGCATGCGCATGCGGTATACACCTGTTTGCTCATTGGTAAGCAATGCGAGCAGTATAGCTAAAGTCTGACAGTATGTGGAATACACCTGCTACTTTACTGACTCTGTGGCAGCTGGTGTTAATGCAGTGATACATTCCATTTTGGGGGCAGATGGTACTGGGTTAGAATACAGCTGTAGCTAATACTTTAACAACTTTTGGTTTACCGTTAATGTGCATTAGTACACCATTGCACAACAATACATTAAAGAAAAGAAATTGAGAAGATAGGACAGGGGTAAAATGGGTATGCTAATGTCTGATAGTATTGAGTCTCTGGAATACACCTAACTTCTTAACTGATGCTCTGGTGGCATGTGTTAATGCTGCAGTTAAAGCAGTGATACATTCCTTTTTGGGGCAAGTTGGTACTGGGTTTGAATACAAATGAATCTAACACTTTTAACTTCTTTCATGTTACTGTTGTTGCACAATGTGCACCATCATACAACAATGCATTAAAGAAAAGAAATGTGGAAGATAGGACAGTGGAGAAATGGGAAGCAAGCTGGGGGAAGAACAAATGGAAAGCAATAAAGGAAAGTGCAGGAGGGAGGGAGGGAGGGAGGAAAGAACCATAGCTATCCATTTCTTCAACAGTAAAAACTGATAATATATGAAAAATATTAGCTGAATTTTAACTGTCACCTCCAGAAAGAGGGGTGACCACAACACAATCATAGTGTATTGCCAATTGGACCAAATCAAGTGTAGCAATAAGACACATGCAAAATTGAAAGGTATGTATAGGACAATTTTTCTGTGGGACAGGTGCCAATTTTTTTTTTAATGTAGAGTGACAGGAATGTTGGGAAAGGGACATAGGTATGTCTGGGTCTGGTAAGTTGGGTAGGTGAGGAAGTAATTGCAGACAGACAAGATGAACAAGACAAGACACAGGGAAGGTGATGGACACAAGATATCAGTGGACAACATTGATAGGGTGAGGGTGAGGACATCCAGAAGACCCTCCATCCAGTGAAAGAGTGCACCAACAGTATGGTGCACAACCCTACTCACCATTCTTGGCAGAAAAGCACTGGTGATAAACTCACCACCCCTGCCACTGTTCCTGGAAGAAACCACTGGCTTATTCTCTGGGGAAGAACTACCTGAGCAGGCAGGTAGTGCAGGGGCAGCAGAGGTGGTGCTGCCAGGTCAGCTCCCAGACATGCTGGGCAATGGTGCTGTGGCCAGTGCAGTGGAGGCAGGTGTATCCTGTAGGGAAGGCTTACCCTGCTGTGCTGTGGAGCATTTTATGATGTGGTACACATATATGATATGGACATACATTTTGAGGACACATAATAAAATAAAACAAAAAAAAAAAGAGAGGTAAGGGTTTGAGTGAGAAAAAAAAAGAAATAAGATTAGTGCCTTCATATGTAACATACAATACATTAATGCAATTATTTGACACTATTATCTTAACCTTTACTCTTAAGACAACCACCCCTAGCAGATAACGTATTACTTTTAAGACTAGCAGCTCCTAACAGATACACATTATACTACAGATTGCAGCAAGCACTCATTACATGTGCATATATTGCACATATGCATGTTCCAATTATTCAGATTACAGTTTACAGCTGGGCATGTGTGCCACTGTTACAGATCTTTTCCTTTAAATCTTTAAGTTACATATAATTGAAGAATTATCAGTTACTGTATAGTTGGGAAGTGTGGTATTTGAACCCACCACCTCTGACTAAAGTCTAATATTATACTCTTTGGTTTGTGCTACAGACTAATGCATGCATATTATTTATTTCACAGTTGGAATATACATGTTCAATTTGATATGACTGTATAAAATACCAAACAAGCTATCTTTGTTAGTTCAACAGATGAATGCTTGCATACTTGCTTTTACAGTTGAGATATGCAGGCTCAATTTGATACAACTGTATAACATACCAAAAAAGCTATTTTTAACTTTTAATGCTACAAGAACACTATTCTTCTGCTGCATACAGACCACATGCCTCCCTCATCCTCCCCAGTCTAGAGCCATGGGTCCTAACATTGCACTCCATCTCCATGGCAGCTGTTGAAAGAACAGAACAAAACAGAACACCATTATGAATACCAATCTTGCCTATAGTCAGCTTTTAATCATTACAAGTACTCTGTGTAATTGATCTTTAAACATCTGTGGGATGTCTTCTGTCCTAAAGTCCTTGATCCAAGCCTCAAGGGTGCCCCTCTTCTTCCAACGTAGGTCACTAAAGTAGTGCCTACATTGGTCGCCAGTGCAGAGATACCAGTGGCACTGGTCACAGCCTGGCCAAACTGTCTTAAGCCTCGGACATATACTGGGACCCAGAATAGTTTCCCTGCAGCAACCTGTAGCTGTTGTGTTTCACTAGTAGCCAACAAAAATCTTGGACTCCTGGACACCCCATCTCTGTGCCTTAAACCTCACATCTTCTCCATGAATGCCTGCAATGTCTTCCATATATCAAGAGCAATAGAGACTGATGGTTTCCCACCTATTCCAGTTATCACATTTACTGGGACTGTGCACACTGTTCAAAGTTGTTATGCATTGTGCACCTTCGCTCAGACATGGTGTGCAATGGTAAGTGGTGCGCATCACTGGCAAGCAATGCAATTTCAAAGTTATTTGATATACAGGCAGTTAAGTATGTGTGTTTGACAAATGTAAAGGTCATAGCAGTGTAGAGAGCAGAAATATACTGACAGGAATATAGTACACAGTATACCCACAGTCATACATTTGATAATAAATGTGATGATACATAAATAAATAAAGAAATAACTGGCACAATATTAGTGTCTCAGCCTTTATACATATAATTAATATCAGTTACACTATGCCTAGTGTTATAAGTGAGAGTTACTTTAATGGAAAGTGGAGCAACAGTAAAAGTGCACATAATATGCTGTATTTGCTCCCAGGATCATGTATATGGCAGTCCTACATTCACACCTGCTGCCACAACAAACTTAAGGAAACATTTGTCTGTGTTGCAGTTCATTGCTATAAACTGCAATGTCACAACAATAAAACAAAGGTTGCACACCCTGTACTAGAAGCCAGGACCATTTGTATTCCAGCCCTACACTTACACCTGCTGCCACAGGATTAGTGACATGATCTTGCCTATTTTATTATTATTCTTAAGGTCTCACTGTTAACCATCATGCATCATTTAGCTGATTTGCATGGTCACAGTAGTATTAAATAAATGCATCTGGTTTCTATTTTTGGCTTTCTGGGCCTGTCTGCTCCTAGCCTCCAGTGTATGCACTGCTGTGCTTCATGTATACTTGATAAACACAGCCAAACCTGACATTCATTTTCCTCCATTTCCTGGGTTTACACTGAGCAGAGCAGAGTGCAAACAAAGCAAAAGGGAAAAAAATAGATAGAGAAAAGGATTCAAACTCATTACCATCTGGCCCCAAAAAGAAAAGTATTAAATGCATGAACATGTGCTGCCACAGAGTCAGTTAAGTAGCAGGTGTGTTTCATAGACTCAGTACTAACTGTCATACTTTAGTAATATGTACTGTGTTTGTTCACTGCTAAGCAGTGCACAAACAGGTGTATCTTGCATGTGTATACACTTTGCTAATTGTCGCATAATGGAAAACTACATATTATTTAGTATTACTGCTGTTTATTATCCATTTCTTGTGCATTACATGACATTACATGTGGAAAAATTAAAAAAAATGAAGGCCCTATCTCATAGTATGTCACATATTTACAAAAGAGCTATGTGTCCCCCCAGCACTGCAACCCTGGTGTCTCAGTACTTTTTCCATACATATATCACCTACACTACAGAAAGCAATATCAAATGGTTCCTATGCAGTGCACATCAATCTGGTAACATAGAGAGCTACAGCTATTGACCCATAAGCCTAACAAGCCTTATTTGCAAGGCTAGGGAAGGGATCAGCATGGACCTTATCCACAGGGACATAGTTGACCTTCAACATACTTGAGTCGACCCATTTTGTATTTGTCAAGGATAGATCTTGCCTGTTGAACCTCGTAGACTTCTTTGATACTGACCCTAAAGACCTAGAAGACAGACAAGAGGACATACAGCTATGTTCAGTTATCCAAGGCTTTTGACAATATCCCTCAGTGATGCCTCATAGTGAAAATGTCCCATCTGCGAATTAAGCCATACAGTACTAGCTGGATAGGCAACTGGTTCACCAACAGAACACACACTCTCAAAATTGGGTCTGTACATCCACCACTATTCCACTTACCAGTGGAATACCACAAGGATCTCTGCTGGGCTATTACCTGTGTGGGATATACTTCTCTGAACTGCAAGCCAACAATAGGTGGTCTGTGGTTTACCATGTTTGCAGATGACTGTTAAATGGACACACATATAGATTAGCTCAATGATGGTCACATATTACAGAAAGGGCTGACAGAGACAAATGATTGGTGCCAAACTCACAGACTGAACCTTACAGCAAGCAATGCCTCACTGGCCCCTTTGGCAATTAAGTACCCCTGCTAATTATGATATACATATCACCCCTTTCATCTCAAAAACAGTGGTATGAGACTTGTGAACACATGTCATAGCAATTTACACTTTCATCACTTTGTGTCCAAAGTGAGAAGACACATATTCTGCATTACATACATCATACATATGAACATCAAGTCCAAGACCAGGGAGGTCATGGATCTGCTGTACTCCACCCTTATCAGACCACTAACTGAGTACAAGGCTCCCTTCTGTCTGTACCTCACCAGACAATTGCAGCAACTGGAGAAAAAATAGAGGTTTATGATTGGGAGAATTCAGGTCCTCCAAACATCACATACAGGGAAAGACTCAAAGACCTGCCACTGTACTCAGTTTCCTGCAAGCTGCTGAAAGGTGACCTACGCCTGACCTACAGAGAAGTCTCAGACCCTGCCCTACTGGAAATGGGGAACATCTGCAAATCAAATGGGACAGGAATAACTTTGGCCAGGATTCTCAACCTAGCCTGTTATATAAACAGAACATACAGGGGAGGCAGATATATCCACCAGTGACTCACATTCCTCTGTAGTAGGCTCCCACTGCATATGAAGCAGTCCTCCTTAATGACCCTGTTCAAGTGCAATTTTCACTATTGGATGGTGATTGTAAGGTCACCTCTTAGCTGGCTCCTATGTCCCTCAGAGACAGGCCCAGTTGTTGCCGCTCACAAAATTGCTCTGCTAACAACGGCCATTTAAATATGCTTAATAAGGGTGCTTGTGTTTTTACAAAGCTAGGTTTCTATTATCTCATGTATAATGATGACCAGGTACTTGTCAAAATTACAAATACAATATGTGAAAGATGCAACTATACAATGAATCCAGAATGAATGCTCTCTCTCTCAGGTAACAACAAACCAGAAATCAAACAGGTTGTCAACACACACACTTCACCTTCTCAACAGACCAAGTGCACAATATATAATGCCACATATGCAGTGGTAGTCATTAGACGTTTATCAAAAGATCAGAGACCTTACAAATGCAAACTTTCTGCACACATTAAAGTCCCAACAGAGCCCTCTACTCATAAAAAGAAATGTATCAGTGTTTCAGCCATTATGACCTTAAGGCAAAACACTTGAAAACCAATGTCTTGGTCTTAGGTGAAACAACAGTAAGACACACAGATGTCCATCCCTCACCAGGTTGTACAAAGAGAAAGTTATGGTCAGCTGCCTGTCAAATGCCAGAATCCGCAAAGTCATGCATGCACTCAAGTCTCTCAATAACAGGCACAGTTACATCTCTGTTTGTACTCCATGTTGAAGTTAATGACTTGAAACATACCTCACTAGACTATATGAAGAGAGAGAGATATGATTGAGCTGTCAGATTATCTGTCCCAGACAAGTATGTCTGTAGCCCTAAGCAGCATTCTACCTTCAACCAAGATGATGCCTCAATACAAACAAAATAATTATCGACTTCAACAGTTGGCTTAGCTACTGGCGCCAATCCAGGGTGATCAAGTATTTGTTAACGTGGGATGATATGGTCAACAGACCACAGTGCTTTGCCAGGGATGGTCTTCATCTGTCACCTCTTGCCTTTTGTTTACGGCCAAAGTACTTGCCTCCTCCATAGTGCCTTTTTTAGTCAATTAGTCAATGTCATAGGAACAAAATTCCTGACATAAAATTATCCTCAAAAGACAAATTCAAGGTTATGCTGATTAATATTAGGAGGGTAAATCAGAAACTACACTGAACGGAGGCACTACTTTTTTGGGAAGATATTAATGTTTGTGCAGTCACAGAGACATGGTTTAGGGCCACAGAAAGTAGTCCAGACATGAAAGATTATAACGCCTTCCACATGTACAGGCTGCAAAATGAATGTGAAAGAAACAAAGCAGGAGGTGTATTCATCTTCATGAAAGACTAATAATACACCTCACGACTGATTAACCAGTACAGCTCCCTAGAGTAATTGTAGGAAAGCCCCCCCCCTCCACCTCCACATCATTGTTAGCTACAGGTCCACCAAAATGAACCATGAAAACCACACACTGCTTTTCTGGACCTACTTGAGTCACTCATAATACAGCCAAACACCCTAGGCATGGGTGACTTTAACTATCCTTCCATCGATTGGGATACATATATGAGCTTAAACATGTTTGCCCTAAGGTTCCTGCATTTTGTAAACACAAATGCTCTGGAACAGTTAGTCCGCAACCTCACAAAGGGATGGCATGTCCTTGACCTAGTACTCACCAGCATGGGATATCATTGTACAACCCCATATGCGAGACCCTCCCTGGTAAGGTCTAACCATAAATCAATCATGTTCAATGTAACAATCTTACCTAACCCCCTCAGGATCCAAAGGGTTGTAAGGTTTCTCCAAAGCAAACTATCCTAAGTGAAGGCATGCATAGTTTCAAATCTCCTGCCACCACTGACAGTAAAGACTCCTACACGGAAGTGCACACAAATGCCCTGTATAGACTTAGCCATACCAGAACAGGCCAAAACTTGCTCACAAAAAAACAAGCTGCCCTGTTGGTCAGCTAGCAAAAATAGATTATACAACATGAGAAAGACACTGATGTCCAGGAATTAGAGGGAACAGTCTCAGCAGAACAACATTTTCCATGGCTTGAAAAAGCAAATGAGGCATCTTGTAAAGTCCTCTAAAGCTAATTATGAAACGAAATTAGCTTCCATAGCTATGTTTGATCACAAGGCATTCTTTAGCTATGTCTGTAATGTAAAAGAGAAGGCCCAGCTTTGCACTGAAGTCATAGTGGACTGTACCAATCATACTGAACTTGAGGACATAACCAACCTGTTAGCAGACAGGTTTGGCAAAAATGTTTATACCCCTGTCTCCAGCAATCATACCCCACAGCATACCTGTCACCAGTTCTCTGCCTATTATCTCCAAAGAACAGGTCATAACTGCATTTATCAAGGCCAAAAACACAGCCTCTATGAGACTAGATAACATCCCAGGCTGCTTACTAAATGGAGTAGTTAACATTAATAACAATATCTTAAGCACGTGATCAGTCGCGAGGGATTTGGACACCCAGGTTGATAGCAACCTGACTTTTGACCGCCATGTTGCTTCCGTTGCACAGAAAGCCTTCTACATGGCCCACCTCATAAGTAAGGGTATCTCGTCCAGGGACAAGGAGGTCATAACATCCGTGTATTCTTCCCTTATAAGGCCCATTATTGAGTACAATGCCCCTTTTGGCATGTACCTCTCAAAACACATGCAGCAGCTGGAGAGACCACAGAGGTTCCTCACCAGGAGAATCCAGGGCCTCAAACATCTATCATACACAGATAGGCTAAAAGCCCTATCCCTCTACTCAGTTGTTTCATACAGACTCCTCAGAGGTGACCCCTTTCTGGCATACAAAGTGATCACAGACCCCACCTTGATGGGACTGCTGCATATCTGCAAGTCAAGCTCCACTCGAGTAACTCACACCCGTGGCCTCAACCTGGTCAGTGACTTCAACAGAACTTTTTGGTGGAACAGATTTGTGTCCCAGAGACTCCCCCATCTATGGAATAGACTCCCTCTCCATGTCAAGCAGAGTACCTCTTTACCCTTTTTAAATGCAACCTGGATAACTGGATGGGAAACAGAAAATATACCCCTAGGACTCCACCCGTGTCCCTGCTGGACAGGGGCATCTGGTGCTGACTTGTCTAAACATGGGGCTAAACTCTTGGCTAGGCTTATTAGAGATTCAGGATCAATATTCTAGTAACCTCATATGATATTATAATCCCAAGAGTTAGCAGAACCACTGAGTGCTCTCTTCAACCACAATCTAAATACTGGCTTTGTCCCAGCAGAGTGGAAAACAGCAACCATACTCCCCTTACACAGAGGGGGTCCCTCAACAGACCCATGGAATTATAGACCCATAAGTCTGACCAGCCTTGTCTGTAAGGTCATGGAGGGAATCATCTTAGACCTTATCAACAAGAACATTGATGGCATGCAGTCTTTTGACCCAACCCAGTTTGGCTTTGGTAAGGGCAGATCATGCCTGTTAAACCTAGTGGAATTCTTCAAGATTGTCACCAAAGCCCTGAATGAAGGCAAGTTAGTACATACTGCCTATCTCAACTTGGCCAAGTGCTTTGACACAATCCCCACTAAGGCATCCATGAGAAACTCACCCAGATGGGGATCAACATACCACAAAATGGGCTTACATACATAAATGATTGTTGCCAAAGACACAGACTTAAACTTAATAAAAAAAAACATGCAGTATTATCCCTTTTGGTAAAGGAGAGGTACCTGCAAATTACACTATTAGTAATAACCCCCACAACTTCCAATACAACGGTGAGAGACTTAGGAATGCAGGTTGATAGCAATGTCAACTTTGATCATCATGTTTCTACAGTGGTAAAGAAGGCATTTTACATTGCACACCTTATAAATTAGGACATGGCATCCAAGATTAAGGATGTTATCAGTCCACTATACTCGTCCCTCATCAAACATATAACAGAGTACAATGCTTCCTTTTGCATGTATATCATCAGACACCTGCAGCAGCTGTAGAGACCTAAGAGGTTTCTCACCAAGAAAATCCAGGGAATTCAACACATGACCTACATGGATAGACTGAAGTCCCTGCCACTGTACCCTTTATTGTATAGACTACTGAGAGGTGACATTTGTCCAGCCTACAGAGCACCTTTGCACCTTGCCTTAATGGAAATGTGCCTCTTCAAATTAAATGGGACATGAGTACAATGCACCAAATGGAATGTACCTGGCTAGACATCTCCAGCAGCTGGAGAGACCACAGAGGTACCCATCCAAGAGGATTACTGGCCTCAAACAGTTGCCCTATGCAGCACGATTGAAAAAGCTAAGACTGTTCTCTGTTGCATACCGCTTTCTCAGAGGCGATCTCTGTCTAACGTACAGAGCCATGTCCAACCTAGAATTGTTGAACATGTTCCATCTTAGCAAAACCAAATCTACTAGAGCTACATGCTCTAGGGATATAAACCTCAACACAACAATGAATAGAAAATGCTGGAGGGATAGATTCCCTTCCCAGAGACTTCCCTTACTATGGAACAGGGTCCCGATCTACATAAGACAGAGCCCCTCACTATCACTCTTCAAGAGGAACCTTGATGAATGGATGGGTAACAGAAATTTCACACCGGGGATCACACCAACAGCACTACTAGATAGAGGCCAAGGGTACTAGCTGCTAGTACAAGGGTCTAGGGAACTGCTAAAGGGGTGGTGAATACCGCACAACGTGGGTGGGCTAATATATGCCGTCGGGCAGATAGCCCAGTACCAACCTATGAACCTATGACTCACTCACTGTAGGGACCTCAACCTAGTCTGCAACATCAGCAAGCCGTGCTGGAGAGACAGATATGTCTTCCATATATTTGCACTTCTATGGAATAAGCTCCCAATTCACTTGAAATTGAGCTCATCAATAACCCTATTTTAAATGTAACTTGGAGAATTGGATGGGCAATTGCAAAATTACCCCAGGGGTTTCACCTATGTCATTCTTAGACAGGGGCAACCAGTGCTGATCGTAGATTCACAAATATGGACTACATATCTTGGTCTATAAGAGGACACTGGTACAACTTCACTAGGCTTGAAAAGGCCCTAGGGCCATGAGCCTAGTAACCCACTATGAACCTATGAACCTAGGGTCATTTTGGTAGTACTCTTGTATAAACCTATAAAGCTATGAACCTATGCAGACCTGCCAACATCTTGTCTCACACATGTCCTGCTGATGTCATGTACTATAAGTTCAGCTGCAGTCTTACAAAAGTCAGATTGGAGCCATGGCACTTAAGTACTGTGTTTTATAGTCTGTATACATAGAGATAGGGGTTCTAATCTCACTGCAGTCAAGTGTGTGTGTATATAAGTGTGTGTGTGTGTGTGTGTGTGTGTGTGTGTGTGTGTGTGTGTGTGTGTGCGCACATGCACTTTTGCTTGACATTGCAGATAACCTTTCACTGCAGCATGTGGGATACTGTTATTACCATATTCTCAACAGACACTGCTGATGTCATCAGCTATATCAGATGTTGGATATTCAGTCATCCCACCATGGCATGGTCATACACTGGCCTGGGGGCCAGGCAGATGTCACCTCATCCTGTACCAGACAGATTACAGTGACATGGCTTTAACTCTAGCGACATACATCATGGCATGGCGAGTAGGCCCTGTGTTATCTTCCTGAGAAAGCCTTGTGGTCTCTCCAGCTCTTGCATGTGTCTGTTGAGGTACATGCAAAAGAGAGCACTATACTGTATTACTGTTCTAATGAGGTTTGACTACAGTGTTGTCATACAAACCTAAAAATCTAAATATGATGGCATAACGTATGATGTGCACCATATGTTTGTCCTAGAAAATCATCAAGGAGAGAATTTAGAAAGTAATAATACACATTGCAGTTTCTGACTTTACAATCCTTAAAAGAGCATTCACTATACAGTTGAGAAATTTTGATGCTATCAACTGTCTATTTCCAAGGCCAATATAAGTCAAACGTACAATGAGCAGTTCAACAGCACAAATGCAGATATACTAAGTACTAAGTTAGCTATGCATCCTGAGCATCAGACACAGCTTTTGTATCCCTGAATCCAAAAGATAGAAAACAGGGACATGTCACAGTTATCATCACTTGCACGGGTTGTTGTGTGGTGAGTAAGAAGTCTAGGCTGACACAAAAGGTTGGTGAGTGTGTGTGAGTGAGTAAGAAGGAGAAGAAGGCAGACATTGGGATAAAACAACAAATGGCCAGTGAGACAAAATGAGTATGTTGTGTGTGTATGTCTGTAGGGGTCCTCCAGGTGACATTGGTGTGTGAGTGTCTGCATGAACACAGCCAAGCTCTGTGCTTGGTCTTTGTCTTGGTCTAGGAAGCAACATGGTGTACATACGGCAATTGCACGGCTGTGAAGTCAGCACATCAAAAACACAAATGTAGCCAGCAGAAAAGATGGAAATGAAAAGATTTTAATATAAAAATCACATAACTAGGTAGAGGGTAGTAAGCCCAACTACCTGCGCCAAATCGGTTTTGGCTGTAATAGCCTTCTTCAGTGAACAGAGTAAACATAAGCCAATAGAAGCCATTCATGAATATATATAGTATCACAAAGACAGTTCATTGGTGCATTAAAATTGGTCATTAAGCCCAGTGGGGAACAAAGCCCCTAATTTAATAATCCATTTGCATTCTTTAAAGTTTAGTAAATCATGCCATCCTGATTTATCCCTACATTTTCTTACAATGCAATCAATAACAGTAAAATAAAAAGATGCAGAGTTATGTTTACATACATGTTTATACAGAGCATTATTAGGATGCTTATTCCTAATATCACTAAGATGCTCCCCAGTCCTGAGACGAAAAGGCCTAGAGGTTTGTCCTACATAGAATGAGGAGCATGTACATGTGACTAGGTAGATGACCCACTCTGTACTACAGTTAGCCCAGAAGTTGATGTTAAAAATTTCTGATGTGTTACGACTACTGAATTCCCTCATATATTGAACCTTGTTGCAATAAGTACAATTACCACATGGTATACAGCCCAACACTGGGCCACCTCTGAGTGTGCATTGAGTGGGAACAATAGAACTAGGTCCCACCCTCTTGTAATGGCTAAAAAGGGAACCCAGGGTACGTCCTCTCCTAAATGAGAAAGCATCTGTAACCCAAAAAAGAGTGTAATCTCTCCTCGGCCATAAGGATGTTCCAATGTCTACTGATGATATTCATGAACCCACGTGTTCTTTGGATTTTGTTTTTGGGGCCTCTTGATGTCAGTTGATCTACAAGCAAGTACATGGGACTAGGTGATTGGATTCATTGACTGGTTTTTCCGTTCTTGTTCAGAACAGGTTCTGAATGGTTAAACTTTGGACATTTAAAAACGTTCATTATAAACTGGATTTGGTGATTTGGCATTTTGGATTGCAGTCAGTATTTTCATCTTGGGAAGCAGTTGGTCTGTGCAAGGGGTCGTAAGTCTATGTGCTTCGTTATTTACCTGTTATCAACTACAGGTAACTATGCAATTCCATCCACTGACTGGTTTTCTTGTCTACTTTTAGACAAGGGTTCTAATGATCAAATTCCATGTTATGTATATTTCTTATTATGTTTTGAGACTTTGAATTGATTCTCTGGACATTTTTTTGATCACCGTCTGTATACAGTTGGGCTGTGGAAAGAGTCCAAATTCTATGTGCTTCCTCACTTACTATTTCCTCGTTGTAATACTGGAGGAATTTGGTCAGTCCCATTAGGGTTTTTGTCATTACTTCTTTTTTATGAGGGACTCACAATAACTTTTTTGTAGTGATCTATGGACTTCATTTCATGTTGCAATGCATTTTTGGGATTTTCATATGTCATATTAGTACTTAGCCTGTAGATGGCATCAACGCCATTTTTTGCTATATATCTTTTTATTACATTTTGCAGGGTATTTTTGTACTAAGCCAATTTCTCAACAATTTCTTAGATATAAATTATTGATTGCTGTTCACATGGCTATTTGAGTGTTTAGCTCTACTGGGATAAAGGGAAATAGTTTGTGTGCTTCGGCATTTACTGTTTTGTTTGAATATCTGTATGTTAATAGAGTGTTCTCATGACGAACATGGCTACATATTTTGGTTAAATACATCATGCTATATATCAAACTGTTGTTTGGTTAAGTATTTATATGGATTTTACCTCTCGCTGGAACCTTAGCTTGGAATTTAATGTTGATGCATTATGTTAGTCTACTGGTGACATTAGGAGTATTGTGTGGACATGTAACTCTGTTGGGTATACAAATTGCATCTAGTTAGCTGAATCTCAGGTATTTTGCCTTTTACTATTTAATGAGATGCTATGTGCTGTCACTATTTTGCTTAACATTATTGCCTTTTATATCAGGTTCAACTTTAAATGGTCTTGTTTTGGGACTGATTTGGGTCGAATTTCTCTTGAGGGCTAGGTTTTCCTCATTATTCCACTGTTACACTATACAGCCATATGTATGTTGCAATAGTGTGCTATATGGGATTTTGGGATCAGCCTTGTTGCATTATATATTATATATAGTAATTACATTCCCCTATTTGGTGAATGTTTATAGAGATTGTCATTTTTGCCTACAGCAATTCATATAGACAATATAACTGGGGTTATATATATGTTTATGGGTTGTTCCAACATTGACACGATCATGATGTTCATTATATGAACATGATTTTGGCATTTATATGTGGTTGTGGTATTTAGTGGATATTCTGGACCACTTTCATTGGGCCAATTTGATGCTAATCTATTTCTGATTACGATGATACACAGCATTGTGGTTTTTTTGGTAAGGGAAGTTTCATAATTCCCACGTTACCACAGGGTCTAGCTATTGTATCATTGATATTTGTGAATTGGTATCCCCTACTTTTTGTTCTTTTGGACATTATATGAGTAGGGATTGATATTTCATGTCATCTCAATACTCCACCTATATGGTGGTTTTGGTTTTTGTTCAAATTTGCACCCATTGGGATACGTAGCAGTGTGATTTCTTTGTTTTATTCAGGTCATATCACAAGGGCTGGCTATTGTATCTGTGGTGGTATACAATGATTAGGCTCTTTATTTTTGGGTCTACTTTTGTATAAAATATTCACCAGTATGAACAATTTACCTATTTCTATCTAATTTGAAAATTGAAAGAACATATATTATACTGAACCCATTTTCGTGTCTAAGCTCTATATATACACATCTGTCTAAACAGTGGGTTTTGGATAGAGGATTTTTGTCTTATTCCTGCTGTTTGCAAAGTTGACTAATCCATTAATATTACTCATCTGATTTTCTATACATTTTTGCAACATGGCTTTGACTCCATTTATGAAAGGCTTAGCCTCGGACATGAATGATTTGGCCATTTTTGGTTTAGGTCTATCTGACGCGGACAATCATTCTTCGGGGGTGACCCAAGACCTGGATAAACAATGTGAATCTATGTTCTTTAAGTTGAGTAAAAGTATGAAGGGTCTTTGGACCAATGTTTGGCATTTACGCCTGTTCAAGGCTTACCAATTCAAAAAGATTACACCACGAGGTTTGAGGGTGAAGGTACAGCCCTTGGTACATAAGACTGATGAACAATTAACAGATGAGTGGACACAGATTCAACAATCTGCATCCTTGGGGTTTGTGGATGCACTAGCTGGCTTTTATGAATGGGCTGTCAAACAAAGGATTCAGGAGGTAGAAACACTTTGTATGGAGGTTAACAAATTTGAATCCAGTGGGTCTTTTACCTCTCGGGTGAATCAGTTAACAACAGAATTACTCAAGTTAGAACAGATATTAAAGGATAAAAAATTTAAAAAGTTCCAAAGGGATATAGCGGACTATGAAAGAGGCAAACCATTTGATATGCCTAGGAATGTTACGTTTAGGCTTCCGAGCAATAAGCTTTTATCCCCCAAGAGAAAAAGGCCCAAATCCATTTTGAAACGTAGCTCTGAGTCATTGAGTTACACATCTGGGAATGAGACGTCCTCCAATATTGAAGGGGAGGACAACCACACAGATGCCTCACCTGATCCCAAAAGAAGGAGTTTGTCACACCCTTTGGGTTCAGGTAAAGATGGGGTGGGGGGGGAGCATCAAAAACGCCAAACCTGTGGAGGGTTTGGAAGGTCTGTTACAACTGATGATAAAACACTAACTAATTGTATGAATGTACACAACATTTCATTTGTACACCTCTCCGATTTACAAATTAAAGTTCTTAATAAAGGCCTTAATTTTGTTCCTGGCTTTTTTGTTCCAGAATATACTTTAGCACAGGATGTGGTCAATTTCTGTCATTTACTCAATCTAAAGTTGTTTTTTGAAAATGACAATATTCAGGAAGTTCCAGAGTTTAGATTCAAAAGATCTACCTTTACTCCACCTATGTAACATCTAGTATCCACTTTTCAGGCCAATGTCTTAAAGGATCTACATTGTAACCTCAGGGATTTTCAGGTATCCTATAACAATCTTTCCAAAGAGGAGGTACAATGCATAGAGGATCTCAAGAACAATAAAGAAATTGTTATTGCACAAGCAGATAAGGGTGGGGCGGTAGTTATTCAGGATTGTGTCACCTATAATGAAGAAGCATTAAGACAATTGGGTGACAAGTATTATATGGCTATGCCATTGGACCCAACTAGTCATTTTAAGACAAAAATTGATTCTTTTCTGATACAGGCTCAGGAAGAGGGCATCATTACGGAGTCTGTTAGACACGATTTGCTAGTTTCATCTCCGTGCAAACAGTATTTTTACCTTCTACCTAAAATACATATGGATGCCAGATGTCCCCCTGGAAGACCAATAGTATCAGGGAGGGGTTCTATTACTGAACCTCTTTCCTAATATTTGACACATTATCTGTAACCACTACTACCCATGGTACAGGCCAGAATTCAGGACACAACTCAATTATTGGATATTATTTCTGACACGCAACTGGAGCCCCATTGGCTGTTGTGTACCCTAGATGTAATCTCTCTCTATACAAACATTCCTCACTGGGCAGGTTTGCAGGCTTTGGATTTTTGGTTGGGTAGATCTGGTTTATACCAACCAGGCTTTAATACTTTTTTAGTATGCCTGGCTGAATATGTTCTTACCAGTAACATATTCTAGTTCCGGGACCAATGTTTTTGGCAGGTCAAAGGTACAGCAATGGGTGCCTCTTTCGCACCCATTTATGCTGACCTATTCATGGCTTATATTGAGGAGGTTATCATTTATGACTCTAGACACAATTTATATATTGATGAATTAGACATTTGGAGGCGATATCTGGGTGATTGTTGGGCGGTGTGGAAGTCGGATGAAGCTTACTTACATGAGTTTATTGGCTATCTTAATGATAATGTTTGGGAAATTGAGTTTAAACTAAATTTCCATAAATCGAGAATTGTTTTCCTTGATGTTGAGGTTAGCAGGAATCCTGATGATACCCTAGCTACCCGAGTTTTCAAGAAATTCCCCAAATGCAATTCACTTTTACATGCAACAAGCTTTCACCCCCAACATATCATCCAGACTATCCTTAAATCAGAATTCCTTAGAATCAAAAGGATCTGTTCAAGCCAGCAAACATTTGAAAATACCAGGAATGATTTAATACACTGGTTTCGTGAGAGAAGTTCCCCTTCTGGTACTGTCAGCACTGATTGTCACTGGGCTTCCAATCTAGATAGAACTCACTTGTTACAATACAAGGACAAACAAAGAGATTTATCTAATCCTCTGGTTTGTCTGGTTACCACATATGGACGTAATACATGTGGGTTCATGAATATCATCAATAGACATTGGACCATTCTTATGGCCAAGGAGAGATTACACTCTTTTTTGGGTGACAGATGCTCTTTCTCATTTAGGAGAGGATGTACCCTGGGTTCCCTTTTTAGCCATTATAAGAGGGTGGGACCTAGTTCTATTGTTCCCACTCAACGCACAGTCAGAGGTGGCCCAGTGTTGGGCTGTATACCATGTGGTCATTGTACTTATTGCAACAAGGTTTAACATATGAGGGAATTCAGTAGTTGTAACACGTCAGGAATTTTTAACATCAACTTCTGGGCTAACTGTAGTACAAAGTGGGTCATCTACCTAGTCACATGAGCATGCTCCTCATTCTATGTGGGACAAACCTCTAGGCCTTTTCGTCTCAGGATTGGGGAGTATCTTAGTGATATTAGGAATAAGCGTCCTAATAATGCTCTGTATAAACATGTATGTAAACATAACTCTGCATGTTTTTATTTTACTGTTATTGATTGCATTGTAGGAAAATGTAGGGATAAATCAGGATGGCATAATTTACTAAACTTTAAAGAATGCAAATGGATTATTAAATTAGGGGCTTTGCTCCCACCTGGGCTTAATGACCAATTTTAATGCACCAATGAACTGTCTTTGTGATACTATATATATATATATATACATGAATGGCTTCTATTGGCTTATGTTTACTCACTGAAGAAGGCTATTACAACCAAAACCAGTTTGGGACAGGTAGTTTGGCTTACTACCCTCTACCTAGTTATGTGATTTTTATATTAAAATATTTTCATTTCCACCTTTTCTGCTGGCTACATTTGTGTGTTTTTCTTTGTCTTGGTCTGTCAGACTGGTGTGAGCCATACATGGTAGAGGTGGCAGTTCATCATTGTCATCTCCATCCATGAGAACTGTCTCTGCCAGGAGCTTAACTGGCACCTCCATGACCTGCCATGTCTGTGTGTGGACAGCACATTCACTGACAGAGCAGGGGAGGTACTGCCACTATGGGAGTGTGATTGGGCACGGACATGTTATCTGACAGCAGATGACATGGATGACCTATGCCCATGAGGATGCAGTTTCCCTCCCAGCAGATGTTCCATCACAGACACTGTTCATTCCATGACAGACAGCCCTCAGTCAGTCACACACACCCCTCGCTCCAACGTCATTCATCTGATCCAGTGAATCGGCAAAAAGGTGAAAGCAGTCATACATGTCAGACTGTGCCACATCCACAACCCTGAACATCTGTCTGGAGCACCTATGGAAATGTGCCTGTGCCTCCACAATGGCCCTAAACATACATTGAGTGGCACAGGAACTGTCAACTACACCAGGTGGAGGTGGGACAGCAGGCCCTCTCCGAGCACCCCTATCACTTCTCTATTGTGGCACCTTGGCTATAGCCAGACTCAACTGGCACTGAAGTCATAGTTGCCACACTTCCCTGATCAATGTCCTTGCCCTCCACCTGTCCAATATTTGTGGGCTCACTAGACTGGATAGGCATAGGCCTACTGGCTGTGTCCAATGGAAATGCAGGGAATGGCTGTATTTCAATCTCAGTGTCAGATTTAACCTCTGCACCCCCTGATTGTGCCTCACTTTGGCAACCATCATCATCAGAGTCTGCTAATTCACTGACTTCAGGTGGCACAGGGCCCGCATTCTCACTGTCATGATCATCTATGATAAAAAGCAAGAAACACAGGAATAAACTAATACCTGCACTACTATAGTGCAATATATATTAGCAACCTATCAATGCTGCCAGTATTACAGATGGTACATCAATACACATAACAGGCCTGAGATCAACATCACACACTACATTTCTTTAAATTGCTCAGCAGTACTGACAAAAAATCTTTGCCTTACCATTTGCAGATGAGATATTCCTCTGTAGTACAAATGGTTCTGGAAGAAGTTAAGCAAAAGTTAAGGGCAACACATGGTAATACAACTACTCCTTTATATGTACATTAAGTTTAATGTCAGCAAGAAGTTGGCTGACAACTCAAAACTAAGCTTATAACTGTAGCAATCTTCAATCACCCACACAAAAAAGCATGTGACACAGAATTAACTTATTCATTTCAGTTGTTTTACTATGCAACAGTACAACAGTATTCAACTGTTCAGATAACAAAGCCTACTTGGAAACTCTTCCTGGGATGTGCTTGCTGTCTTAGAAGGTGTTGCACCCACATCCAGTACTTGCTTTTCTGCACTCTCCTGGGAGCTGTCTGGATCTCTTATATTGGCCAGGAACTGTTTATTGGGGGTTATTGTGGGTTCCCTAGTAGGCCCTACCCTAGTAGCCATTTGGTCATGGCCCACTGCAGCTGCTCGCCTGTATGCAGAAGTGATCATGTCAGTGGCCATGTGGCGCCACTTGTTCGTATGTTCTGCAATGGCCACCCATGGCATTCACATTTTGGACAATTTTATGCCATATTTGCATATTTGCATGCAGCATGCCATATCTCCCCATCCCCTTTCCAGGAGAAAAGCACTATGTTGATGAAACCTAGCCAGGATTACTTGATTTTCCCCATTGGTGAAGGGGCGTCTATGTGGACTGACGTGCCTGAGTGGCATACTTGTAGGTGTCCTAAAAGACAACAGAAACATAATACACATAAGTATAAAACAGAAAAGGTAGCCAGTCAGTATTACCTACTGGAAAAATATAAAATGATCTACAGATGTGAAATACTAACAACAGGCAGAATGCAAAACAAAGAGAGTAACGAGCAACATAGCCTTGTTTGTGCCATAACAGTAACTCATCTTTGCCCTTCCCCACAAAAGAACAGGAAATGACCCATTTTGCTAAAAAAACTTCTTTGAAATGCTAAAAGTGCTATCAAAGGACCTGTGCCTGAAACATTTGTACATGGTTATCATGCAGTCTCCCAGAAAAAAACAGACAAATGACCCATTTTGCTTACAAAACATCATTGAAATGCTAAAAGTGCTGTCAAAGATCCTGTCCCTGAAACATTTGTGCATATTTATCATACAGCATTCCATTTTCATGTATTGTCAATCATGTGTACCTCTAAAATGACTTGACAAGCATGCTCATGCCATCAATACACTTCTACCTAATGTATGAAGATAAAAGTATAAAAGTCTTTGCTTCACATTATTCTTAAAATTCATTTCAGCATATGCAGTATGTATCTGACAAAATAGGAGCATACCTGCTGAAGTTCAGTACTCCTCTGTACAGATATATCCTGAAGACAAAGCTAAGCAACTAATCCAACATAGTGGAGCTATTCAACGAGCTATAAAGCATCCATGTAGAATCCATGCTGTTTTTTCCTGCAGATGTTAAAACGTTTGGAGTACAGACACAGAAAGTCTACATAGACAGAATGTTAGGGGCTGCTGTTGCCTTAATCCATTTGTATGTGGTAGAGGCTGAAGCCAGTGCTGCTGCTGTTGCCGCTGCCAATAGGTCTAGGCTGAGACGGAAAAGAATTTTCAGGCCACATTAAACTTATCACAAACTACATGATGTAGAAATTGTAGAGTGCTACAGGGTGGACCAGGACATACTACAGGAACTCTGCAACCTCTGCTGCCATCAACTCACAGCCAGAGCCAACCGAGGGGAATGCATCCCAGTGGAAACTAAGGTATGTGAATCTTAGCTACAGGTACCTTTCAGAGACCAACAGGGGACATGCTGGGGGTGTCACAGGCATCACCATCCAGGATCCTCCATCAGTTCCTGGATGCTATGTTCCAACATGCCAGTGAGTACATATATTTTCCTCATAGCTCTGAGGAGAGGGCCAGAAATATGCAACAGTTCTGCTGGGTAACACACTACCCTGAAGTACTGGGTGACATAGACTGCATTCATGTAGAAATTAAGGCACCACCTGGGGAACACAGTAGGCTCTACATTAACAAAAAGTGCTACCACTCTATCAACTGCCAAGTCATGTGCAATGCAAACACAATTATCTTTAAGTTGTTTGCTGTCAACCATGGCAGTTACCATGACTTACATATCTGGCACACCTCCCAAATGTACCAGACGTTTGGTAGGGGGGATATCCCACAGGGTCATTTAGTGGAGGATGCAGGCTATGCACTGGAGACATGGTTGATAACACCCATCGTAAAAAAACTTCTCCAAAGCCAACTTCACACTTCTTAAGACAGAACTGGCAAACTTCATGACACCCATGCAGACGGACAATAGAGGTACGACTGCTGAATCCTACACAAATGCACTTTATAAGCACTTACACGAGTGCATGGATCATGCTATCCTGAATAGAACCAAGATGTTATCTTCCAAAAAAAGGAAGCCAATCTGGTGGTCCTCTGCCATAAACAAACTCTACAACAGAAGAAAGAAACTGTTGCAAAAAAAGAGTAAAATCCCATGACTGGAGGAACTCCCTGGTCAATCTCAGTAAGAAGCTGAGATCCCTCATAAAATCCTCCAAAGCTAGTTACGAAAACAAAATTGCCACTGATTGTAAAGACAACCCCAAAGCATTCTATAGCTATGTCAAGAATCTCAATGGGAACACTCAGATCTGCTCTGAGTTACAGCACAATGGCACTAAATATACAGAACCAACTGATATTGCCAACATCCTAACAGATAGGTTCAGTGCTAACTTTACCCCCCTCTCACCCCCTAGAGGGCCCATCTCTATACCGGAAGAATGCAAAGTTCCTATAATCACGGCTGCACAGGTAAAAAACACACTCTCCAAAGCCAAGAACACAGCGTCCATGGGATCTGACAATATCCCAGGCTGCGTTCTACACGAACTACAGAATAAACTGGCACCCTACCTAAGTACCATGTTCAATCATAGCCTCACCTCAGGCTTTGTACCCACTGAATGGTGCACCATGATGGTTATCCCACTCCACAAAGGGGGAGCCACGATGGATCCCGGGAACTACCGCCCCATTAGCCTGATGAGCCTGGTCTGCAAGGCCATGGAACGTATCATTGTGGAACTCATAAACAAAGACATTGGTAATCTCCAAACTATGGACCCTAACCAGTTTGGATATGTAAAAGCCAGATCATGTCTCCTAAACCTGACTGACTTCTTTGAAGCAGTCACCAAAGCCATAGATGAGGGTAAAATGGTTCACACAGCTTATCTCGATCTCGCCAAGGCTTTCGACACCATCCCCCGCTCTGGAATTATAGATAAGCTCACTAAACTAGGTATAAATCCCTATGTCACAAGATGGGTTGCCAACTGGCTCCTGGACAGAACCCACACTGTGAAAGTAGCGGATTCCAAATCCGATTTCAGACCAGTGACAAGTGGAGTACCACAGGGTTCAGTCCTAGGTCCTCTCCTGTTTGGTATCTACTTCTCTGAAGTGCAGACTAACACAGAAGGTCTTTGGCTAACAAAGTTTGCAGATGACTGCAAACTAGGAGCCATAATCAAAACTCCTAATGATGTGGACAAACTACAAAAGGGCCTCACTGAGACAGATACCTGGTGTCAAAGCCATGGCCTGAAGCTCAATGCCAAAAAGTCTATTGTCATCCCCTTTGGTAAAAACTCTGTACCCATGATCTACCACATAGCTGGTAGTCTACTTAATGCCGAAAATGTGATAAAAGACCTTGGGACACAGGTGGACAGTAGTCTCTCCTTTGATAATCACATCGCCACACTGGTCAGGAAATTCTTCTACGTGGCTCATCTCATCACAAAAGGATTCTCATCCAGAAAAAAAGAGGTCATTGTTCCCCTCTACTCATCACTCATTAGACCCATTATAGAGTACAACGCCCCTTTTGGTATGTACCTCACAAGACATCTACAACAACTGGAAAGACCACAGAAATACCTCACAAAGAGGATTACTGGCCTCAAACAGATGCCCTACGCAGACCGTCTCAAAAAACTACAGCTTTACTCCATCGCATATCGCCTACTCAGGGGCGATCTCTGCCTAACATACAAAGCTATGTCAAACCCAGAGCTGTTGGACATGCTCCACTTAAAGAAATCCCAATCCCTCCGAGCTACTTGCTCTAGGGACCTAAAGCTTGTCACCACAATAAACAGAACATAATGGAGGGATAGATTCCTGTCCCAGAGACTTCCCATACTCTGGAACAGACTACCTATCTATGTCAAACAGAGCTCCTCATTAGCACTCTTCAAGAAAAATCTTGATGATTAGATGGGAAATGGGAAATTCCCCCCAGGGACCACTTCTGTGGCTCTGCTCGACAGGGGCACAGGAAAATAATTTTCTTGGGTGGCAAAAGCCAGGGTACATTTTTTGGCTAGGCTTATATAGGCCCTAGGGCCTAGTACCTACCTATGAACGTATGAACCTATGTACACACAGCTACAGAAGAATGCTATAATAAGGCACATGCTCAAACCAGAAATGTCACAGAGCATGTGTTTGAGCTGCTAAAGTCATGGTTCCAGTGCCTAGATATGTCTGGGGAGCCCTGCAGTACAATCCATAAACATGCACTGAAATCTTCATGGTATGTGCCGTGCTACACAACATAATCCTGAGGAAACAGCTGCAGCAGGATCAGCAAGGGAAAGAGGCCCACATCCCACCACCAATGGCAAGGTCACCACAGTCACAGATAAGGAGTCAAAGGGAGAACCACCAGCTGCTGTGGGTGTAGGCAGACAGACGTGGTCAGTATGCTCTTGCATTGGTTAAGAGACAACACACAGCACACTCACTCACCACCTAGAGGCCTAAAACCTTCCAGCTACTCACATACATATATTAACATTGATGTCAGGCAACTCATACAACCTTTACCTCCCCATGTATTGGCTGTGTACTGTTTGCATCAGACAGAGTCAGCCCTGAAGTAACACTGTGGCAACTGCTGCATTTGCAAGGTATGTCCTAAACCTGGAGTGTATTGTTTAATAATATTATGACATATAATTGTATTTCATCAATTGGTATAGTAAGCAAGTAAAAGGTGGGAGATTTGTACAGAAATTACCTTAACATGTGACACCAGAGGATTATTTAATGTATATCTGCCCATTAGTAAGTAGTAGGCCTCAGGCATCAATTATTCACACAATCATACCTCTCAAAAGTATTGATCATCATGGCATGCCCTCAGTTTAGCAGCATACAGTTATACTAGGAAATCATTAAAGAGAGAAGTTAGGAAGTAATGATACACATCGCAGTTTCTGACTTCACAACCTTCACAAGATCAAACAACAGGCAGGATACTCCAGGAGAGTAACAAGAGCAACATATCCTTGTTTGTGCTATAGTAGTAACTTACCTTTGATGCCCCTCCCCCAAAAGAACAGTCCATTCATGTTTGGTCCATAACAGTAACTCACCTTTGCTTGCCCCAAAAGAACAGTCTATGCTTGTTTGTGCCATAACAGTAACTCAGCTTTGTTTCCCCCCTCAAAAGGACAGTGTACTCTTGTGTGTGCCTCACCTTTGCTCACCCCCAAAAGAGCATTCTTTTTTTTCCCAAACACCTTTATTGAATTATCACTTGTGACGTAGGCAAATTTATATTCATATTAAAGTAATAAAACTATATTAACATAACAAACATTATACTTCACGTATATTGCTATATATCATAATTACTACACAGGCAATCATACATTTATATAAATGAAAACAAACCACACCAACACAATCCTAGTTGCCAGCATTTTACATCACAAACCATAATGACACACTCCTAGTTGCAAACATTATACATCACTTATAATCGACCCAATCTTTATCATTCAACCATTACATAGCTCATTTAAATCCTGCCGCCTTTTAGGCCTCATTCCACCCTTGTTTATATTGATCCCACAATTCCTATTTTTCCTATGTAGTTTGCTTCTATCCTTTCCTAAAGATATCAATTCCAGTTGTTTTATCTCTGTTACTATATTCACAACTCCTTATCATGTGTAGGCAATTCCAATTCTGTATCATAGTTCAGAACAATCATCTCCATGGTCAGACCAATCTGCCCACCCAGCATCTCCGACAGTGCATCCACCAGAGAATCCTTAAAGTCTGTCAACTCACCGCACTCCCAGAAAATATGTTTCCAATTACCTCTTTCTTCCCCTAAACACCTCCAACATTTACTGTCTGCCTGAGGAAAAGTTCTGTGGAGTCTACTTGGGGTATAAAAATATCTATGTAAACATTTCCAGGCAAAAATCCAAATTTTCTAGATTTTGTTGCATATTTGGGAGACATACATATATTCTCTCATTGTTTCTTTGTGAATTGCTTATCTAATCTCTCTTTCCAATGCTTTCCAACCTCTGACCGATTATTTTAGCTATCATGTAATATTTTATAAGCTCTACTAATTATTCATTTTTTTAATGGCAGCTTCAGTTTTAGATTCTCTTAAAAACTCTACCAGTGATGATCTTTTGTTTAGGACTCCCCCTATTTCTTTCTCTTTACCTATACTCTGATAAACTCTGATAGGGAACACAATCTCTAACCTGCAGTTCAAATAAATTCTGTCATATTTCCCATTCTATCATCTTTCCCTCTCTAGTTATTTGCTCCCAGTACCTTGGTTCCTTTGTCAGGTTTCTCCAATAAATTCCAGTTCCTTCTTGTCTAATGTCTGTATCCCTAAGTGCAGTCATCCCTATCGGTAGGATCCCCTTCTTCCTTTCACGTGTTGGTTTAGTTCTTAGAATACTTTCTTCTACTTTATGGATATAATATTCTGTATGATTATTGTCATTCTCCTTAAAGGCCTCCATCCAAAATCCCAGTTTCTCCTTGTTTCTTGAGCTCCCCATGTTCAACATCATCCTTATCCACATTGAATTATAGTTTTCTGCTTGTGCTATATATAGGAGTCTTTACTGTGTAGCCCTGAAATACCCCTTCAAATTGGGTAACCCCAACCTGCCCTGTTCTACTGAAAGAATGAGCTTATCCCACATGACTCCTGCTGTCTTCCCCTCTCAGATAAAGTCCTTCAGCTCTTTATTAATTGTTTCCCACAACTTCTCCTATGGTTGATAAAAAATATGCCTGACCTGTGTATAAGACTAAAGGGACTAAAAGCATTTTAACTGCCTGATTCTTACTATCCATATCCATATAACAAAACCTCCATTTCCTCAATTTTTGTATTACCTTTTGTTTAGTCTCTTTCCACATATCCTTAGCTGCCACACTAGAATCATTTTAATCAATATTCCTATATATTTCATTTTAGCATGTTCCCATAAATATGGGTATTCCTGATCCAGTTCATGTGTGGGTACATGAATTTACCGCTATCGCCTTTGTTTTAGTTTCATTAATTTTGCATTCCAAAAACATCTGAGACTATCTCAAAATGTTCCACAACACTGTAATATTTTTTATGATTTTGTCAGGTGCAAAATAATATCATCTGAAAATAAAACCAGCTTTTCTTGACTACCATACCAATTATAGCCTTGAATTTCTGAGTCCCTTATTTTCTTTGCCAATGGCTCTAAATATATTGCAGATAATAAAAGGGAAAGAGGAAGTTCCTGCCTGGTTCCTCAGCTCAAGCAGAAATTATCAAAGAGTTCCCCACCCACTTTAATTTTCACATCTGATCCCTTATATATTCTCCTAATCAACCATATAATTTTTCTGGAAATGCAAATGCTTCTATTGCCCTGCTCATAAAGTCCCAGCTTACATTGTCAAGTGCTTTCTCTGCATCAAGACCCACCAACAACAATGGTATTTTCTTACATTCTGCTTTCTTCTGTAACATGTGTTCTGTTATTATTGTCAAATGTTTGTATCCCCTCCACAAAACCACAATGATCCATATCTATCAGTTTTGGCATTACTTTTGAAATTCCTTTAGCCATTAGAGACATGAACACTTTATAGTCATGGTTTAGTACTGAAATGGGCCTGTATGAAGCTGGATCTGATGGGTCCTTGCCCAATTTAGGTATTACAGCCACCATTGCTTTCTTCCAGGATGGTGGTACTTCTCCTCCTCTGAAGGTATTGTTGAACAAAACCTTACAGATCTTTATCAGTTTTTTTCCTCCCAGCTTCCAAACTTCCACAGGAATACCATCTATTCCTGGGGACTTTCCAGAAGATTGGTTACATATCACAATTTTTATCTCATCTCCTAACTGTGAGTAATTGAGCCTCATCTACCTCTAACCGTGTCCTATTTCTTTCTTCTATAGACATTTCCATTGCATATTTTCTTGATTTTCATATTTTTCTGCTTTATCGAGACTCTCATAGAATTGCTGAAATATTTCTAATAGCTCTAGAGGATCTCTTGTTACCTTCTTTGTTATATGCTCCCTAAGTCTGGCAACAGCCTTTTCTTCTTTCTGTTGCCTGAGTCGGTGTGCTAAAAGTGTTTGTGCTCTAGTGTTATTATCAAAAATGGCTACTTAAGAACAATCTTTCTAAGCTGATGCTTATTATCAAGGTAATCCCTTATTTTCTATCTAGCATTCTGCAGTTGATCCTGTTCTTGTTCTGTGAGATTCCCCCATTCTGCAATACTTTAACACTTGTGAAAAAAAAAATAGAGAGATAACAACTACTACAGGTTGCTCACACTAAAGTAGAGTAGTCAATAGAAAAAAGGCAAATGTGAGCACACCAACTCAGCCAGCCAAGAAACAAATAGTCCAAAGAGGTGTTTTTATTCAAAGAATTAGCACTTTTGTGGGGTTACCGCTTCATCAGATCCAAAACAAAAATGATAAAATCACAAAACACATTCTATATAAAAGAAGAAAATAGAGAATGCAACCAATCAACGATTTGCATTAATAAAACAATTAGAAAAGATCAGCGCCTCTTAATTAAGGCTGGTCTGAAAGGAATACTAAAGTTTAAGCCTGGAGTCCTATGTGCCTGTAAAGATATAATCCATTTAGCTTCAAGCATTTCCACTTCATTATTAACATTACCTCTCCTGTTGCTAAGTACTGCTAGTTGTAAGACCCTAAAATGAAAAATATTATGTTCTATTGAAGCTGCTTCACTACCCAATGCATTCATAAGAACCCTATTATGAATATTACCTAGATGTTCTAAAATACGTTCTCTTAACTGTCGTGTAGTTTTCCCACATAAAATCACTTACATGCATAGCAGTTGGCTAAATAAACTAAGTTCTTACTCCAGCATGTAGCCATAAATCTAGGCGAGAAGACACGTCCAGTCACTGGATGAGTAAATTGAACATCTAAGGAAATGGAGGAACAGGCTTTACAGGTACCACAAGGAAAAGTACCCCTAGTTAATACTGACTCTAGAGTCGGACATTTAGGTCCATAACATAGTAGCCTCTTAATGTTCATATTGTTCCTAAAACCAAAACCTGGACATTTACCTACAATCTACCCCCCTTTATTGTCAGCTGTCAGAATAGGCCAGTTTCTTCTAATAACTTCACAAAATTGCTGTATATTACTTGAAAATGTAAACAATACATTGGGCTTATTGATGCATTGTCTAGGATCGTTTTATCATACACACATGAGAAATATGGAGCTCCTCTGTTGCCTTTCTGAGTGGCCACTTCAGAGTACAAATTTTTACTTGTCCCTTCTAGTAACCCCTAGAGAGGAAACACTCGTGCAAGTTACTCATCATCTTGTCCATTGTATCTTCATTCATACAGAGATGAGATATCCTTAAAGATTATAGATGAAAATCTAAAATTTGATTTACACATCCAATGCAACATATCAAAAACCCATAAAAAACTCGGCCTACTTTACAGGCACAATACATTCCTCTCCTCACCAACAAAACAAGCTCTAGCCCGCTCTTATTTGCTTCCCTCTTTAATCTATGGTGCCCCCCTACTAGCCAACCTCTACTCCTCCCTGAAACAAAAATTATAATCCTGCTACAATAAAATTGCCAAATTTGCCTCTAACTCCTGTCAGTCTACTCACCACTGCACAGCCTTAAGAAATCTCCATTGGCTTGAATTCCCACATTACCTACTTCTGCTTCAGCTTACTACCTCTCATAAACCTATCTACATACCACAAGACTGCCCTTTACTCATCTCCTTATTTTCCACTTACTCTCCTCCTAGGTCACTTCAATCTGAAAACCAAAACCTAATACAAATCCACAAACCTAACCTATCTGCAGGTAAACTCCTATATAGCTGGACAATTCCCAGATCCTGGAACAATCTCCCCTTAATTGTCCACTCCATACAACAGCTCACCAACTTCAAAAATGCCCTGCACACGCATCTCCTTTCTAATTGGATTTGTAATTGTCCTACCCAGAGTGATGCCATATCTTAACTCCTTCTCCCCAGACCCAGTACTGTTTCCTCCTAACTATTTGACTTCCATAACCTCAAAATTCTTCAGTAGAAGTAATCCAATTTTTCCTGAATTCACCTCAATATCTCCTTTACTCACCTAGGCATACAACCTACTAACTATATCCTACTAAGCTTCTGCCTACATGCATTTTCCTCACTACCATTTCTTGCACCTCCTCCATGCTCATATTCTGATTTAGAAACTGAAGAAATAACATGAAAGCTGCAACACAAAAGCAATACCATTGTCTCTTCAATTTGTTAAACCTGTTCAGTGTAACCCAAACTGATTTTCTCATATTTTAATTATTGTACATTTGTCTCATATGGTTTTTAGTATTAATTATTCTGTAATATATTGTATTGTATTTGTACTAACTCCCCATACAGCTCACACCACTGCATTTCTTTAAACTCTCTTCAATGGCTTGAAATTCCCCAGTTTCTGCTATCTTATCAGTTTCATATGCTACACTCTATTCTTTATAAACCCTCCTTCTGTCCATCTCTATCTTCCTTAGTCTCCATCTACATCCCAGCCCGGACCTTCCATACTTCTAACCAACAATTACTTGATATCTACCACCCAAAAAGGTCAGTAGGCAAACTACTCTACAAACACTCCCTTGCCCATGCTTGGAACAAACTTCCCCTTGACTTACGTTCAATCTCCCACACCTAACACTTTAAAAATGAACTAAAAGCTTATTTTCTCAATTCCAGAACCTGCCCTTGCCATGACCCTACCTAGTCTTCCTTCCCTTTATGTACCCTCAAAAGGGCCATACTTAGTACCTCATTACACCTCTCTCTCCAATGTGTCTACTATGCATTTGCACAATTTTATGCAAACAAAAAATGTTAATTGTTGACCTATTGAGCTATAGCAATGTAAAATTATTACTTAGCTTCTTTTTAATGCAAGTTTAACCTTATGCATGTATCCCAACATATGTGAATCATTTTGCTATAACTGCTATTATATCAATATTGTTTAAAATTGTACTTGTTTTAAAATGTATTACTGGAGCTTTTGTCCTCGGGTCTCCACTGAAAATGGGCCACAAGCCCAGTTGGACAAACCCGGTTAACAAATGTCAATGAATAAATAAATAAATAAAATAAATAAATATATTGTAAGAAATCTTGTAAACTTTGTAACCCATTTGATTGCTGTTAACTTTGTAACCCAGTTGATTGCTGTTAATAAGTAATAGAGCTTTTAACATGTAATTGGAGCTTTTCTCCCCGGGCCTCCACTGAAAATGGGCTCTCTAGCCCATTAGACCTTCCTGGTAAACAAATGTCAATAAATAAAAAATAAGCTCCATTTTTGAAGACATTTCTGAAAATATTTGGCATGGAAGATGTGAATTCAGTAATATGAGTTCAAAATTAATCTACATATTATTCCACAAGATATAAAATCTGGGCTAGGCTAGACAAATTTACATTTCACAGGAACATATGCATTTAATTGAAGGTTTAGGTAGAATGTAAATACATGCCAGTGTAATCCTCCTCCATTGCCAATAGCCCCTTAACACTACAAATCTGCCATTATTATCTATTTTATCTTCTTCTATCACTATTGGAGCTCCTCTTGCAATTAATATAAGTACTCCTCTTTTCCTTTGTCCCAGATATTCCACTGAATAACCATCCTGAAAACTTTCTTTATCAAATTCACATGTTCAGTTCTTTCTAAGTGCATCTCTTGTAACATAGCTATTTGCACTCAACAATTTTAATATAGTTCACTACTCTTTCTTGTTTGTATTTATCTGTGAGGCAATTTACATTTAAAGACATTAAAGAAAGCATCATTGTATTAAAAAAAGTTATTATCTCCACCTTTTATGTACAACACCTTTTTTGTTAAATGTCTAATTCCAGCTTTTGTGTTACATGTTTACACTAACTTTGTGTCTCTCTGTATGCAGGACACTGTATTCACTGGGTGTGGCAATTTCAATGATCAATGCTATTTTTGTCTTCTTTTCTTGGATCACTATATCCAGTTTTCTAGAATCTATCTTTCGAACTGTTGGTAATGGATGATCACATGTGATGTAGACTTCATTTTCTATTACACTTTGTGTCTCATGTTTCCAGTGTTTTTCAGCCACTTCAGTACCATAATGTTTGCACAATCCCCAGTGCAACAGACTTGCCACATTGTTAAGCCTTTCAGTATACAGTCCTTCTGCCATTAGTATGTCGCAATCAGCAACAAAATGTGCGATAGTTTCCAATTCAGTTTTACAAAACCAATATTTATCTGTTTTTCTCACATGTTCAATGGACTTTGTAAACCAGCATGTATGTAGCCCACTATCTTGGGCTGCCAATATTAACCTTTCATCTCTTGGTTTGAATTCCCCTCTCCCTAACCATTTCTGCCTTCGTCCCTGATCAACATGAGTTTCTTCCAGAAGTTTTCTATACTTGCAACTATATTTATGCATTTTCCACATTTCTTGCCTTTTCATCTGGTCCTCCACCTTATATTCTTTCTTTTGTTTTTTGGCACATTCAGTTGCTGCCTGATTTTTATCTACTTCTGGTTTGATTTCTATTCCTGCTTGATTCCGATATGCTTCTGCTAGGTTAAGCAGAGAAGTAATCTTAGATTTATTCTCCTCATGTTTCAAAACTTTCACTACATTTGGGTCTTGTGAGGTCAGCAGATATCAATTTCAAGGAGGCCCATCCCTCCTTTGGAACTGAGAATATATAATCTTGGTATGCACTGATTTTTATAGGTCATTTGGTAAGCATGACGCATCCTTTTTGTTTTCTTCTCTAATCTATCCAATACATTTTGGGGCCAATCACTCCAAAACTGTAAGTTAGGGCAGGAAGAGCAAACTGGTTTATAGTTTGGATTTTGTTCCTAGATGTCAATGCTATTTTCAGGATTAATTTAGATCTTTTAAAGTATTCCTTACTAAGTTTTATTCACATTTGTTCATGTTTCATTGCTGATCCTTCATCAATTCCTACATATTTATAAAATCCCTCTTGTTCAACTTCTTTTATATCACATTCTTGTCCCAAACTGATGTTTTCCTGCTGCGGCAGTTTTCCTGCTTTAAAATTTGTTTTTGCACATTTATCAAGACCAAATGACATTCTAATATCATCTGAAAAAAGTTTTGATAACCTGCATCTGTGCTTTCAACTCCTCATGTGATGAGCTATACAGTTTTAAATCATCGACAAAGAGAAGAAGAGAAGTCTTTAGACTTTGTTGTTTTCTAGGAGCCAAACTATAGTCATGACCTAAGCTGTTAAGTAGACAGTTTATTAGGTTAAGGGCAAGGCAGAATAGCAATGGTGACAGAGAGCCACTCTGGAATATCCCCCTTTGAATTTTTATCCATGGGATAATAATTTGCCCTTTATCATGGCTTAATTGCAAAGTGGTCTGCCACTGTTTCATGGTCACTGCAGTGTAGTAGATCAGTGTAGGGTGTATCTTATAATTTTTTAAGCACTCTTTTATCCATTTATGTGGGATACTATCAAATGCTTTTTTATAGTCAATCCATGCCATACTTGGATTCTTCCCCTTTTTACAGTTCTCCACTGTGACTTTATTTAACAACAAATTATCCTTTGTTCCATATGACTTTCTTTTATCACCCTTTTGTTCTACTCCCATAATTGAGTTTTCTTCTAAATGACTATAAACTCTGTCAGCATCAATTCCCGTGTATAATTTATAAGTCATCAGAAGGCAAGTTATTGGTCTATATTTTTGGAGTAGCTTGCAGAATCACTCTTAAATAAGAGCATTGTTTTACTGTTTGTTAGCCAGGTTGGTATCTGTTCGGGGTGTGCATATAAATAGTTCTTACTCATGGCTAAATCTTCGTGCAAAGATGTTAACACTTTTAGCCAGAAGTTAGGTACTGCATCTGGGCCTGTGGTTTTCCAATATGAGGCTTTTCTGAACTTTGTTTCAACCTCTCTGGCTGTTACTTCATCCCATTTCATATCCTGTACCTTTAAACTTCTTATTTTTTCTTTTACTTCTTTTATCCATTTAGTATCTTTGCTGTGTTCCACAGGATCTTCATAGATACATCTCCAAAATACATTTATTTCTTCTTTTTTTCAGTCTTTCAGTTCCTTTTACCTTGTTTCTCAATTCTCTATAAAACTTTTGGGTCATTAATAAATTGCTTATCTTGTGCTTTTCCTTTATATTTATCTGCATATCTTCTAAGTTTTTCCACTTGTGCTGAAATTTTTAGTTTGTTATTTGTGATAGTGCATCACCTCTATCTTTTTTAGTATTTTTGTTGATCAATTCCCTCTTCAATAATGTTCTAACAGTGACACTTCCTGTCCTAATTGGATAATATTTTTCTCTGCCCGATACTTCCAAGATGGTATTTGATTTTTCCCCTTCCTTTCCTCCATTACCCTGAGTTCTTATGGTAGAACGTTATCAGTTAGTAGTTTAGCTGCCCAGTAATATATTCTATTTACTTCTGTTGTATCGCATGGATCTCTAGAGACAGTCCTAATTACTGTGTTCATTTGTTTTATCAGACCTTTGACTTTTGGGGTTTTATTGACCTTCTGCAGTCTGTTTCTTTCATTGATCTTAATATATCAATCTATATCTATTAAATCAAACAACTCTTCTCTTAACTCATTTTCTTCCAAATCGAGGACACATCCCTTATTTTCCATTTCCAGTGGGCATTCTGTAAAAAGTTCTATAGCATTTTGTGGCACCTTCTCTTCAATTTTATCTTATGTAATCCGTTGCTCTGTCATATTGGAACTCACTGTCCTATCATCAGAGTTCCCACAGTTTCCTGTTTCTTCCCTTGCTGTCTTGCTTCAAGTGAAAATTTATACTGGTTTCCTCTGAAAGGCTCCAAAATATCTTGATATGGCACCTGACCAATTGCTTCCTGTTCCACTTATTTCCCTTAATTTGGATATCCACTGCTCTATCCTGTTGTGGTGCTTTCTGCATTAGAATTTCTATACTGAATCCTTCACTTTGCAGGTAATCCATAACCTCAGTTTCTATCTCTTTGACTTCTCCATTACTAATCTCCTTTGCTACTTTTCCTCTTTGTCTTCTTATTTTGTGTATTGTAAAGTTTTTCATAGCTGGATTCCTTTGCCTGTATTTCTCTTCAAATATCTTTGGTGCTGCTCTTTTTGTATTGGTTAGTTTTGCTTTCTCCTTTGCATAAATATTACACCATATTAAATCTCTTTTTCTTTCCCCTGTCCATATTTCTTCTTCAGATGTGTCCTGATCTTCCTGCTTCATCTTACTTTGAGGACTCAGTCCATCATGTAGTAAAGTAATCTGTGTTAGACCTTTTACTTTAAATCCTTCACTTTACAGGCACTCCATAACATCAACTTCTATTTTTTTAACTTCTGCTTTACTAATTTTCTTTTCTGCATTCTATCTTTGTGATATTATATTTCTTATTGTGAAATTTTCCATATCTGGATGCCTTTGCCTGTATTTCTCTTCAAATATCTTTGGGGCTGCCTTCTTTATATTAATTAATTTGGCTTTCTCCTTTGCAAAACTATTGTACCATATCAAATCTCCCTTTCTTTCCCATGTCCATATTTCCTTTTTATACTTTTCAAATATATCTAGGTTTTGTTGTTTACATTTTTGCACTTCCTCAGATGTTTCTTTTTCCATACAGATCAAAGTTTATTGATCTATATGCTGCTGGGAAAACCCCTGAATGTTTTCAAAGAACATTAACTACCTTGGGAAAGCGCCTTAATGCTTTCAGAGAACATTTCCCCGGATTGAGTAATCTTCCGTGCAAGACTAGCTTAGTCCTGCATGGAAGTGATAGTTTAAGAGCAGCATGGCAGCGAGCCATGCATATTAATGAAGGTGCGCTGCATGAGCTCCTAAATGGACACGGAGCGTGGACTAGTGTAGGGGACGTGTTTGAGAGCAGAGCTCTCACAATATACAAGCCCCTGCAATCAAGAACTACAGTTTAACTATAACAGTGAGTGAGACCACTCATGGGGGTTGCATACCCCCAGCAACACCCCCTAAGTTTATAAGAGTAATAGTTAAAATATAATAATATAAACAAGTTAATTTTTTTATCAAACAGATGAAATTTAACCGTAGGTGCGCGGGTTTGCCAATTGCTTAGCTACGTATACTGCAGCTTAAATGGCACAAGAAGATAAATATCAAGATATATAAAAATGAAACAGTACAGCAATAGTATAGTGGTCAGAGCATTCACCTTACGAGCATTCATTCCTGGTTCGAGTCTCCCTCCATTACATTCCATTTTCCATGTCAAATCACTTTATGAACAATATTTTTTGTTGCATAACCTACTAAATAACATATATTTGTGAAATGCAGTACTGCATTAAATGCAGATGTGGGGTGTCATTGTAATAATGTTGTAAAATCCACTGATAAACACAAGTGCCCTATACAGTATATGTACACATGAATCAGTGATACAAATCAAAGGTATAATGTGTAATGAATAATAAATCCATAGTGTCCAAATCCACCACCTTTCCAAGAACCATTTTACATTTCTGTCTAAATTAGGGTGGGTGTAAGCGGGAGTAAGCACTATTAAGCAGTAGTAAGCGGGAGTAAGCACATGTAAGCAGGAGTAAGCAGGTATAAGCCTGTTTGCATGAGGGTAAGCAATGCATACACAGGTTAAGCAATATTGAAGCTAACTCTGTGTAAGCATATTTAACCGGAAGTTAGCATTGCTTGCCATCATGCAAACCTGCTTACAATTGCTTAAAAGTGCCTTAATCACTCTGTATGCAACAGCCGCTGTTCTCCCAGCAACAAAATAAACAGCCCTTGCAGGTCTTGAACACAGGACCCTGTACACTATAGTCACAATAGTTAACCAGTAGGCCATCACAGCAGTACATAAGATTGAGGTATCACCAAACGGATCCTCACTATAGGAATATTAAACTTAACATGTGAAAGGACTCTATATACAGTGGTATGTTGTATAACCTACTACATAACATAAATATGTGAACTGGAGTACTGCATTAAGTCCAGATGTGAGGTGTCATTGTAATAAAGTGTTGAAATCCCCTAATAAACACAAGGACCCCATACAGTGTACATACACATGAATCATGGATACCAAACCCATATATAACATGTAATGAATAATAAATCAATGCCAAACAGCAAACAGTATGCAAATTAAAAATTAAGCAACACTAAGCTTTGCACAGCCCTGTTTACTAGGTGTAAGCAATGTGTAGGCCAGCTAAATCAGTTTGCCCATTGGTATACCCCTTTAAGCAATGCCAACCTCAGTTAAGCAATTTTGCCCATAGCTTAGCATTTTCAAAAAAGTCCAATCATGGCAAAGTGTGGGAAATTGGCCCTATTTAAACCCAACAGGTGGGAATACATCTCATAACTTGTTTCAGCTTCCTCCTGTAGGCATTATGACTGGTGTGGGAGAAGGAGTGCACTTTCAGGTGCAGCACTGGGGCATCCAGGAGTCCAAAGACATGGCATGACTCCTTGTTAAAGACCATGACCAGAGATTGGTGCAGAGCCAGTGCCAGGGCTCCCAATATAAAGCGGAAGCCTTGGACAACCTCGCCCATGACCTCACCAGTGCCACTGGCATACCTTGAACTGGTGAGCAGGTCAGGCATCACTATGCCGACCTGAAGCGGAGAAAGAGGTAGTACTTGGATCAGTGGATCCAAGAGGCTAGGTAGACGGGGGATGTCCCAGCTGTGTGTAAGCATCAGTCCACTACATGTTTAATAATTGCCAGCTCATGTATATTATGGATAGGTATGGCTAAATATTCCTCTTATGTCTTTGACAGTGGCAGATGAGTGGGCTGTGAACCGGGAAGCCCATGCCTGTAGATTGCAGAGGTTGTGTTGCGTGGCAGGTTAGTAATACTCTTGCATGTACTGTCATAAGAAATAAATCTAAAAGTAGTAGAAAGATAATTGCCAGTATAAAACCTGTATTGTTTAAGGCATGCACTGAATACATGCACTGAATACACCAGACAATATGGCAGAAAGAGTCTCATATAGGTTGTATGTAAATAAAAGGTTAACAGCCTGACAATAAAGGTCTAACTGCTGGACTGCCTGTGTTTACTCTGGTATCATATGGTAATGTAGTGTTGCAAACTCTTAATAGTACTGTTGTATTAAGCACTGTTACCCACACTGTGCTACATAAATAAAATGTGTAGGAATGTCTATATATGACTGTTGTAATCACAAGAGGTCATATTGTACAACTGAGAGAGACTTAGAAAACAGTGAAAAGATAGACAACATAATCCAAATAGCACACTCAACTGAGATGTGAACTGTTGTATTTTTAGCATACACAGCCATGGTTTGAATCCTGGGAGTGGTAGTAAGCTGTATACAGAATCATACCCCGCAACTGTACAGATATGTCCAGTAAACTGGGCCATATCCGCTGCCTGTCCCCCTGGCAAATCAGTGGGATGATGCCAGATGTTTAGGCAGCAAATAATGACATACACCTGATTGTCAGACATCTATGAGAACAAACCTGTCACTCTAGCAACTCCCCACAATGTTATGAGAGTAATAAGCAAAGTATGTCCCAACTCCACCCTGATGTTGTAAAGCTGTAACCAGAGTGTGTGCAGTAATAGAGTGAGAAATATGTGCATAATAATAATGTTGAATCTGGTAATATGTGTGGCAACAGTCAGGTAGTGCTAACAAACATTCCCCCCACAGGTCTGTCAGATATAAAAACAGTGCCTAGAAATAAAAGATTGAAATCCTGGACTGGTACTATTTACTCTGGTATTGTATGGCATTGTTAGTGTTGCAGTTGCTCTGAATAATAAGGTATCACTCATCACTGTCACCCACAATGTGCTACATAATAAAACTGTCTAGGAAACCCTGTATAAGAGTGTTGTAATTATAAGGTCAGATTGTAAACCCAAGGGAGAATTATAGACATAAATCAGAGACGAGATACACAGCAATATCTATATAGCACACTCAACTGTGATGTACATTGTTTTAGTTTTAGCAGACACAGCCATGGCTCGAATCCTGGGAGTGGTAGTAAGCTGTATGCAGAATCATGCCCCACAATCTACAGATTTGTCCAGAATGTCCAGTTAATCTGCTGGCTGTTACCCTGTCCCCCTGGCATATCAGCGTGCTATTCTCTGACATGTAGGCAGCATTTAATGTCATATAACTGACTGTCAGGCCTGTACATATTTGGAAAATGTCTATGAAAACAAACTTGTCATTGTACAACTCACCAAAGGTTTATGATGCCAATAGTCAAAATATGTCCTGGTTTCACCTGCATGCTGTCAAGGCATGCCCAGAGTGTGTGCAATAAGAGATGGACAGGTGTATGCATAACATCAACCTGAAATCTGGGAATATGTGTAGAAACAGTCAGGTAGTGTTATCAAACAATACCTCCATGGGTATACCAGGTAAGAGGTATATACTGCAGGTAAAACTCAGTTCATGTGTATAGCTGTCTACATCCATACCACTGTCCAAACTAAGGCCATAGGGTAGTGTAATAATACCTGTATGGTACAGATCACAGCACTGACTAGGAAAATAATGAGAACTACAGGGATACAAATGTTAATTGACAACTTTCTCCCCCCCCCACCATATCTGCAACAATAAACTAAATACACAACTGAATTGGTATGTGCTCTATTAAATCTACTGTTGGGACATATGTCCTATTGTTTGGTAAATATTTAAATTTGTTTCTATGCATGTGCCATGTAGAAATACTCTCACATTGGTGCCATGCTGCCATCAATGTACCTGCATGCTGTTGTAATGGCCACTGTGGTTCTATATATGCATGTGTTCTGTTTGCTATGCAACTGTTCCATATCTGGTGTTTTGGGTTAATGGGAATATCTATGCATGCTGTTATACCTAATCCTGGAATGTGTTGACTATTAATAACCCACATATGTTATAAAATTGAAACACCATAGCACTTCTGGGAAGGCCGGTTTCAGCGGACCCACCTCTCCTACCTCATCTGGCCATGGCACCGGGCACCAGCACATCTGGGACCCACCCTGGGACCTCCTCATCCCCCGGTCCTGCACCACCTTCAGGTGGAATCACCTCAGGGGATGGGGCTCGCCTCCGCGGGAGTGGGTGCAAACAGGACACTGTCACCCATCGCCAGGTCTGGGGTCTGGTGCATAGCGAGATCTGTAGGGAGTTTGGAGATCTGCTATGCCAGCTTGAGGGCCACGTGTTGCAACTAGAGGGTCAGCTTGGCCCTCCAACTCAGCCCCCAGCACAGCCATCTTCAGGGCCGTGAAGGTAAAGTGGTGACTGCCCATGGGTGGGGACCTCAGTCTCACTGTTTCTATTAGGGGGCTCATGGGTTTCCGACTTCCAAGCACCCCTCCCCATCCAAGGTGTTTACCCCCCACATGTGTCAAATACTGCCCATGTATGCTGTCTTGTCTGTCTTGTCTGTTATCCTACTCAACCTACCTCCCCAAATATACCTACTATCCCTCCCCAATATCTCACTCTCACCATAAAAAAGGGGCAATCTGTTCCCCCCAAAAAATCTCGCCCCATACATAGCTCTCCATTTCACATACATGTCTACTAGACATATGTAATCTGGTCTAATTGGCTTCACAACATATTATTGTTGTCCTCAACCCTGTCTCAGGGATATGGGTGTTCAAATCTACCTCAAAATCAGTGTATATGCACAGCTGTTGCTGTAGAAGACATGGACAGCTATGGACCTTCCCTACAGCCATCCTGCACATCCCTAGCTATTTTCCCTACTGTCTTACCCTCTTTGTGCCCCTTTTTTACCACTTTCCTATCAACCTTTTTTTCATTTCTTTTAAAGAAAGTAGCATGGGGGTAAGCGGGAGTAAGCACTTTTAAGCAGCAGTAAGCAAGTTTAAGCTTGTTTGCATGGGGGTAAGCAATGCCTACACAGGTTAAGCAATTGAGAAGCTAAATCAGTATAACAAACTGTAACTGGAAGTTAGCAGTACTTACCACCATGCAAACCCACGCAAACCCACTTACAACTGCTTAAAAGTGCCTTAATCACTCCGTATACAACGGCCCTTGTTCTGTCCAGCAACAAAATAAACAGCCTTTGCAAGGCTCAAACCCAGGACCCTGCATACTATAGCCAAAGTGATTTACCACTAAGTCATGTCAGATACACATAACTGTGATGTTTTCACAAACATCCAGTACAGTCATTCAACAGTACAGGAAATGTATTTATACATGTAGATGTATGTGTGTGTGTGTATATATATATATATATATATATATATATATATATATATATATATATATATATATATATATATATATATATATATATATATATATATATATATATATATATATATATATATGTATATATATATATATATATATATATATATATATATATATATATATATATGTATATATATATATATATATATATATATATATATATATATATATATATATATATATATATAAATATCACGCTCCCCAACATCCAGCACCAACAAAATGAGTACATCCAAATGGGTGGATAACTTCAAATGAAGAAGAAATAAAACATGCTCCAAACAGGAACTAGGCTGAGTGCTGCCATGATTTTAATGTCCGGCTCACAAAGAATCCAGATACACAATACACAAACCTAAGTTTCGCCCCCCTGGCGTTATCAGTGTGTATTGTAAAGAGGGAACAGTGACCAATATATATAGATTTCAATCAACTTAACTTAAAAACACAATACACTTAACACTTAAAAATTAAATCTTTGTAACACCAAAAAAAACAACATACCAGTCATTACACTGAAAAATATATAATATATTATTAATTAAACTAAACAATCTAACCAACATATATTATGAACTAAATATAGTGACCACTGGTCATTTAGACCTGGTTTGAATAAGGCTCCTAAATATACTATTCATTTCCTCTCTTTTTCTGTTAGAATTCTATGTTTACTTATCAATGTTAAATTGTCCCCTACAACCTGATCAATGCCCAGAAAAATGAAATGTGCTCCTGTATGTATTTGGATATGTTTTAACTTTCTTCCAGGTATAAGCCAAATTACTGGTATAATCCTTGGTATCTCCCTGAAATTTGTTAAGTTTCCTATCTGATAATTCCTTCTCCATTTTTTGAACCTCATTTACATACTACTTATATTTTTCATCATAATTTTGTTCTTGGTTCTATTTGACCATATCTTCATAAGCATTATTTAACTTCACTATCATCTCTGCATGCTGTTCTTCATAATACTCTATTAATAATCTAATAAACATACTGGACGCAGTAGATTGAACTTGTCTCCATTTACTTAAAAAATGTTCATTATCTGCCACAATACCAGGCTCTAAATAGACCCTAAGGCCTTGTGGATTAATATTGGCCGTAACATATGCTTTTAACAGTTTTGTGCGCCATACATTTACTCTAACCTTTTTGGTAATTTCACTTAACCGAATAAACTGTGTCTCCATATTAGTTCTTTCATGTCTGCTAGTTGATACTTATATCCCTGTTCCCACCCTAAATGCAGTCAAATCATCATTATTAATAGCCAAAGTTTCTAAAAAAAAGTTTTTAAATCCTGATCCTCAGCCATCCTGAAACATATAAATTTTTCTTATACTAGCTCCTGGAATGAAACTCAGGTTAATATACACCAATGTCAAAATTTATAAAAATAATTTTTTTAAACTACTGAAAATAATGTCATCATTGCTTTATTGACAGACCACAAGGCCGCACCAATGTTTCAGCCAAGGGAGACTGGTTCAAACATTTAAATGTTATATATAGCATCAAGAGAACTACTTCCATTACTAACTTGGCACATACCAAATACAACTAATGTCCATACTGATAGGACATCCAAGTTTATATACTGGTGTCATAGTTTCTATAATACAATCATTAGATGTTACCAAGGTTTAACATAATAGCCAAAATAGTTTTATGTTAGAAAATAAAGTTGTTAACATCTAGACTAAAAGGATGAAAAACAAAATACTATCCAAGAGGTAAAAATATTAACCTCTATAGTATTATCTAATATAACTGCTTGATACAGTGCCTTAACAAATTTCAGAGAGATAGCAAGGATTATACTAATAATTTGACCTATACCTGGAAGAAAGTTAAAAGGTCAGTAAGATTTACTGAAGGTAAATACAAGGGACAAGTGAGACCTAACAAGAAAAGACCAAGGTCCATTTTAACTAGAAGTACTGATAATTCTAGTGTATCTGACATATCTTCAGGTTATTCAAATACTGACACAGAACTGGAGGGGGTAGAACTCACAGTTTTGAGCTCCCCAACACCAAAAAGGGTAAGGGGCCCTTTAGGCCAGGGGGCAGGAAACATGCTGGTTCAAGAAATGGAAGAAATGTTCAGCAAAATGGCCAACAACAGGAAGAGTACACTGTTGATACCCAGGATATTGAAGACAATTTAGTGGTAAATTTGACTGATAATGTATTTTTGGATTTGGAATATCGAGTGTTAAATTAAGGCCTCAGTTTTGTACCTGACAGTTTTGTGTCCCAATTTGAGGTGGTGAAGGATGTTAAGGCTTTTTGCCCGAAATTGAATTTAAAATATTATTATTTACATAGACCACAGTCCAGAGATAGACAGGACAGATTTATATTTAGGAAATCTGAATTTCAGCCCCCGTACTATGGAGCAGTTAAAATATTTGAGGAACAAGTGCTACAAGACTTACAATTAAACCGGAGTAAGGTGTTTCGACACTTTAAGGAGAATATGACCAGAGAAGAGAAACAAGTTTTGCAGAATCTAAGTAATAATAACAATTTGGTTATCACCATGGCAGACAAAGGTGGCGCTATAGCAGTTTGTGGCAAAGAGGCCTATGAAATAGAAATTCAAAGACATTTGACTTATGTAACATCATATTGCCATCTCCTTATTGATCCGATAGTGGGATTTAAAACAGAAATTGATCAGTTTTTGGAACAAGCTAGAGGGGCGGGTATTATTACTAAGGAATTACAACAACAATTGACAGTGGAAGATCCCTCTCCACAACATTTCTATTTAGTTCCTAATATCCATAAATCTATTTCCCCTGTACCAGGATGACCCATAGTAGCAGGTAGAGGTTCATTGATTGAACCTTTATCAGTTTATCTTGAGATGAAACTGAAACCACTATTGACCTATGTGACGGCTAAGATAAAGGATGCAAATCAGTTTTTACAGCTAATGGATGATTTGTATATTCCTAGCCATGCACATATGGGTACATTGGATGTGCAATCGTTATATATGAGCATTCCTCATCAGGGTGGAATAGCTGCTATACAATATTGGTTTCAGGTTTCATATTATTACTCTAAAGAACAACAAGACTTTTTATTAAAACTTTTGGGTCTGGTATTAAAACATAATTTTTTCAGATATGGTTCTGAATGGTTCTTGCAAATTAAGGGTAAAGCGATGGGAGCAACTTTTGCTCCCACTTATGCGGATCTGTTTATGGGGTTTATGGAGGTACAAATGATTTATCAACAAAAGGAATTTACAACAGAGTTATTGATGTGGAGAAGGTACCTAGATGACTGCTGGGTAATATGGCAGGGTACTGTGGATAGGTGGCGACAGTTCGTTAACAGTTTGAACCATAATCAATATGGAATTTTTTTTCAGTGGAAAATTGGAAGGAAAAAGTATTGAGTTTTTAGATGTTATGGTAACTAAAGCTAATGATGGCGTGGTACATAACAGTTTATATAGGAAGCCTTTTACTAAGAACCCATTACTGAGGGCTGATAGCAACCATCCACAACATATTGTTAATAATATCCCCCTAGCTCAATTTAAAAGACTTAAATGCATATGCAGTCAACCTGATCAATTTCAGATACAGGCCGAACAGCTGAGACATAGATTTTTGACAAGGGGCTACAAACCTAGGCAAGTTGATAAAGCACGAAGTATGGCGGATTCCGATTCTAGAGAAAAATTATTAATGGGAGCTGAAAAGCCACAGGTAGAAGGGAATCATGTCATCAGATTCATGACTAAGTTTGGAAGCAACAGCTTTAAAATAAAAGAAATAATATAACGACATTGGCACATATTGAAGACTGATAGGTTTTTGGACACATTATTAGATACTTGGTGTTCTTTTGGATATATAGAAGAGGGATGTCTACAGGTGAAAATCTAGCTAATTTCAAGAAGGGACACCAAAAAGATACAGAAAATAAAGCCTGTAGAATATTGGGCAGTACATATTGTGAACATTGTGTACATTGTAAGGTGGTCTCAAAAACGAAATCATTTACGTCCATAAATACACCTAAGGTTTACGATATTAGACACTTGATTAATTGCAGCAGTGAATGGGTGATTTACATGGCGGTGTGCCAATGTGGGGCTTTTTATATGGGACGGACTTCTTTATCTCTTCGACAGAGAATAGCATTACATATCAGCGATATCAATTGTAAAAGAACACGTAGCTCCTTGTACAAACATATCCAAATACATACAGGAGCACATTTCATTTTTCTGGGTATCAATCAGGTTGTAGGGGACAATTTAACATTGATAAGTAAACATAGAATTCTAACAGAAAAAGTGAGGAAATGGATAATATATTTAGGAGCCTTATTCAAACCAGGTCTAAATGACCATTGGTAACTATATTTAGTTCATAATATATGTTGGTTAGATTGTTTAGTTTAATTAATAGTATATTATATATTTTTCAATGTAATGACTGGTATGTTGTTTTTTTGGTGTTACAAAGATTTAATTTTTAAGTGTTAAGTGTATTGTGTTTTTAAGTTAAGTTGATTGAAAGCTGTATATATTGGTCACTGTTCCCTCTTTACAATACACACTGATGACGCCAGGGGGCAAAACCTAGATTTGTGTATTGTGTATCTGGATTCTTTGTGATCTGGACATTAAAATTATGGCAGCACTCAGCCTAGTTCCTGTTTGGAACATGTTTTATTTCTTCTTCATTTGAAGTTATTCACCCATTTGGG